>NW_028188619.1:3098261-3472376 GCF_978046115.1 Saccoglossus kowalevskii | reverse complement strand
CTTTTCAGTACTTTGCCACTCTTTTCAGTACTTTGCCACGACTTTGCCACAACTTTTCAGTACTTTGCCACTCTTTTCAGTACTTTGCTTCGACTTTGCCACAACTTTTCAGTACTTTGCCACTCTTTTCAGTACTTTGCCACGACTTTGCCACAACTTTTCAGTACTTTGCCACACTTTTCAGTACTTTGCCACTACTTTTCAGCACTTTGCCACAACTTTTCAGTACTTTGTCACACTTTTCAGTACTTTGCCACGACTTTGCCACGACTTTTCAGCACTTTGCCACTACTTTTCAGAACTTTGCCACAACTTTTCTGTACTTTGCCACACTTTTCAGCACATTGCCACAACTTTTCATACTTTGCCACACTTTTCAGCACTTTGCCACAACATTTCAGTACTTTGCCACACTTTTCAGTACTTTGCCACGACTTTGCAGCACTTTGCCACTACTTTTCAGTACTTTGCCACACTTTTCAGTACTTTGCCACGACTTTTCAGCACTTCGCCACAACTTTTCAGTACTTTGCCACACTTTTCAGCACTTTGCCACACTTTTCAGTACTTTGCCACAACTTTTCAGTACTTTGCCACACTTTTCAGTACTTTGCCACGACTTTGCAGCACTTTGCCACTCTTTTCAGTACTTTGCCACGAATTTGCCACAACTCTTCAGTACTTTGCCACACTTTTCAGTACTTTGCCACGACTTTTCAGCACTTTGCCACAACTTTTCAGTACTTTGCCACACTTTTCAGTACTTTGCCACGACTTTGCCACGACTTTTCAGCACTTTGCCACAACTTTTCAGTACTTTGCCACACTTTTCAGTACATTGCCACGACTTTTCAGCACTCGCCACAACGTTTCAGTACTTTGCCACACTTTTCAGCACTTTGCCACGACTTTGCAGCACTTTGCCACACTTTTCAGCACTTTGCCACAACTTTTCAGTACTTTGCCACACTTTTCAGTACTTTGCCACGACTTTGCAGCACTTTGCCACACTTTTCAGTACTTTGCCACGACTTTGCCACGACTTTTCAGCACTTTGCCACAACTTTTCAGTACTTTGCCACACTATTCAGTACATTGCCACGACTTTTCAGCACTTCGCCACAACTTTTCAGTACTTTGCCACACTTTTCAGTTCTTTGCCACGACTTTGCAGCACTTTGCCACACTTTTCAGTACTTTGCCACGACTTTGCAGCACTTTGCCACACTTTTCAGTACTTTGCCACGACTTTGCCACAACTTTTCAGTACTTTGCCACTCTTTTCAGTACTTTGCCACGACTTTGCCACAACTTTTCAGTACTTTGCCACTCTTTTCAGTACTTTGCTTCGACTTTGCCACAACTTTTCAGTACTTTGCCACTCTTTTCAGTACTTTGCCACGACTTTGCCACAACTCTTCAGTACTTTGCCACACTTTTCAGTACTTTGCCACAACTTTTCAGTACTTTGCCACACTTTTCAGCACTTTGCCACAACATTTCAGTACTTTGCCACACTTTTCAGTACTTTGCCACTACTTTTCAACACTTTGCCACAACTTTTCAGTACTTTGCCACGACTTTGCAGCACTTTGCCACTCTTTTCAGTACTTTGCCACAACTTTTCAGTACTTTGCCACTACTTTTCAGCACTTTGCCACAACTTTTCAGTACTTTGCCACACTTTTCAGCACTTTGCTACAACTTTTCAGTACTTTGCCACACTTTTCAGCACTTTGCCACTACTTTTCAGTACTTTGCCACACTTTTCAGTACTTTGCCACGACTTTTCAGCACTTCGCCACAAAATTTCAGTACTTTGCCACACTTTTCAGTACTTTGCCACGACTTTGCCACAACTTTTCAGTACTTTGCCACTCTTTTCAGTACTTTGCCACGACTTTGCAACAACTTTTCACTACTTTGCCTCACTTTTCAGTACTTTGCCACGACTTTGCCACAACTTTTCAGTACTTTGCCACTCTTTTCAGTACTTTGCCACGACTTTGCCACAACTTTTCAGTACTTTGCCACACTTTTCAGTACTTTGCCACGACTTTTCAGCACTTCGCCACTACTTTTCAGTACTTTGCCACACTTTTCAGCACTTTGCCACAACTTTTCAGTCCTTTGCCACACTTTCAGCACTTTGCCACGACTTTGCAGCACTTTGCCACACTTTTCAGTACTTTGCCACAACTTTTCAGTACTTTGCCACACTTTTCAGTACTTTGCCACGACTTTTCAGCACTTCGCTACTACTTTTCAGTACTTTGCTACACTTTTAAGTACTTTGCCACAACTTTTCAGTACTTTGCAACACTTTTCAGTACTTTGCCACGACTTTGCAGCACTTTGCCACACTTTTCAGCACTTTGCAACAACTTTTCAGTACTTTGCCACACTTTTCAGTTCTTTGCCACGACTTTGCAGCACTTTGCCACTCTTTTCAGTACTTTGCCACGACTTTGCCACAACTCTTCAGTACTTTGCCACACTTTTCAGTACTTTGCCACTACTTTTCAGCACTTTGCCACAACTTTTCAGTACTTTGTCACACTTTTCAGTACTTTGCCACGACTTTGCCACGACTTTTCTCTACTTTGCCACTACTTTTCAGAACTTTGCCACAACTTTTCTGTACTTTGCCACACTTTTCAGCACTTTGCCACAACTTTTCAGTACTTTGCCACACTTTTCAGCACTTTGCCACACTTTTCAGTACTTTGCCACAACTTTTCAGTACTTTGCCACACTTTTCAGTACTTTGCCACGACTTTGCAGCACTTTGCCACTCTTTTCAGTACTTTGCCACGAATTTGCCACAACTCTTCAGTACTTTGCCACACTTTTCAGTACTTTGCCACGACTTTTCAGCACTTTGCCACAACTTTTCAGTACTTTGCCACACTTTTCAGTACTTTGCCACGACTTTGCCACGACTTTTCAGCACTTTGCCACAACTTTTCAGTACTTTGCCACACTTTTCAGTACATTGCCACGACTTTTCAGCACTCGCCACAACGTTTCAGTACTTTGCCACACTTTTCAGCACTTTGCCACGACTTTGCAGCACTTTGCCACACTTTTCAGCACTTTGCCACAACTTTTCAGTACTTTGCCACACTTTTCAGTACTTTGCCACGACTTTGCAGCACTTTGCCACTCTTTTCAGTACTTTGCCACGACTTTGCCACAACTCTTCAGTACTTTGCCACACTTTTCAGTACTTTGCCACGACTTTTCAGTACTTTGCCACTACTTTTCAACACTTTGCCACAACTTTTCAGTACTTTGCCACGACTTTGCAGCACTTTGCCACTCTTTTCAGTACTTTGCCACGACTTTGCCACAACTCTTCAGTACTTTGCCACACTTTTCAGTACTTTGCCACGACTTTTCAGTACTTTGCCACTACTTTTCAGCACTTTGCCACAACTTTTCAGTACTTTGCCACACTTTTCAGCACTTTGCCACAACTTTTCAGTACTTTGCCACACTTTTCAGCACTTTGCCACTACTTTTCAGTACTTTGCCACACTTTTCAGTACTTTGCCACGACTTTTCAGCACTTCGCCACAAAATTTCAGTACTTTGCCACACATTTCAGTACTTTGCCACGACTTTGCCACAACTTTTCAGTACTTTGCCACTCTTTTCAGTACTTTGCCACGACTTTGCCACAACTTTTCAGTACTTTGCCACACTTTTCAGTACTTTGCCACGACTTTGCCACAACTTTTCAGTACTTTGCCACTCTTTTCAGTACTTTGCCACGACTTTGCCACAACTTTTCAGTACTTTGCCACTCTTTTCAGTACTTTGCTTCGAGTTTGCCACAACTTTTCAGTACTTTGCCACTCTTTTCAGTACTTTGCCACGACTTTGCCACAACTCTTCAGTACTTTGCCACACTTTTCAGTACTTTGCCACTACTTTTCAGCACTTTGCCACAACTTTTCAGTACTTTGTCACACTTTTCAGTACTTTGCCACGACTTTGCCACGACTTTTCAGCACTTTGCCACTACTTTTCAGAACTTTGCCACAACTTTTCTGTACTTTGCCACACTTTTCAGCACATTGCCACAACTTTTCATACTTTGCCACACTTTTCAGCACTTTGCCACAACATTTCAGTACTTTGCCACACTTTTCAGTACTTTGCCACGACTTTGCAGCACTTTGCCACTACTTTTCAGTACTTTGCCACACTTTTCAGTACTTTGCCACGACTTTTCAGCACTTCGCCACAACTTTTCAGTACTTTGCCACACTTTTCAGCACTTTGCCACACTTTTCAGTACTTTGCCACAACTTTTCAGTACTTTGCCACACTTTTCAGTACTTTGCCACGACTTTGCAGCACTTTGCCACTCTTTTCAGTACTTTGCCACGAATTTGCCACAACTCTTCAGTACTTTGCCACACTTTTCAGTACTTTGCCACGACTTTTCAGCACTTTGCCACAACTTTTCAGTACTTTGCCACACTTTTCAGTACTTTGCCACGACTTTGCCACGACTTTTCAGCACTTTGCCACAACTTTTCAGTACTTTGCCACACTTTTCAGTACATTGCCACGACTTTTCAGCACTCGCCACAACGTTTCAGTACTTTGCCACACTTTTCAGCACTTTGCCACGACTTTGCAGCACTTTGCCACACTTTTCAGCACTTTGCCACAACTTTTCAGTACTTTGCCACACTTTTCAGTACTTTGCCACGACTTTGCAGCACTTTGCCACTCTTTTCAGTACTTTGCCACGACTTTGCCACAACTCTTCAGTACTTTGCCACACTTTTCAGTACTTTGCCACGACTTTTCAGTACTTTGCCACGATTTTTCAACACTTTGCCACAACTTTTCAGTACTTTGCCACGACTTTGCAGCACTTTGCCACTCTTTTCAGTACTTTGCCACGACTTTGCCACAACTCTTCAGTACTTTGCCACACTTTTCAGTACTTTGCCACGACTTTTCAGTACTTTGCCACTACTTTTCAGCACTTTGCCACAACTTTTCAGTACTTTGCCACACTTTTCAGCACTTTGCCACAACTTTTCAGTACTTTGCCACACTTTTCAGCACTTTGCCACTACTTTTCAGTACTTTGCCACACTTTTCAGTACTTTGCCACGACTTTTCAGCACTTCGCCACAAAATTTCAGTACTTTGCCACACATTTCAGTACTTTGCCACGACTTTGCCACAACTTTTCAGTACTTTGCCACTCTTTTCAGTACTTTGCCACGACTTTGCCACAACTTTTCAGTACTTTGCCACACTTTTCAGTACTTTGCCACGACTTTGCCACAACTTTTCAGTACTTTGCCACTCTTTTCAGTACTTTGCCACGACTTTGCCACAACTTTTCAGTACTTTGCCACTCTTTTCAGTACTTTGCTTCGACTTTGCCACTACTTTTCAGTACTTTGCCACACTTTTCAGCACTTTGCCACAACTTTTCAGTCCTTTGCCACACTTTTCAGCACTTTGCCACGACTTTGCAGCACTTTGCCACACTTTTCAGTACTTTGCCACAACTTTTCAGTACTTTGCCACACTTTTCAGTACTTTGCCACGACTTTTCAGCACTTCGCTACTACTTTTCAGTACTTTGCTACACTTTTAAGTACTTTGCCACAACTTTTCAGTACTTTGCAACACTTTTCAGTACTTTGCCACGACTTTGCAGCACTTTGCCACACTTTTCAGCACTTTGCAACAACTTTTCAGTACTTTGCCACACTTTTCAGTTCTTTGCCACGACTTTGCAGCACTTTGCCACTCTTTTCAGTACTTTGCCACGACTTTGCCACAACTCTTCAGTACTTTGCCACACTTTTCAGTACTTTGCCACTACTTTTCAGCACTTTGCTACAACTTTTCAGTACTTTGTCACACTTTTCAGTACTTTGCCACGACTTTGCCACGACTTTTCTCTACTTTGCCACTACTTTTCAGAACTTTGCCACAACTTTTCTGTACTTTGCCACACTTTTCAGCACTTTGCCACAACTTTTCAGTACTTTGCCACACTTTTCAGCACTTTGCCACACTTTTCAGTACTTTGCCACAACTTTTCAGTACTTTGCCACACTTTTCAGTACTTTGCCACGACTTTGCAGCACTTTGCCACTCTTTTCAGTACTTTGCCACGAATTTGCCACAACTCTTCAGTACTTTGCCACACTTTTCAGTACTTTGCCACGACTTTTCAGCACTTTGCCACAACTTTTCAGTACTTTGCCACACTTTTCAGTACTTTGCCACGACTTTGCCACGACTTTTCAGCACTTTGCCACAACTTTTCAGTACTTTGCCACACTTTTCAGTACATTGCCACGACTTTTCAGCACTCGCCACAACGTTTCAGTACTTTGCCACACTTTTCAGCACTTTGCCACGACTTTGCAGCACTTTGCCACACTTTTCAGCACTTTGCCACAACTTTTCAGTACTTTGCCACACTTTTCAGTACTTTGCCACGACTTTGCAGCACTTTGCCACTCTTTTCAGTACTTTGCCACGACTTTGCCACAACTCTTCAGTACTTTGCCACACTTTTCAGTACTTTGCCACGACTTTTCAGTACTTTGCCACTACTTTTCAACACTTTGCCACAACTTTTCAGTACTTTGCCACGACTTTGCAGCACTTTGCCACTCTTTTCAGTACTTTGCCACGACTTTGCCACAACTCTTCAGTACTTTGCCACACTTTTCAGTACTTTGCCACGACTTTTCAGTACTTTGCCACTACTTTTCAGCACTTTGCCACAACTTTTCAGTACTTTGCCACACTTTTCAGCACTTTGCCACAACTTTTCAGTACTTTGCCACACTTTTCAGCACTTTGCCACTACTTTTCAGTACTTTGCCACACTTTTCAGTACTTTGCCACGACTTTTCAGCACTTCGCCACAAAATTTCAGTACTTTGCCACACATTTCAGTACTTTGCCACGACTTTGCCACAACTTTTCAGTACTTTGCCACTCTTTTCAGTACTTTGCCACGACTTTGCCACAACTTTTCAGTACTTTGCCACACTTTTCAGTACTTTGCCACGACTTTGCCACAACTTTTCAGTACTTTGCCACTCTTTTCAGTACTTTGCCACGACTTTGCCACAACTTTTCAGTACTTTGCCACTCTTTTCAGTACTTTGCTTCGAGTTTGCCACAACTTTTCAGTACTTTGCCACTCTTTTCAGTACTTTGCCACGACTTTGCCACAACTCTTCAGTACTTTGCCACACTTTTCAGTACTTTGCCACTACTTTTCAGCACTTTGCCACAACTTTTCAGTACTTTGTCACACTTTTCAGTACTTTGCCACGACTTTGCCACGACTTTTCAGCACTTTGCCACTACTTTTCAGAACTTTGCCACAACTTTTCTGTACTTTGCCACACTTTTCAGCACATTGCCACAACTTTTCATACTTTGCCACACTTTTCAGCACTTTGCCACAACATTTCAGTACTTTGCCACACTTTTCAGTACTTTGCCACGACTTTGCAGCACTTTGCCACTACTTTTCAGTACTTTGCCACACTTTTCAGTACTTTGCCACGACTTTTCAGCACTTCGCCACAACTTTTCAGTACTTTGCCACACTTTTCAGCACTTTGCCACACTTTTCAGTACTTTGCCACAACTTTTCAGTACTTTGCCACACTTTTCAGTACTTTGCCACGACTTTGCAGCACTTTGCCACTCTTTTCAGTACTTTGCCACGAATTTGCCACAACTCTTCAGTACTTTGCCACACTTTTCAGTACTTTGCCACGACTTTTCAGCACTTTGCCACAACTTTTCAGTACTTTGCCACACTTTTCAGTACTTTGCCACGACTTTGCCACGACTTTTCAGCACTTTGCCACAACTTTTCAGTACTTTGCCACACTTTTCAGTACATTGCCACGACTTTTCAGCACTCGCCACAACGTTTCAGTACTTTGCCACACTTTTCAGCACTTTGCCACGACTTTGCAGCACTTTGCCACACTTTTCAGCACTTTGCCACAACTTTTCAGTACTTTGCCACACTTGTCAGTACTTTGCCACGACTTTGCAGCACTTTGCCACTCTTTTCAGTACTTTGCCACGACTTTGCCACAACTCTTCAGTACATTGCCACACTTTTCAGTACTTTGCCACGACTTTTCAGTACTTTGCCACGACTTTTCAACACTTTGCCACAACTTTTCAGTACTTTGCCACGACTTTGCAGCACTTTGCCACTCTTTTCAGTACTTTGCCACGACTTTGCCACAACTCTTCAGTACTTTGCCACACTTTTCAGTACTTTGCCACGACTTTTCAGTACTTTGCCACTACTTTTCAGCACTTTGCCACAACTTTTCAGTACTTTGCCACACTTTTCAGCACTTTGCCACAACTTTTCAGTACTTTGCCACACTTTTCAGCACTTTGCCACTACTTTTCAGTACTTTGCCACACTTTTCAGTACTTTGCCACGACTTTTCAGCACTTCGCCACAAAATTTCAGTACTTTGCCACACATTTCAGTACTTTGCCTCGACTTTGCCACAACTTTTCAGTACTTTGCCACTCTTTTCAGTACTTTGCCACGACTTTGCCACAACTTTTCAGTACTTTGCCACACTTTTCAGTACTTTGCCACGACTTTGCCACAACTTTTCAGTACTTTGCCACTCTTTTCAGTACTTTGCCACGACTTTGCCACAACTTTTCAGTACTTTGCCACTCTTTTCAGTACTTTGCTTCGACTTTGCCACAACTTTTCAGTACTTTGCCACTCTTTTCAGTACTTTGCCACGACTTTGCCACAACTCTTCAGTACTTTGCCACACTTTTCAGTACTTTGCCACTACTTTTCAGCACTTTGCCACAACTTTTCAGTACTTTGTCACACTTTTCAGTACTTTGCCACGACTTTGCAGCACTTTGCCACACTTTTCAGTACTTTGCCACGACTTTGCCACAACTTTTCAGTACTTTGCCACTCTTTTCAGTACTTTGCCACGACTTTGCCACAACTTTTCAGTACTTTGCCACTCTTTTCAGTACTTTGCTTCGACTTTGCCACAACTTTTCAGTACTTTGCCACTCTTTTCAGTACTTTGCCACGACTTTGCCACAACTCTTCAGTACTTTGCCACACTTTTCAGTACTTTGCCACAACTTTTCAGTACTTTGCCACACTTTTCAGCACTTTGCCACAACATTTCAGTACTTTGCCACACTTTTCAGTACTTTGCCACTACTTTTCAACACTTTGCCACAACTTTTCAGTACTTTGCCACGACTTTGCAGCACTTTGCCACTCTTTTCAGTACTTTGCCACAACTTTTCAGTACTTTGCCACTACTTTTCAGCACTTTGCCACAACTTTTCAGTACTTTGCCACACTTTTCAGCACTTTGCCACAACTTTTCAGTACTTTGCCACACTTTTCAGCACTTTGCCACTACTTTTCAGTACTTTGCCACACTTTTCAGTACTTTGCCACGACTTTTCAGCACTTCGCCACAAAATTTCAGTACTTTGCCACACTTGTCAGTACTTTGCCACGACTTTGCCACAACTTTTCAGTACTTTGCCACTCTTTTCAGTACTTTGCCACGACTTTGCAACAACTTTTCAGTACTTTGCCTCACTTTTCAGTACTTTGCCACGACTTTGCCACAACTTTTCAGTACTTTGCCACTCTTTTCAGTACTTTGCCACGACTTTGCCACAACTTTTCAGTACTTTGCCACACTTTTCAGTACTTTGCCACGACTTTTCAGCACTTCGCCACTACTTTTCAGTACTTTGCCACACTTTTCAGCACTTTGCCACAACTTTTCAGTCCTTTGCCACACTTTTCAGCGCTTTGCCACGACTTTGCAGCACTTTGCCACACTTTTCAGTACTTTGCCACAACTTTTCAGTACTTTGCCACACTTTTCAGTACTTTGCCACGACTTTTCAGCACTTCGCTACTACTTTTCAGTACTTTGCTACACTTTTAAGTACTTTGCCACAACTTTTCAGTACTTTGCAACACTTTTCAGTACTTTGCCACGACTTTGCAGCACTTTGCCACACTTTTCAGCACTTTGCAACAACTTTTCAGTACTTTGCCACACTTTTCAGTTCTTTGCCACGACTTTGCAGCACTTTGCCACTCTTTTCAGTACTTTGCCACGACTTTGCCACAACTCTTCAGTACTTTGCTACACTTTTCAGTACTTTGCCACTACTTTTCAGCACTTTGCCACAACTTTTCAGTACTTTGTCACACTTTTCAGTACTTTGCCACGACTTTGCCACGACTTTTCTCTACTTTGCCACTACTTTTCAGAACTTTGCCACAACTTTTCTGTACTTTGCCACACTTTTCAGCACTTTGCCACAACTTTTCAGTACTTTGCCACACTTTTCAGCACTTTGCCACACTTTTCAGTACTTTGCCACAACTTTTCAGTACTTTGCCACACTTTTCAGTACTTTGCCACGACTTTGCAGCACTTTGCCACTCTTTTCAGTACTTTGCCACGAATTTGCCACAACTCTTCAGTACTTTGCCACACTTTTCAGTACTTTGCCACGACTTTTCAGCACTTTGCCACAACTTTTCAGTACTTTGCCACACTTTTCAGTACTTTGCCACGACTTTGCCACGACTTTTCAGCACTTTGCCACAACTTTTCAGTACTTTGCCACACTTTTCAGTACATTGCCACGACTTTTCAGCACTCGCCACAACGTTTCAGTACTTTGCCACACTTTTCAGCACTTTGCCACGACTTTGCAGCACTTTGCCACACTTTTCAGCACTTTGCCACAACTTTTCAGTACTTTGCCACACTTTTCAGTACTTTGCCACGACTTTGCAGCACTTTGCCACTCTTTTCAGTACTTTGCCACGACTTTGCCACAACTCTTCAGTACTTTGCCACACTTTTCAGTACTTTGCCACGACTTTTCAGTACTTTGCCACTACTTTTCAACACTTTGCCACAACTTTTCAGTACTTTGACACGACTTTGCAGCACTTTGCCACTCTTTTCAGTACTTTGCCACGACTTTGCCACAACTCTTCAGTACTTTGCCACACTTTTCAGTACTTTGCCACGACTTTTCAGTACTTTGCCACTACTTTTCAGCACTTTGCCACAACTTTTCAGTACTTTGCCACACTTTTCAGCACTTTGCCACAACTTTTCAGTACTTTGCCACACTTTTCAGCACTTTGCCACTACTTTTCAGTACTTTGCCACACTTTTCAGTACTTTGCCACGACTTTTCAGCACTTCGCCACAAAATTTCAGTACTTTGCCACACATTTCAGTACTTTGCCACGACTTTGCCACAACTTTTCAGTACTTTGCCACTCTTTTCAGTACTTTGCCACGACTTTGCCACAACTTTTCAGTACTTTGCCACACTTTTCAGTACTTTGCCACGACTTTGCCACAACTTTTCAGTACTTTGCCACTCTTTTCAGTACTTTGCCACGACTTTGCCACAACTTTTCAGTACTTTGCCACTCTTTTCAGTACTTTGCTTCGACTTTGCCACAACTTTTCAGTACTTTGCCACTCTTTTCAGTACTTTGCCACGACTTTGCCACAACTCTTCAGTACTTTGCCACACTTTTCAGTACTTTGCCACTACTTTTCAGCACTTTGCCACAACTTTTCAGTACTTTGTCACACTTTTCAGTACTTTGCCACGACTTTGCCACGACTTTTCAGCACTTTGCCACTACTTTTCAGAACTTTGCCACAACTTTTCTGTACTTTGCCACACTTTTCAGCACATTGCCACAACTTTTCATACTTTGCCACACTTTTCAGCACTTTGCCACAACATTTCAGTACTTTGCCACACTTTTCAGTACTTTGCCACGACTTTGCAGCACTTTGCCACTACTTTTCAGTACTTTGCCACACTTTTCAGTACTTTGCCACGACTTTTCAGCACTTCGCCACAACTTTTCAGTACTTTGCCACACTTTTCAGCACTTTGCCACACTTTTCAGTACTTTGCCACAACTTTTCAGTACTTTGCCACACTTTTCAGTACTTTGCCACGACTTTGCAGCACTTTGCCACTCTTTTCAGTACTTTGCCACACTTTTCAGTACTTTGCCACGACTTTTCAGCACTTTGCCACAACTTTTCAGTACTTTGCCACACTTTTCAGTACTTTGCCACGACTTTGCCACGACTTTTCAGCACTTTACCACAACTTTTCAGTACTTTGCCACACTTTTCAGTACATTGCCACGACTTTTCAGCACTCGCCACAACGTTTCAGTACTTTGCCACACTTTTCAGCACTTTGCCACGACTTTGCAGCACTTTGCCACACTTTTCAGCACTTTGCCAAAACTTTTCAGTACTTTGCCACACTTTTCAGTACTTTGCCACGACTTTGCAGCACTTTGCCACTCTTTTCAGTACTTTGCCACGACTTTGCCACAACTCTTCAGTACTTTGCCACACTTTTCAGTACTTTGCCACGACTTTTCAGTACTTTGCCACTACTTTTCAACACTTTGCCACAACTTTTCAGTACTTTGCCACGACTTTGCAGCACTTTGCCACTCTTTTCAGTACTTTGCCACGACTTTGCCACAACTCTTCAGTACTTTGCCACACTTTTCAGTACTTTGCCACGACTTTTCAGTACTTTGCCACTACTTTTCAGCACTTTGCCACAACTTTTCAGTACTTTGCCACACTTTTCAGCACTTTGCCACAACTTTTCAGTACTTTGCCACACTTTTCAGCACTTTGCCACTACTTTTCAGTACTTTGTCACACTTTTCAGTACTTTGCCACGACTTTTCAGCACTTCGCCACAAAATTTCAGTACTTTGCCACACATTTCAGTACTTTGCCACGACTTTGCCACAACTTTTCAGTACTTTGCCACTCTTTTCAGTACTTTGCCACGACTTTGCCACAACTTTTCCGTACTTTGCCACACTTTTCAGTACTTTGCCACGACTTTGCCACAACTTTTCAGTACTTTGCCACTCTTTTCAGTACTTTGCCACGACTTTGCCACAACTTTTCAGTACTTTGCCACTCTTTTCAGTACTTTGCTTCGACTTTGCCACAACTTTTCAGTACTTTGCCACTCTTTTCAGTACTTTGCCACGACTTTGCCACAACTCTTCAGTACTTTGCCACACTTTTCAGTACTTTGCCACTACTTTTCAGCACTTTGCCACAACTTTTCAGTACTTTGTCACACTTTTCAGTACTTTGCCACGACTTTGCCACGACTTTTCAGCACTTTGCCACTACTTTTCAGAACTTTGCCACAACTTTTCTGTACTTTGCCACACTTTTCAGCACATTGCCACAACTTTTCATACTTTGCCACACTTTTCAGCACTTTGCCACAACATTTCAGTACTTTGCCACACTTTTCAGTACTTTGCCACGACTTTGCAGCACTTTGCCACTACTTTTCAGTACTTTGCCACACTTTTCAGTACTTTGCCACGACTTTTCAGCACTTCGCCACAACTTTACAGTACTTTGCCACACTTTTCAGTACTTTGCCACGACTTTGCCACAACTTTTCAGTACTTTGCCACTTTTTTCAGTACTTTGCTTCGACTTTGCCACAACTTTTCAGTACTTTGCCACACTTTTCAGTACTTTGCCACGACTTTTCAGCACTTCGCCACTACTTTTCAGTACTTTGCCACACTTTTCAGCACTTTGCCACAACTTTTCAGTACTTTGCCACACTTTTCAGTACTTTGCCACGACTTTGCCACAACTTTTCAGTACTTTGCCACTCTTTTCAGTACTTTGCCACGACTTTGCCACAACTTTTCAGTACTTTGCCACTCTTTTCAGTACTTTGCTTCGACTTTGCCACAACTTTTCAGTACTTTGCCACTCTTTTCAGTACTTTGCCACGACTTTGCCACAACTCTTCAGTACTTTGCCACACTTTTCAGTACTTTGCCACTACTTTTCAGCACTTTGCCACAACTTTTCAGTACTTTGTCACACTTTTCAGTACTTTGCCACGACTTTGCCACGACTTTTCAGCACTTTGCCACTACTTTTCAGAACTTTGCCACAACTTTTCTGTACTTTGCCACACTTTTCAGCACATTGCCACAACTTTTCATACTTTGCCACACTTTTCAGCACTTTGCCACAACATTTCATTACTTTGCCACACTTTTCAGTACTTTGCCACGACTTTGCAGCACTTTGCCACTACTTTTCAGTACTTTGCCACACTTTTCAGTACTTTGCCACGACTTTTCAGCACTTCGCCACAACTTTTCAGTACTTTGCCACACTTTTCAGTACTTTGCCACGACTTTGCCACAACTTTTCAGTACTTTGCCACTTTTTTCAGTACTTTGCTTCGACTTTGCCACAACTTTTCAGTACTTTGCCATACTTTTCAGTACTTTGCCACGACTTTTCAGCACTTCGCCACTACTTTTCAGTACTTTGCCACACTTTTCAGCACTTTGCCACAACTTTTCAGTACTTTGCCACACTTTTCAGTACTTTGCCACGACTTTGCAGCACTTTGCCACACTTTTCAGCACTTTGCCACAACTTTTCAGTACTATGCCACACTTTTCAGTTCTTTGCCACGACTTTGCAGCACTTTGCCACTCTTTTCAGTACTTTGCCACGACTGTGCCACAACTCGTCAGTACTTTGCCACACTTTTCAGTACTTTGCCATGACTTTTCAGCACTTTGCCACAACTTTTCAGTACTTTGTCACACTTTTCAGTACTTTGCCACGACTTTGCCACAACTTTTCAGTACTTTGCCACACTTTTCAGTACTTTGCCACGACTTTGCAGCACTTTGCCACTACTTTTCAGTACTTTGCCACACTTTTCAGTACTTTGCCACGACTTTTCAGCACTTCGCCACAACTTTTCAGTACTTTGCCACACTTTTCAGCACTTTGCCACACTTTTCAGTACTTTGCCACAACTTTTCAGTACTTTGCTACACTTTTCAGTACTTTGCCACGACTTTGCAGCACTTTGCCACTCTTTTCAGTACTTTGCCACGAATTTGCCACAACTCTTCAGTACTTTGCCACACTTTTCAGTACTTTGCCACGACTTTTCAGCACTTTGCCACAACTTTTCAGTACTTTGCCACACTTTTCAGTACTTTGCCACGACTTTGCCACGACTTTTCAGCACTTTGCCACAACTTTTCAGTACTTTGCCACACTTTTCAGTACATTGCCACGACTTTTCAGCACTCGCCACAACGTTTCAGTACTTTGCCACACTTTTCAGCACTTTGCCACGACTTTGCAGCACTTTGCCACACTTTTCAGCACTTTGCCACAACTTTTCAGTACTTTGCCACACTTTTCAGTACTTTGCCACGACTTTGCAGCACTTTGCCACACTTTTCAGTACTTTGCCACGACTTTGCCACGACTTTTCAGCACTTTGCCACAACTTTTCAGTACTTTGCCACACTATTCAGTACATTGCCACGACTTTTCAGCACTTCGCCACAACTTTTCAGTACTTTGCCACACTTTTCAGTTCTTTGCCACGACTTTGCAGCACTTTGCCACACTTTTCAGTACTTTGCCACGACTTTGCAGCACTTTGCCACACTTTTCAGTACTTTGCCACGACTTTGCCACAACTTTTCAGTACTTTGCCACTCTTTTCAGTACTTTGCCACGACTTTGCCACAACTTTTCAGTACTTTGCCACTCTTTTCAGTACTTTGCTTCGACTTTGCCACAACTTTTCAGTACTTTGCCACTCTTTTCAGTACTTTGCCACGACTTTGCCACAACTCTTCAGTACTTTGCCACACTTTTCAGTACTTTGCCACAACTTTTCAGTACTTTGCCACACTTTTCAGCACTTTGCCACAACATTTCAGTACTTTGCCACACTTTTCAGTACTTTGCCACTACTTTTCAACACTTTGCCACAACTTTTCAGTACTTTGCCACGACTTTGCAGCACTTTGCCACTCTTTTCAGTACTTTGCCACAACTTTTCAGTACTTTGCCACTACTTTTCAGCACTTTGCCACAACTTTTCAGTACTTTGCCACACTTTTCAGCACTTTGCCACAACTTTTCAGTACTTTGCCACACTTTTCAGCACTTTGCCACTACTTTTCAGTACTTTGCCACACTTTTCAGTACTTTGCCACGACTTTTCAGCACTTCGCCACAAAATTTCAGTACTTTGCCACACTTTTCAGTACTTTGCCACGACTTTGCCACAACTTTTCAGTACTTTGCCACTCTTTTCAGTACTTTGCCACGACTTTGCAACAACTTTTCACTACTTTGCCTCACTTTTCAGTACTTTGCCACGACTTTGCCACAACTTTTCAGTACTTTGCCACTCTTTTCAGTACTTTGCCACGACTTTGCCACAACTTTTCAGTACTTTGCCACACTTTTCAGTACTTTGCCACGACTTTTCAGCACTTCGCCACTACTTTTCAGTACTTTGCCACACTTTTCAGCACTTTGCCACAACTTTTCAGTCCTTTGCCACACTTTCAGCACTTTGCCACGACTTTGCAGCACTTTGCCACACTTTTCAGTACTTTGCCACAACTTTTCAGTACTTTGCCACACTTTTCAGTACTTTGCCACGACTTTTCAGCACTTCGCTACTACTTTTCAGTACTTTGCTACACTTTTAAGTACTTTGCCACAACTTTTCAGTACTTTGCAACACTTTTCAGTACTTTGCCACGACTTTGCAGCACTTTGCCACACTTTTCAGCACTTTGCAACAACTTTTCAGTACTTTGCCACACTTTTCAGTTCTTTGCCACGACTTTGCAGCACTTTGCCACTCTTTTCAGTACTTTGCCACGACTTTGCCACAACTCTTCAGTACTTTGCCACACTTTTCAGTACTTTGCCACTACTTTTCAGCACTTTGCCACAACTTTTCAGTACTTTGTCACACTTTTCAGTACTTTGCCACGACTTTGCCACGACTTTTCTCTACTTTGCCACTACTTTTCAGAACTTTGCCACAACTTTTCTGTACTTTGCCACACTTTTCAGCACTTTGCCACAACTTTTCAGTACTTTGCCACACTTTTCAGCACTTTGCCACACTTTTCAGTACTTTGCCACAACTTTTCAGTACTTTGCCACACTTTTCAGTACTTTGCCACGACTTTGCAGCACTTTGCCTCTCTTTTCAGTACTTTGCCACGAATTTGCCACAACTCTTCAGTACTTTGCCACACTTTTCAGTACTTTGCCACGACTTTTCAGCACTTTGCCACAACTTTTCAGTACTTTGCCACACTTTTCAGTACTTTGCCACGACTTTGCCACGACTTTTCAGCACTTTGCCACAACTTTTCAGTACTTTGCCACACTTTTCAGTACATTGCCACGACTTTTCAGCACTCGCCACAACGTTTCAGTACTTTGCCACACTTTTCAGCACTTTGCCACGACTTTGCAGCACTTTGCTACACTTTTCAGCACTTTGCCACAACTTTTCAGTACTTTGCCACACTTTTCAGTACTTTGCCACGACTTTGCAGCACTTTGCCACTCTTTTCAGTACTTTGCCACGACTTTGCCACAACTCTTCAGTACTTTGCCACACTTTTCAGTACTTTGCCACGACTTTTCAGTACTTTGCCACTACTTTTCAACACTTTGCCACAACTTTTCAGTACTTTGCCACGACTTTGCAGCACTTTGCCACTCTTTTCAGTACTTTGCCACGACTTTGCCACAACTCTTCAGTACTTTGCCACACTTTTCAGTACTTTGCCACGACTTTTCAGTACTTTGCCACTACTTTTCAGCACTTTGCCACAACTTTTCAGTACTTTGCCACACTTTTCAGCACTTTGCCACAACTTTTCAGTACTTTGCCACACTTTTCAGCACTTTGCCACTACTTTTCAGTACTTTGCCACACTTTTCAGTACTTTGCCACGACTTTTCAGCACTTCGCCACAAAATTTCAGTACTTTGCCACACATTTCAGTACTTTGCCACGACTTTGCCACAACTTTTCAGTACTTTGCCACTCTTTTCAGTACTTTGCCACGACTTTGCCACAACTTTTCAGTACTTTGCCACACTTTTCAGTACTTTGCCACGACTTTGCCACAACTTTTCAGTACTTTGCCACTCTTTTCAGTACTTTGCCACGACTTTGCCACAACTTTTCAGTACTTTGCCACTCTTTTCAGTACTTTGCTTCGAGTTTGCCACAACTTTTCAGTACTTTGCCACTCTTTTCAGTACTTTGCCACGACTTTGCCACAACTCTTCAGTACTTTGCCACACTTTTCAGTACTTTGCCACTACTTTTCAGCACTTTGCCACAACTTTTCAGTACTTTGTCACACTTTTCAGTACTTTGCCACGACTTTGCCACGACTTTTCAGCACTTTGCCACTACTTTTCAGAACTTTGCCACAACTTTTCTGTACTTTGCCACACTTTTCAGCACATTGCCACAACTTTTCATACTTTGCCACACTTTTCAGCACTTTGCCACAACATTTCAGTACTTTGCCACACTTTTCAGTACTTTGCCACGACTTTGCAGCACTTTGCCACTACTTTTCAGTACTTTGCCACACTTTTCAGTACTTTGCCACGACTTTTCAGCACTTCGCCACAACTTTTCAGTACTTTGCCACACTTTTCAGCACTTTGCCACACTTTTCAGTACTTTGCCACAACTTTTCAGTACTTTGCCACACTTTTCAGTACTTTGCCACGACTTTGCAGCACTTTGCCACTCTTTTCAGTACTTTGCCACGAATTTGCCACAACTCTTCAGTACTTTGCCACACTTTTCAGTACTTTGCCACGACTTTTCAGCACTTTGCCACAACTTTTCAGTACTTTGCCACACTTTTCAGTACTTTGCCACGACTTTGCCACGACTTTTCAGCACTTTGCCACAACTTTTCAGTACTTTGCCACACTTTTCAGTACATTGCCACGACTTTTCAGCACTCGCCACAACGTTTCAGTACTTTGCCACACTTTTCAGCACTTTGCCACGACTTTGCAGCACTTTGCCACACTTTTCAGCACTTTGCCACAACTTTTCAGTACTTTGCCACACTTTTCAGTACTTTGCCACGACTTTGCAGCACTTTGCCACTCTTTTCAGTACTTTGCCACGACTTTGCCACAACTCTTCAGTACTTTGCCACACTTTTCAGTACTTTGCCACGACTTTTCAGTACTTTGCCACGACTTTTCAACACTTTGCCACAACTTTTCAGTACTTTGCCACGACTTTGCAGCACTTTGCCACTCTTTTCAGTACTTTGCCACGACTTTGCCACAACTCTTCAGTACTTTGCCACACTTTTCAGTACTTTGCCACGACTTTTCAGTACTTTGCCACTACTTTTCAGCACTTTGCCACAACTTTTCAGTACTTTGCCACACTTTTCAGCACTTTGCCACAACTTTTCAGTACTTTGCCACACTTTTCAGCACTTTGCCACTACTTTTCAGTACTTTGCCACACTTTTCAGTACTTTGCCACGACTTTTCAGCACTTCGCCACAAAATTTCAGTACTTTGCCACACATTTCAGTACTTTGCCACGACTTTGCCACAACTTTTCAGTACTTTGCCACTCTTTTCAGTACTTTGCCACGACTTTGCCACAACTTTTCAGTACTTTGCCACACTTTTCAGTACTTTGCCACGACTTTGCCACAACTTTTCAGTACTTTGCCACTCTTTTCAGTACTTTGCCACGACTTTGCCACAACTTTTCAGTACTTTGCCACTCTTTTCAGTACTTTGCTTCGACTTTGCCACTACTTTTCAGTACTTTGCCACACTTTTCAGCACTTTGCCACAACTTTTCAGTCCTTTGCCACACTTTTCAGCACTTTGCCACGACTTTGCAGCACTTTGCCACACTTTTCAGTACTTTGCCACAACTTTTCAGTACTTTGCCACACTTTTCAGTACTTTGCCACGACTTTTCAGCACTTCGCTACTACTTTTCAGTACTTTGCTACACTTTTAAGTACTTTGCCACAACTTTTCAGTACTTTGCAACACTTTTCAGTACTTTGCCACGACATTGCAGCACTTTGCCACACTTTTCAGCACTTTGCAACAACTTTTCAGTACTTTGCCACACTTTTCAGTTCTTTGCCACGACTTTGCAGCACTTTGCCACTCTTTTCAGTACTTTGCCACGACTTTGCCACAACTCTTCAGTACTTTGCCACACTTTTCAGTACTTTGCCACTACTTTTCAGCACTTTGCCACAACTTTTCAGTACTTTGTCACACTTTTCAGTACTTTGCCACGACTTTGCCACGACTTTTCTCTACTTTGCCACTACTTTTCAGAACTTTGCCACAACTTTTCTGTACTTTGCCACACTTTTCAGCACTTTGCCACAACTTTTCAGTACTTTGCCACACTTTTCAGCACTTTGCCACACTTTTCAGTACTTTGCCACAACTTTTCAGTACTTTGCCACACTTTTCAGTACTTTGCCACGACTTTGCAGCACTTTGCCACTCTTTTCAGTACTTTGCCACGAATTTGCCACAACTCTTCAGTACTTTGCCACACTTTTCAGTACTTTGCCACGACTTTTCAGCACTTTGCCACAACTTTTCAGTACTTTGCCACACTTTTCAGTACTTTGCCACGACTTTGCCACGACTTTTCAGCACTTTGCCACAACTTTTCAGTACTTTGCCACACTTTTCAGTACATTGCCACGACTTTTCAGCACTCGCCACAACGTTTCAGTACTTTGCCACACTTTTCAGCACTTTGCCACGACTTTGCAGCACTTTGCCACACTTTTCAGCACTTTGCCACAACTTTTCAGTACTTTGCCACACTTTTCAGTACTTTGCCACGACTTTGCAGCACTTTGCCACTCTTTTCAGTACTTTGCCACGACTTTGCCACAACTCTTCAGTACTTTGCCACACTTTTCAGTACTTTGCCACGACTTTTCAGTACTTTGCCACTACTTTTCAACACTTTGCCACAACTTTTCAGTACTTTGCCACGACTTTGCAGCACTTTGCCACTCTTTTCAGTACTTTGCCACGAATTTGCCACAACTCTTCAGTACTTTGCCACACTTTTCAGTACTTTGCCACGACTTTTCAGTACTTTGCCACTACTTTTCAGCACTTTGCCACAACTTTTCAGTACTTTGCCACACTTTTCAGCACTTTGCCACAACTTTTCAGTACTTTGCCACACTTTTCAGCACTTTGCCACTACTTTTCAGTACTTTGCCACACTTTTCAGTACTTTGCCACGACTTTTCAGCACTTCGCCACAAAATTTCAGTACTTTGCCACACATTTCAGTACTTTGCCACGACTTTGCCACAACTTTTCAGTACTTTGCCACTCTTTTCAGTACTTTGCCACGACTTTGCCACAACTTTTCAGTACTTTGCCACACTTTTCAGTACTTTGCCACGACTTTGCCACAACTTTTCAGTACTTTGCCACTCTTTTCAGTACTTTGCCACGACTTTGCCACAACTTTTCAGTACTTTGCCACTCTTTTCAGTACTTTGCTTCGAGTTTGCCACAACTTTTCAGTACTTTGCCACTCTTTTCAGTACTTTGCCACGACTTTGCCACAACTCTTCAGTACTTTGCCACACTTTTCAGTACTTTGCCACTACTTTTCAGCACTTTGCCACAACTTTTCAGTACTTTGTCACACTTTTCAGTACTTTGCCACGACTTTGCCACGACTTTTCAGCACTTTGCCACTACTTTTCAGAACTTTGCCACAACTTTTCTGTACTTTGCCACACTTTTCAGCACATTGCCACAACTTTTCATACTTTGCCACACTTTTCAGCACTTTGCCACAACATTTCAGTACTTTGCCACACTTTTCAGTACTTTGCCACGACTTTGCAGCACTTTGCCACTACTTTTCAGTACTTTGCCACACTTTTCAGTACTTTGCCACGACTTTTCAGCACTTCGCCACAACTTTTCAGTACTTTGCCACACTTTTCAGCACTTTGCCACACTTTTCAGTACTTTGCCACAACTTTTCAGTACTTTGCCACACTTTTCAGTACTTTGCCACGGCCTTTGCAGCACTTTGCCACTCTTTTCAGTACTTTGCCACGAATTTGCCACAACTCTTCATACTTTGCCACACTTTTCAGTACTTTGCCACGACTTTTCAGCACTTTGCCACAACTTTTCAGTACTTGCCACACTTTTCAGTACTTTGCCACGACTTTGCCACGACTTTTCAGCACTTTGCCACAACTTTTCAGTACTTTGCCACCACTTTTCAGTACATTGCCACGACTTTTCAGCACTCGCCACAACGTTTCAGTACTTTGCCACACTTTTCAGCACTTTGCCACGACTTTGCAGCACTTTGCCACACTTTTCAGCACTTTGCCACAACTTTTCAGTACTTTGCCACACTTGTCAGTACTTTGCCACGACTTTGCAGCACTTTGCCACTCTTTTCAGTACTTTGCCACGACTTTGCCAAAACTCTTCAGTACTTTGCCACACTTTTCAGTACTTTGCCACGACTTTTTCAGTATTTGCCACGACTTTTCAACACTTTGCCACAACTTTTCAGTACTTTGCCACGACTTTGCAGCACTTTGCCACTCTTTTCAGTACTTTGCCACGACTTTGCCACAACTTTTCAGTACTTTGCCACTCTTTTCAGTACTTTGCCACGACCTTTGCCACAACTTTTCAGTACTTTGCCACACTTTTCAGTACTTGCCACGACTTTGCCACAACTTTTCAGTACTTTGCCACTCTTTTCAGTACTTTGCCACGACTTTGCCACAACTTTTCAGTACTTTGCCACTCTTTTCAGTACTTTGCTTCGACTTTGCCACAACTTTTCAGTACTTTGCCACTCTTTTCAGTACTTTGCCACGACTTTGCCACAACTCTTCAGTACTTTGCCACACTTTTCAGTACTTTGCCACTACTTTTCAGCACTTTGCCACAACTTTTCAGTACTTTGTCACACTTTTCAGTACTTTGCCACGACTTTGCAGCACTTTGCCACACTTTTCAGTACTTTGCCACGACTTTGCCACAACTTTTCAGTACTTTGCCACTCTTTTCAGTACTTTGCCACGACTTTGCCACAACTTTTCAGTACTTTGCCACTCTTTTCAGTACTTTGCTTCGACTTTGCCACAACTTTTCAGTACTTTGCCACTCTTTTCAGTACTTTGCCACGACTTTGCCACAACTCTTCAGTACTTTGCCACACTTTTCAGTACTTTGCCACAACTTTTCAGTACTTTGCCACACTTTTCAGCACTTTGCCACAACATTTCAGTACTTTGCCACACTTTTCAGTACTTTGCCACTACTTTTCAACACTTTGCCACAACTTTTCAGTACTTTGCCACGACTTTGCAGCACTTTGCCACTCTTTTCAGTACTTTGCCACAACTTTTCAGTACTTTGCCACTACTTTTCAGCACTTTGCCACAACTTTTCAGTACTTTGCCACACTTTTCAGCACTTTGCCACAACTTTTCAGTACTTTGCCACACTTTTCAGCACTTTGCCACTACTTTTCAGTACTTTGCCACACTTTTCAGTACTTTGCCACGACTTTTCAGCACTTCGCCACAAAATTTCAGTACTTTGCCACACTTGTCAGTACTTTGCCACGACTTTGCCACAACTTTTCAGTACTTTGCCACTCTTTTCAGTACTTTGCCACGACTTTGCAACAACTTTTCAGTACTTTGCCTCACTTTTCAGTACTTTGCCACGACTTTGCCACAACTTTTCAGTACTTTGCCACTCTTTTCAGTACTTTGCCACGACTTTGCCACAACTTTTCAGTACTTTGCCACACTTTTCAGTACTTTGCCACGACTTTTCAGCACTTCGCCACTACTTTTCAGTACTTTGCCACACTTTTCAGCACTTTGCCACAACTTTTCAGTCCTTTGCCACACTTTTCAGC
Source organism: Saccoglossus kowalevskii (assembly GCF_978046115.1). Lineage (NCBI taxonomy): Eukaryota > Metazoa > Hemichordata > Enteropneusta > Harrimaniidae > Saccoglossus > Saccoglossus kowalevskii. The sequence goes on along the minus strand of NW_028188619.1, from coordinate 3,448,388 downwards.
GCTTTGCCACGACTTTGCAGCACTTTGCCACACTTTTCAGTACTTTGCCACAACTTTTCAGTACTTTGCCACACTTTTCAGTACTTTGCCACGACTTTTCAGCACTTCGCTACTACTTTTCAGTACTTTGCTACACTTTTAAGTACTTTGCCACAACTTTTCAGTACTTTGCAACACTTTTCAGTACTTTGCCACGACTTTGCAGCACTTTGCCACACTTTTCAGCACTTTGCAACAACTTTTCAGTACTTTGCCACACTTTTCAGTTCTTTGCCACGACTTTGCAGCACTTTGCCACTCTTTTCAGTACTTTGCCACGACTTTGCCACAACTCTTCAGTACTTTGCTACACTTTTCAGTACTTTGCCACTACTTTTCAGCACTTTGCCACAACTTTTCAGTACTTTGTCACACTTTTCAGTACTTTGCCACGACTTTGCCACGACTTTTCTCTACTTTGCCACTACTTTTCAGAACTTTGCCACAACTTTTCTGTACTTTGCCACACTTTTCAGCACTTTGCCACAACTTTTCAGTACTTTGCCACACTTTTCAGCACTTTGCCACACTTTTCAGTACTTTGCCACAACTTTTCAGTACTTTGCCACACTTTTCAGTACTTTGCCACGACTTTGCAGCACTTTGCCACTCTTTTCAGTACTTTGCCACGAATTTGCCACAACTCTTCAGTACTTTGCCACACTTTTCAGTACTTTGCCACGACTTTTCAGCACTTTGCCACAACTTTTCAGTACTTTGCCACACTTTTCAGTACTTTGCCACGACTTTGCCACGACTTTTCAGCACTTTGCCACAACTTTTCAGTACTTTGCCACACTTTTCAGTACATTGCCACGACTTTTCAGCACTCGCCACAACGTTTCAGTACTTTGCCACACTTTTCAGCACTTTGCCACGACTTTGCAGCACTTTGCCACACTTTTCAGCACTTTGCCACAACTTTTCAGTACTTTGCCACACTTTTCAGTACTTTGCCACGACTTTGCAGCACTTTGCCACTCTTTTCAGTACTTTGCCACGACTTTGCCACAACTCTTCAGTACTTTGCCACACTTTTCAGTACTTTGCCACGACTTTTCAGTACTTTGCCACTACTTTTCAACACTTTGCCACAACTTTTCAGTACTTTGACACGACTTTGCAGCACTTTGCCACTCTTTTCAGTACTTTGCCACGACTTTGCCACAACTCTTCAGTACTTTGCCACACTTTTCAGTACTTTGCCACGACTTTTCAGTACTTTGCCACTACTTTTCAGCACTTTGCCACAACTTTTCAGTACTTTGCCACACTTTTCAGCACTTTGCCACAACTTTTCAGTACTTTGCCACACTTTTCAGCACTTTGCCACTACTTTTCAGTACTTTGCCACACTTTTCAGTACTTTGCCACGACTTTTCAGCACTTCGCCACAAAATTTCAGTACTTTGCCACACATTTCAGTACTTTGCCACGACTTTGCCACAACTTTTCAGTACTTTGCCACTCTTTTCAGTACTTTGCCACGACTTTGCCACAACTTTTCAGTACTTTGCCACACTTTTCAGTACTTTGCCACGACTTTGCCACAACTTTTCAGTACTTTGCCACTCTTTTCAGTACTTTGCCACGACTTTGCCACAACTTTTCAGTACTTTGCCACTCTTTTCAGTACTTTGCTTCGACTTTGCCACAACTTTTCAGTACTTTGCCACTCTTTTCAGTACTTTGCCACGACTTTGCCACAACTCTTCAGTACTTTGCCACACTTTTCAGTACTTTGCCACTACTTTTCAGCACTTTGCCACAACTTTTCAGTACTTTGTCACACTTTTCAGTACTTTGCCACGACTTTGCCACGACTTTTCAGCACTTTGCCACTACTTTTCAGAACTTTGCCACAACTTTTCTGTACTTTGCCACACTTTTCAGCACATTGCCACAACTTTTCATACTTTGCCACACTTTTCAGCACTTTGCCACAACATTTCAGTACTTTGCCACACTTTTCAGTACTTTGCCACGACTTTGCAGCACTTTGCCACTACTTTTCAGTACTTTGCCACACTTTTCAGTACTTTGCCACGACTTTTCAGCACTTCGCCACAACTTTTCAGTACTTTGCCACACTTTTCAGCACTTTGCCACACTTTTCAGTACTTTGCCACAACTTTTCAGTACTTTGCCACACTTTTCAGTACTTTGCCACGACTTTGCAGCACTTTGCCACTCTTTTCAGTACTTTGCCACGAATTTGCCACAACTCTTCAGTACTTTGCCACACTTTTCAGTACTTTGCCACGACTTTTCAGCACTTTGCCACAACTTTTCAGTACTTTGCCACACTTTTCAGTACTTTGCCACGACTTTGCCACGACTTTTCAGCACTTTACCACAACTTTTCAGTACTTTGCCACACTTTTCAGTACATTGCCACGACTTTTCAGCACTCGCCACAACGTTTCAGTACTTTGCCACACTTTTCAGCACTTTGCCACGACTTTGCAGCACTTTGCCACACTTTTCAGCACTTTGCCAAAACTTTTCAGTACTTTGCCACACTTTTCAGTACTTTGCCACGACTTTGCAGCACTTTGCCACTCTTTTCAGTACTTTGCCACGACTTTGCCACAACTCTTCAGTACTTTGCCACACTTTTCAGTACTTTGCCACGACTTTTCAGTACTTTGCCACTACTTTTCAACACTTTGCCACAACTTTTCAGTACTTTGCCACGACTTTGCAGCACTTTGCCACTCTTTTCAGTACTTTGCCACGACTTTGCCACAACTCTTCAGTACTTTGCCACACTTTTCAGTACTTTGCCACGACTTTTCAGTACTTTGCCACTACTTTTCAGCACTTTGCCACAACTTTTCAGTACTTTGCCACACTTTTCAGCACTTTGCCACAACTTTTCAGCACTTTGCCACACTTTTCAGCACTTTGCCACTACTTTTCAGTACTTTGTCACACTTTTCAGTACTTTGCCACGACTTTTCAGCACTTCGCCACAAAATTTCAGTACTTTGCCACACATTTCAGTACTTTGCCACGACTTTGCCACAACTTTTCAGTACTTTGCCACTCTTTTCAGTACTTTGCCACGACTTTGCCACAACTTTTCAGTACTTTGCCACACTTTTCAGTACTTTGCCACGACTTTGCCACAACTTTTCAGTACTTTGCCACTCTTTTCAGTACTTTGCCACGACTTTGCCACAACTTTTCAGTACTTTGCCACTCTTTTCAGTACTTTGCTTCGACTTTGCCACAACTTTTCAGTACTTTGCCACTCTTTTCAGTACTTTGCCACGACTTTGCCACAACTCTTCAGTACTTTGCCACACTTTTCAGTACTTTGCCACTACTTTTCAGCACTTTGCCACAACTTTTCAGTACTTTGTCACACTTTTCAGTACTTTGCCACGACTTTGCCACGACTTTTCAGCACTTTGCCACTACTTTTCAGAACTTTGCCACAACTTTTCTGTACTTTGCCACACTTTTCAGCACATTGCCACAACTTTTCATACTTTGCCACACTTTTCAGCACTTTGCCACAACATTTCAGTACTTTGCCACACTTTTCAGTACTTTGCCACGACTTTGCAGCACTTTGCCACTACTTTTCAGTACTTTGCCACACTTTTCAGTACTTTGCCACGACTTTTCAGCACTTCGCCACAACTTTACAGTACTTTGCCACACTTTTCAGTACTTTGCCACGACTTTGCCACAACTTTTCAGTACTTTGCCACTTTTTTCAGTACTTTGCTTCGACTTTGCCACAACTTTTCAGTACTTTGCCACACTTTTCAGTACTTTGCCACGACTTTTCAGCACTTCGCCACTACTTTTCAGTACTTTGCCACACTTTTCAGCACTTTGCCACAACTTTTCAGTACTTTGCCACACTTTTCAGTACTTTGCCACGACTTTGCCACAACTTTTCAGTACTTTGCCACTCTTTTCAGTACTTTGCCACGACTTTGCCACAACTTTTCAGTACTTTGCCACTCTTTTCAGTACTTTGCTTCGACTTTGCCACAACTTTTCAGTACTTTGCCACTCTTTTCAGTACTTTGCCACGACTTTGCCACAACTCTTCAGTACTTTGCCACACTTTTCAGTACTTTGCCACTACTTTTCAGCACTTTGCCACAACTTTTCAGTACTTTGTCACACTTTTCAGTACTTTGCCACGACTTTGCCACGACTTTTCAGCACTTTGCCACTACTTTTCAGAACTTTGCCACAACTTTTCTGTACTTTGCCACACTTTTCAGCACATTGCCACAACTTTTCATACTTTGCCACACTTTTCAGCACTTTGCCACAACATTTCATTACTTTGCCACACTTTTCAGTACTTTGCCACGACTTTGCAGCACTTTGCCACTACTTTTCAGTACTTTGCCACACTTTTCAGTACTTTGCCACGACTTTTCAGCACTTCGCCACAACTTTTCAGTACTTTGCCACACTTTTCAGTACTTTGCCACGACTTTGCCACAACTTTTCAGTACTTTGCCACTTTTTTCAGTACTTTGCTTCGACTTTGCCACAACTTTTCAGTACTTTGCCACACTTTTCAGTACTTTGCCACGACTTTTCAGCACTTCGCCACTACTTTTCAGTACTTTGCCACACTTTTCAGCACTTTGCCACAACTTTTCAGTACTTTGCCACACTTTTCAGTACTTTGCCACGACTTTGCAGCACTTTGCCACACTTTTCAGCACTTTGCCACAACTTTTCAGTACTATGCCACACTTTTCAGTTCTTTGCCACGACTTTGCAGCACTTTGCCACTCTTTTCAGTACTTTGCCACGACTGTGCCACAACTCGTCAGTACTTTGCCACACTTTTCAGTACTTTGCCATGACTTTTCAGCACTTTGCCACAACTTTTCAGTACTTTGTCACACTTTTCAGTACTTTGCCACGACTTTGCCACAACTTTTCAGTACTTTGCCACACTTTTCAGTACTTTGCCACGACTTTGCCACAACTTTTCAGTACTTTGCCACTCTTTTCAGTACTTTGCCACGACTTTGCCACAACTTTTCAGTACTTTGCCACTCTTTTCAGTACTTTGCTTCGACTTTGCCACAACTTTTCAGTACTTTGCCACTCTTTTCAGTACTTTGCCACGACTTTGCCACAACTCTTCAGTACTTTGCCACACTTTTCAGTACTTTGCCACTACTTTTCAGCACTTTGCCACAACTTTTCAGTACTTTGTCACACTTTTCAGTACTTTGCCACGACTTTGCCACGACTTTTCAGCACTTTGCCACTACTTTTCAGAACTTTGCCACAACTTTTCTGTACTTTGCCACACTTTTCAGCACATTGCCACAACTTTTCATACTTTGCCACACTTTTCAGCACTTTGCCACAACATTTCAGTACTTTGCCACACTTTTCAGTACTTTGCCACGACTTTGCAGCACTTTGCCACTACTTTTCAGTACTTTGCCACACTTTTCAGTACTTTGCCACGACTTTTCAGCACTTCGCCACAACTTTTCAGTACTTTGCCACACTTTTCAGCACTTTGCCACACTTTTCAGTACTTTGCCACAACTTTTCAGTACTTTGCCACACTTTTCAGTACTTTGCCACGACTTTGCAGCACTTTGCCACTCTTTTCAGTACTTTGCCACGAATTTGCCACAACTCTTCAGTACTTTGCCACACTTTTCAGTACTTTGCCACGACTTTTCAGCACTTTGCCACAACTTTTCAGTACTTTGCCACACTTTTCAGTACTTTGCCACGACTTTGCCACGACTTTTCAGCACTTTGCCACAACTTTTCAGTACTTTGCCACACTTTTCAGTACATTGCCACGACTTTTCAGCACTCGCCACAACGTTTCAGTACTTTGCCACACTTTTCAGCACTTTGCCACGACTTTGCAGCACTTTGCCACACTTTTCAGCACTTTGCCACAACTTTTCAGTACTTTGCCACACTTTTCAGTACTTTGCCACGACTTTGCAGCACTTTGCCACTCTTTTCAGTACTTTGCCACGACTTTGCCACAACTCTTCAGTACTTTGCCACACTTTTCAGTACTTTGCCACGACTTTTCAGTACTTTGCCACTACTTTTCAACACTTTGCCACAACTTTTCAGTACTTTGCCACGACTTTGCAGCACTTTGCCACTCTTTTCAGTACTTTGCCACGACTTTGCCACAACTCTTCAGTACTTTGCCACACTTTTCAGTACTTTGCCACGACTTTTCAGTACTTTGCCACTACTTTTCAGCACTTTGCCACAACTTTTCAGTACTTTGCCACACTTTTCAGCACTTTGCCACAACTTTTCAGTACTTTGCCACACTTTTCAGCACTTTGCCACTACTTTTCAGTACTTTGCCACACTTTTCAGTACTTTGCCACGACTTTTCAGCACTTCGCCACAAAATTTCAGTACTTTGCCACACATTTCAGTACTTTGCCACGACTTTGCCACAACTTTTCAGTACTTTGCCACTCTTTTCAGTACTTTGCCACGACTTTGCCACAACTTTTCAGTACTTTGCCACACCTTTCAGTACTTTGCCACGACTTTGCCACAACTTTTCAGTACTTTGCCACTCTTTTCAGTACTTTGCCACGACTTTGCCACAACTTTTCAGTACTTTGCCACTCTTTTCAGTACTTTGCTTCGACTTTGCCACAACTTTTCAGTACTTTGCCACTCTTTTCAGTACTTTGCCACGACTTTGCCACAACTCTTCAGTACTTTGCCACACTTTTCAGTACTTTGCCACTACTTTTCAGCACTTTGCCACAACTTTTCAGTACTTTGTCACACTTTTCAGTACTTTGCCACGACTTTGCCACGACTTTTCAGCACTTTGCCACTACTTTTCAGAACTTTGCCACAACTTTTCTGTACTTTGCCACACTTTTCAGCACATTGCCACAACTTTTCATACTTTGCCACACTTTTCAGCACTTTGCCACAACATTTCAGTACTTTGCCACACTTTTCAGTACTTTGCCACGACTTTGCAGCACTTTGCCACTACTTTTCAGTACTTTGCCACACTTTTCAGTACTTTGCCACGACTTTTCAGCACTTCGCCACAACTTTACAGTACTTTGCCACACTTTTCAGTACTTTGCCACGACTTTGCCACAACTTTTCAGTACTTTGCCACTTTTTTCAGTACTTTGCTTCGACTTTGCCACAACTTTTCAGTACTTTGCCACACTTTTCAGTACTTTGCCACGACTTTTCAGCACTTCGCCACTACTTTTCAGTACTTTGCCACACTTTTCAGCACTTTGCCACAACTTTTCAGTACTTTGCCACACTTTTCAGTACTTTGCCACGACTTTGCCACAACTTTTCAGTACTTTGCCACACTTTTCAGTACTTTGCCACTACTTTTCAGTACTTTGCCACACTTTTCAGTACTTTGCCACGACTTTGCAGCACTTTGCCACACTTTTCAGCACTTTGCCACAACTTTTCAGTACTTTGCCACACTTTTCAGTTCTTTGCCACGACTTTGCAGCACTTTGCCACTCTTTTCAGTACTTTGCCACGACTGTGCCAGAACTCGTCAGTACTTTGCCACACTTTTCAGTACTTTGCCATGACTTTTCAGCACTTTGCCACAACTTTTCAGTACTTTGTCACACTTTTCAGTACTTTGCCACGACTTTGCCACGACTTTTCAGTACTTTGCCACTACTTTTCAGAACTTTGCCACAACTTTTCAGTACTTTGCCACACTTTTCAGCACTTTGCCACAACTTTTCAGTACTTTGCCACACTTTTCAGCACTTTGCCACAACTTGTCAGTACTTTGCCACACTTTTCAGTACTTTGCCACGACTTTGCAGCACTTTGCCACAACTTTTCAGTACTTTGCCACTCTTTTCAGTACTTTGCCACGACTGTGCCACAACTCGTCAGTACTTTGCCACACTTTTCAGTACTTTGCCATGACTTTTCAGCACTTTGCCACAACTTTTCAGTACTTTGTCACACTTTTCAGTACTTTGCCACGACTTTGCCACGACTTTTCAGTACTTTGCCACTACTTTTCAGAACTTTGCCACAACTTTTCAGTACTTTGCCACACTTTTCAGCACTTTGCCACAACTTTTCAGTACTTTGCCACACTTTTCAGCACTTTGCCACAACTTTTCAGTACTTTGCCACACTTTTCAGTACTTTGCCACGACTTTGCAGCACTTTGCCACAACTTTTCAGTACTTTGCCACTCTTTTCAGTACTTAGCCACGACTTTGCCACAACTTTTCAGTACTTTGCCATACTTTTCAGTACTTTGCCACGACTTTGCCACGACTTTTCAGTACTTTGCCACTACTTTTCAGCACACTGCCACAACTTTTCAGTACTTTGCCACACTTTTCAGCACTTTGCCACAACTTTTCAGTACTTTGCCACACTTTTCAGTACTTTGCCACGACTTTGCCACGACTTTTCAGCACTTTGCCACAACTTTTCAGTACTTTGCCACACTTTTCTGTACATTACAACGACTTTTCAGCACTCGCCACAACGTTTCAGTACTTTGCCACACTTTTCAGCACTTTGCCAAGACTTTGCAGCACTTTGCCACACTTTTCAGCACTTTGCCACAACTTGTCAGTACTTTGCCACACTTTTCAGTACTTTGCCACGACTTTGCAGCACTTTCCCACTGTGTTCAGTACTTTGCCACGACTTTGCCACAACTCTTCAGTACTTTGCCACACTTTTCAGTACTTTGCCACGACTTTTCAGTACTTTGCCACTACTTTTCAACACTTTGCCACAACTTTTCAGTACTTTGCCACGACTTTGCAGCACTTTGCCACTCTTTTCAGTACTTTGCCACGACTTTGGCACAACTCTTCAGTACTTTGCCACACTTTTCAGTACTTTGCCACGACTTTTCAGTACTTTGCCACTACTTTTCAGCACTTTGCCACAACTTTTCAGTACTTTGCCACACTTTTCAGCACTTTGCCACACTTTTCAGTACTTTGCCACGACTTTGCAGCACTTTGCCACACTTTTCAGCACTTTGCCACAACTTTTCAGTACTTTGCCACTCTTTTCAGTACTTTGCCACGACTTTGCAGCACTTTGCCACAACTTTTCAGTACTTTGTCACACTTTTCAGTACTTTGCCACGACTTTGCCACGACTTTTCAGTACTTTGCCACTACTTTTCAGAACTTTGCCACAACTTTTCAGTACTTTGCCACACTTTTCAGCACTTTGCCACAACTTTTCAGTACTTTGCCACACTTTTCAGCACTTTGCCACAACTTTTCAGTACTTTGCCACACTTTTCAGTACTTTGCCACGACTTTGCAGCACTTTGCCACAACTTTTCAGTACTTTGCCACTCTTTTCAGTACTTAGCCACGACTTTGCCACAACTTTTCAGTACTTTGCCATACTTTTCAGTACTTTGCCACGACTTTGCCACGACTTTTCAGTACTTTGCCACTACTTTTCAGCACACTGCCACAACTTTTCAGTACTTTGCCACACTTTTCAGCACTTTGCCACAACTTTTCAGTACTTTGCCACACTTTTCAGTACTTTGCCACGACTTTGCCACGACTTTTCAGCACTTTGCCACAACTTTTCAGTACTTTGCCACACTTTTCTGTACATTACAACGACTTTTCAGCACTCGCCACAACGTTTCAGTACTTTGCCACACTTTTCAGCACTTTGCCAAGACTTTGCAGCACTTTGCCACACTTTTCAGCACTTTGCCACAACTTTTCAGTACTTTGCCACACTTTTCAGTACTTTGCCACGACTTTGCAGCACTTTCCCACTGTGTTCAGTACTTTGCCACGACTTTGCCACAACTCTTCAGTACTTTGCCACACTTTTCAGTACTTTGCCACGACTTTTCAGTACTTTGCCACTACTTTTCAACACTTTGCCACAACTTTTCAGTACTTTGCCACGACTTTGCAGCACTTTGCCACTCTTTTCAGTACTTTGCCTCGACTTTGGCACAACTCTTCAGTACTTTGCCACACTTTTCAGTACTTTGCCACGACTTTTCAGTACTTTGCCACTACTTTTCAGCACTTTGCCACAACTTTTCAGTACTTTGCCACACTTTTCAGCACTTTGCCACAACTTTTCAGTACTTTGCCACACTTTTCAGCACTTTGCCACGACTTTTCAGCACTTCGCCACATAATTTCAGTACTTTGCCACACTTTTCAGTACTTTGCCACGACTTTGCCACAACTTTTCAGTACTTTGCCACTCTTTTCAGTACTTTGCCACGACTTTGCCACAACTTTTCAGTACTTTGCCACACTTTTCAGTACTTTGCCACGACTTTGCCACAACTTTTCAGTACTTTGCCACTCTTTTCAGTACTTTGCCACGACTTTGCCACAACTTTTCAGTACTTTGCCACACTTTTCAGTACTTTGCCACACTTTTCAGCACTTTGCCACAACTTTTCAGTCCTTTGCCACACTTTTCAGCACTTTGCCACGACTTCGCAGCACTTTGCCACACTTTTCAGTACTTTGCCACAACTTTTCAGTACTTTGCCACACTTTTCAGTACTTTGCCACGACTTTTCAGCACTTCGCCAACACTTTTCAGTACTTTGCTACACTTTTCAGTACTTTGCCACAACTTTTCAGTACTTTGCAACACTTTTCAGTACTTTGCCACGACTTTGCAGCACTTTGCCAAACTTTTCAGCACTTTGCATCAACTTTTCAGTACTTTGCCACACTTTTCAGTTCTTTGCCACGACTTTGCAGCACTTTGCCACTCTCTTCAGTACTTTGCCACGACTTTGCCACAACTCTTCAGTACTTTGCCACACTTTTCAGTACTTTGCCACTACTTTTCAGCACTTTGCCACAACTTTTCAGTACTTTGTCACACTTTTCAGTACTTTGCCACGACTTTGCCACGACTTTTCAGCACTTTGCCACTACTTTTCAGAACTTTGCCACAACTTTTCTGTACTTTGCCACACTTTTCAGCACTTTGCCCCAACTTTTCAGTACTTTACCACACTTTTCAGCACTTTGCCACAACATTTCAGTACTTTGCCACACTTTTCAGTACTTTGCCACGACTTTGCAGCACTTTGCCACTACTTTTCAGTACTTTGCCACACTTTTCAGTACTTTGCCACGACTTTTCAGCACTTCGCCACAACTTTTCAGTACTTTGCCACACTTTTCAGTACTTTGCCACGGCTTTGCCACAACTTTTCAGTACTTTGCCACTCTTTTCAGTACTTTGCTTCGACTTTGCCACAACTTTTCAGTACTTTGCCACACTTTTCAGTACTTTGCCACGACTTTTCAGCACTTCGCCACTACTTTTCAGTACTTTGCCACACTTTTCAGCACTTTGCCACAACTTTTCAGTACTTTGCCACCCTTTTCAGTACTTTGCCACGACTTTGCAGCACTTTGCCACACTTTTCAGCACTTTGCCACAACTTTTCAGTACTTTGCAACACTTTTCAGTTCTTTGCCACGACTTTGCAGCACTTTGCCACTCTTTTCAGTACTTTGCCACGACTGTGCCACAACTCGTCAGTACTTTGCCACACTTTTCAGTACTTTGCCATGACTTTTCAGCACTTTGCCACAACTTTTCAGTACTTTGTCACACGTTCCAGTACTTTGCCACGACTTTGCCACGACTTTTCAGTACTTTGCCACTACTTTTCAGAACTTTGCCACAACTTTTCAGTACTTTGCCACACTTTTCAGCACTTTGCCACAACTTTTCAGTACGTTGCCACACTTTTCAGCACTTTGCCACAACTTTTCAGTACTTTGCCACTACTTTTCAGCACACTGCCACAACTTTTCAGTACTTTGCCACACTTTTCAGCACTTTGCCACAACTTTTCTTTACTTTGCCACACTTTTCAGTACTTTGCCACGACTTTGCAGCACTTTGCCACACTTTTTAGCACTTTGCAACTTTTCAGTACTTTGCAACACTTTTCAGTACTTTACCACGACTTTGCAGCACTTTGCCACACTTTTCAGCACTTTGCCACAACTTTTCATTACTTTGCCACACTTTTCAGTACTTTGCCACGACTTTGCAGTACTTTGCCACACTTTTCAGTACTTTGCCACGACTTTGCAGCACTTTGCCACTCTTTTCAGTACTTTGCCACGACTTTGCCACAACTTTTCAGTACTTTGCCACACTTTTCAGTACTTTGCCACACTTTGCCACGACTTTTCAGCACTTTGCCACAACTTTTCAGTACTTTGCCACACTTTTCAGTACATTGCCACGACTTTTTAGCACTTTGCCACAACTTTTCTTTACTTTGCCACACTTTTCAGTACTTTGCCACGACTTTGCAGCACTTTGCCACACTTTTCAGCACTTTGCCACAACTTTTCAGTACTTTGCCACACTTTTCAGTACTTTGCCACGACTTTGCAGCACTTTGCCACACTTTTCAGCACTTTGCCACAACTTTTCAGTACTTTGCAACACTTTTCAGTACTTTACCACGGCTTTGCAGCACTTTGCCACACTTTTCAGCACTTTGCCACAACTTTCCATTACTTTTCCACACTTTTCAGTACTTTGCCACGACTTTGCAGTACTTTGCCACACTTTTCAGTACTTTGCCACGACTTTGCAGCACTTTGCCACTCTTTTCAGTACTTTGCCACGACTTTGCCACAACTTTTCAGTACTTTGCCACACTTTTCAGTACTTTGCCACGACTTTTCAGCACTTTGCCACAACTTTTCAGTACTTTGCCTCACTTTTCAGTACATTGCCACGACTTTTCAGCACTTTGCCACAACTTTTCTTTACTTTGCCACACTTTTCAGTACTTTGCCACGACTTTGCAGCACTTTGCCACATTTTTCAGTACTTTGCCACAACTTTTCAGTACTTTGCAACACTTTTCAGTACTTTACCACGACTTTGCAGCACTTTGCCACACTTTTCAGCACTTTGCCACAACTTTTCATTACTTTGCCACACTTTTCAGTACTTTGCCACGACTTTGCAGTACTTTGCCACACTTTTCAGCACTTTGCCACAACTTTTCAGTACTTTGCCACATTTTTCAGTACATTGCCACGACTTTTCAGCACTCGCCACAACTTTTCAGTACTTTGCCACACTTTTCAGTACTTTGCCACGACTTTGCCACAACTTTTCAGTACTTTGCCACTCTTTTCAGTACTTTGCCACGACTTTGCCACAACTTTTCAGTACTTTGCCACACTTTTCAGTACTTTGCCACGACTTTTCAGCACTTCGCCCTACTTTTCAGTACTTTGCCACACTTTTCAGCACTTTGCCACAACTTTTCAGTCCTTTGCCACACTTTTCAGCACTTTGCCACGACTTTGCAGCACTTTGCCACACTTTTCAGCACTTTGCCACAACTTTTCAGTTTTTGCCACTGTTTTCAGTACTTTGCCACGACTTTGCAGCACTTTGCCACTCTTTTCAGTACTTTGCCACGACTTTGCCACAAATCTTCAGTACTTTGCCACACTTTTCAGTACTTTGCCACGACTTTTCAGTACTTTGCCACTACTTTTCAGCACTTTGCCCTAACTTTTCAGTACTTTGCCACACTTTTCAGCACTTTGCCACAACTTTTCAGTACTTTGCCACACTTTTCAGCATTTGCCACTACTTTTCAGTACTTTGCCACACTTTTCATTACTTTGCCACGACTTTTCAGCACTTCGCCACAAAATTTCAGTACTTTGCCACACTTTTCAGTACTAGCCACGACTTTGCCTCAACTTTTCAGTACTTTGCCACTCTTTTCTGTACTTTGCCAAGACTTTGCCACAACTTTTCAGTACTTTGCCACACTTTTCAGTAATTTGCCACGACTTTTCAGCACTTCGCCACTACTTTTCAGTACTTTGCCACACTTTTCAGTACTTTGCCACAACTTTTCAGTACTTTGCCACACTTTTCAGTACTTTGCCACGACTTTGCAGCACTTTGCCACACTTTTCAGTACTTTGCCACGACTTTGCCACGACTTTTCAGCACTTTGCCACAACTTTTCAGTACTTTGCCACACTATTCAGTACATTGCCACGACTTTTCAGCACTTCGCCACAACTTTTCAGTACTTTGCCACACTTTTCAGTTCTTTGCCACGACTTTGCAGCACTTTGCCACACTTTTCAGTACTTTGCCACGACTTTGCAGCACTTTGCCACACTTTTCAGTACTTTGCTACGACTTTGCCACGACTTTTCAGCACTTTGCCACAACTTTTCAGAACTTTGCCACACTTTTCAGTACATTGCCACGACTTTTCAGCACTTCGCCACAACTTTTCAGTACTTTGCCACACTTTTCAGTTCTTTGCCACGACTTTGCAGCACTTTGCCACTCTTTTCAGTTCTTTGCCACGACTTTGCCACAACCCTTCAGTACTTTGCCACACTTTTCAGTACTTTGCCACGACTTTTCAGCACTCTGCCACAACTTTTCAGTACTTTGTCACAGTTTTCAGTACTTTGCCACGACTTTGCCACGACTTTTCAGTACTTTGCCACTACTTTTCAGAACTTTGCCACAACTTTTCAGTACTGTGCCACACTTTTCAGCACTTTGCCACAACTTTTCAGTACTTTGCCACACTTTTCAGCACTTTGCCACAACTTTTCAGTACTTTGCCACACTTTTCAGTACTTTGCCACGACTTTGCAGCACTTTGCCACAACTTTTCAGTACTTTGCCACTCTTTTCAGTACTTAGCCACGACTTTGCCACAACTTTTCAGTACTTTGCCACACTTTTCAGTACTTTGCCACGACTTTGCCACGACTTATCAGTACTTTGCCACTACTTTTCAGCACTTTGCCACAACTTTTCAGTACTTTGCCACACTTTTCAGCTTTTTGCCACAACTTTTCTTTACTTTGCCACACTTTTCAGTACTTTGCCACGAATTTGCAGCACTTTGCCACACTTTTCAGCACTTTGCCACAACTTTTCAGTACTTTGCCACTCTTTTCAGTACTTTGCCACGACTTTGCCACGACTTTTCAGTACTTTGCCACTACTTTTCAGCACTTTGCCACAACTTTTCTTTACTTTGCCACACTTTTCAGTACTTTGCCACGACTTTGCTGCACTTTGCCACACTTTTCAGCACTTTGCCACAACTTTTCTTTACTTTGCCACACTTTTCAGTACTTTGCCACGACTTTGCAGCACTTTGCCACATTTTTCAGTACTTTGCCACAACTTTTCAGTACTTTGCAACACTTTTCAGTACTTTACCACGACTTTGCAGCACTTTGCCACACTTTTCAGCACTTTGCCACAACTTTTCATTACTTTGCCACACTTTTCAGTACTTTGCCACGACTTTGCAGTACTTTGCCACACTTTTCAGCACTTTGCCACAACTTTTCAGTACTTTGCCACATTTTTCAGTACATTGCCACGACTTTTCAGCACTCGCCACAACTTTTCAGTACTTTGCCACACTTTTCAGTACTTTGCCACGACTTTGCCACAACTTTTCAGTACTTTGCCACTCTTTTCAGTACTTTGCCACGACTTTGCCACAACTTTTCAGTACTTTGCCACACTTTTCAGTACTTTGCCACGACTTTTCAGCACTTCGCCCTACTTTTCAGTACTTTGCCACACTTTTCAGCACTTTGCCACAACTTTTCAGTCCTTTGCCACACTTTTCAGCACTTTGCCACGACTTTGCAGCACTTTGCCACACTTTTCAGCACTTTGCCACAACTTTTCAGTTTTTGCCACTGTTTTCAGTACTTTGCCACGACTTTGCAGCACTTTGCCACTCTTTTCAGTACTTTGCCACGACTTTGCCACAAATCTTCAGTACTTTGCCACACTTTTCAGTACTTTGCCACGACTTTTCAGTACTTTGCCACTACTTTTCAGCACTTTGCCCTAACTTTTCAGTACTTTGCCACACTTTTCAGCACTTTACCACAACTTTTCAGTACTTTGCCACACTTTTCAGCATTTGCCACTACTTTTCAGTACTTTGCCACACTTTTCATTACTTTGCCACGACTTTTCAGCACTTCGCCACAAAATTTCAGTACTTTGCCACACTTTTCAGTACTAGCCACAACTTTGCCTCAACTTTTCAGTACTTTGCCACTCTTTTCTGTACTTTGCCAAGACTTTGCCACAACTTTTCAGTACTTTGCCACACTTTTCAGTAATTTGCCACGACTTTTCAGCACTTCGCCACTACTTTTCAGTACTTTGCCACACTTTTCAGTACTTTGCCACAACTTTTCAGTACTTTGCCACACTTTTCAGTACTTTGCCACGACTTTGCAGCACTTTGCCACACTTTTCAGTACTTTGCCACGACTTTGCCACGACTTTTCAGCACTTTGCCACAACTTTTCAGTACTTTGCCACACTATTCAGTACATTGCCACGACTTTTCAGCACTTCGCCACAACTTTTCAGTACTTTGCCACACTTTTCAGTTCTTTGCCACGACTTTGCAGCACTTTGCCACACTTTTCAGTACTTTGCCACGAGTTTGCAGCACTTTGCCACACTTTTCAGTACTTTGCCACGACTTTGCCACGACTTTTCAGCACTTTGCCACAACTTTTCAGAACTTTGCCACACTTTTCAGTACATTGCCACGACTTTTCAGCACTTCGCCACAACTTTTCAGTACTTTGCCACACTTTTCAGTTCTTTGCCACGACTTTGCAGCACTTTGCCACTCTTTTCAGTTCTTTGCCACGACTTTGCCACAACCCTTCAGTACTTTGCCACACTTTTCAGTACTTTGCCACGACTTTTCAGCACTCTGCCACAACTTTTCAGTACTTTGTCACAGTTTTCAGTACTTTGCCACGACTTTGCCACGACTTTTCAGTACTTTGCCACTACTTTTCAGAACTTTGCCACAACTTTTCAGTACTGTGCCACACTTTTCAGCACTTTGCCACAACTTTTCAGTACTTTGCCACACTTTTCAGCACTTTGCCACAACTTTTCAGTACTTTGCCACACTTTTCAGAACTTTGCCACGACTTTGCAGCACTTTGCCACAACTTTTCAGTACTTTGCCACTCTTTTCAGTGCTTAGCCACGACTTTGCCACAACTTTTCAGTACTTTGCCACACTTTTCAGTACTTTGCCACGACTTTGCCACGACTTATCAGTACTTTGCCACTACTTTTCAGCACTTTGCCACAACTTTTCAGTACTTTGCCACACTTTTCAGCTTTTTGCTACAACTTTTCTTTACTTTGCCACACTTTTCAGTACTTTGCCACGAATTTGCAGCACTTTGCCACACTTTTCAGCACTTTGCCACAACTTTTCAGTACTTTGCCACTCTTTTCAGTACTTTGCCACGACTTTGCCACGACTTTTCAGTACTTTGCCACTACTTTTCAGCACTTTGCCACAACTTTTCTTTACTTTGCCACACTTTTCAGTACTTTGCCACGACTTTGCTTCACTTTGCCACACTTTTCAGCACTTTGCCACAACTTTTCAGTACTTTGCCACACTTTTCAGCACTTTGCCACAACTTTTCAGTACTTTGCCACACTTTTCAGTACTTTGCCACGACTTTGCAGCACTTTGCCACTCTTTTCAGTACTTTGCCACAACTTTTCAGTACTTTGCCACTCTTTTCAGTACTTTGCCACGACTTTGCCACGACTTTTCAGTACTTTGCCACTACTTTTCAGCACTTTGCCACAACTTTTCTTTACTTTGCCACACTTTTCAGTACTTTGCCACACTTTTCAGCACTTTGCCACAACTTTTCAGTACTTTGCCACATTTTTCAGTACATTGCCACGACTTTTCAGCACTCGCCACAACTTTTCAGTACTTTGCCACACTTTTCAGTACTTTGCCACGACTTTGCCACAACTTTTCAGTACTTTGCCACTCTTTTCAGTACTTTGCCACGACTTTGCCACAACTTTTCAGTACTTTGCCACACTTTTCAGTACTTTGCCACGACTTTTCAGCACTTCGCCCTACTTTTCAGTACTTTGCCACACTTTTCAGCACTTTGCCACAACTTTTCAGTCCTTTGCCACACTTTTCAGCACTTTGCCACGACTTTGCAGCACTTTGCCACACTTTTCAGCACTTTGCCACAACTTTTCAGTTTTTGCCACTGTTTTCAGTACTTTGCCACGACTTTGCAGCACTTTGCCACTCTTTTCAGTACTTTGCCACGACTTTGCCACAAATCTTCAGTACTTTGCCACACTTTTCAGTACTTTGCCACGACTTTTCAGTACTTTGCCACTACTTTTCAGCACTTTGCCCTAACTTTTCAGTACTTTGCCACACTTTTCAGCACTTTGCCACAACGTTTCAGTACTTTGCCACACTTTTCAGCATTTGCCACTACTTTTCAGTACTTTGCCACACTTTTCATTACTTTGCCACGACTTTTCAGCACTTCGCCACAAAATTTCAGTACTTTGCCACACTTTTCAGTACTAGCCACGACTTTGCCTCAACTTTTCAGTACTTTGCCACTCTTTTCTGTACTTTGCCAAGACTTTGCCACAACTTTTCAGTACTTTGCCACACTTTTCAGTAATTTGCCACGACTTTTCAGCACTTCGCCACTACTTTTCAGTACTTTGCCACACTTTTCAGTACTTTGCCACAACTTTTCAGTACTTTGCCACACTTTTCAGTACTTTGCCACGACTTTGCAGCACTTTGCCACACTTTTCAGTACTTTGCCACGACTTTGCCACGACTTTTCAGCACTTTGCCACAACTTTTCAGTACTTTGCCACACTATTCAGTACATTGCCACGACTTTTCAGCACTTCGCCACAACTTTTCAGTACTTTGCCACACTTTTCAGTTCTTTGCCACGACTTTGCAGCACTTTGCCACACTTTTCAGTACTTTGCCACGACTTTGCAGCACTTTGCCACACTTTTCAGTACTTTGCCACGACTTTGCCACGACTTTTCAGCACTTTGCCACAACTTTTCAGAACTTTGCCACACTTTTCAGTACATTGCCACGACTTTTCAGCACTTCGCCACAACTTTTCAGTACTTTGCCACACTTTTCAGTTCTTTGCCACGACTTTGCAGCACTTTGCCACTCTTTTCAGTTCTTTGCCACGACTTTGCCACAACCCTTCAGTACTTTGCCACACTTTTCAGTACTTTGCCACGACTTTTCAGCACTCTGCCACAACTTTTCAGTACTTTGTCACAGTTTTCAGTACTTTGCCACGACTTTGCCACGACTTTTCAGTACTTTGCCACTACTTTTCAGAACTTTGCCACAACTTTTCAGTACTGTGCCACACTTTTCAGCACTTTGCCACAACTTTTCAGTACTTTGCCACACTTTTCAGCACTTTGCCACAACTTTTCAGTACTTTGCCACACTTTTCAGTACTTTGCCACGACTTTGCAGCACTTTGCCACAACTTTTCAGTACTTTGCCACTCTTTTCAGTACTTAGCCACGACTTTGCCACAACTTTTCAGTACTTTGCCACACTTTTCAGTACTTTGCCACGACTTTGCCACGACTTATCAGTACTTTGCCACTACTTTTCAGCACTTTGCCACAACTTTTCAGTACTTTGCCACACTTTTCAGCTTTTTGCCACAACTTTTCTTTACTTTGCCACACTTTTCAGTACTTTGCCACGAATTTGCAGCACTTTGCCACACTTTTCAGCACTTTGCCACAACTTTTCAGTACTTTGCCACTCTTTTCAGTACTTTGCCACGACTTTGCCACGACTTTTCAGTACTTTGCCACTACTTTTCAGCACTTTGCCACAACTTTTCTTTACTTTGCCACACTTTTCAGTACTTTGCCACGACTTTGCTGCACTTTGCCACACTTTTCAGCACTTTGCCACAACTTTTCAGTACTTTGCCACACTTTTCAGCACTTTGCCACAACTTTTCAGTACTTTGCCACACTTTTCAGTACTTTGCCACGACTTTGCAGCACTTTGCCACTCTTTTCAGTACTTTGCCACGACTTCGCCACAACTTTTCAGTACTTTGCCACACTTTTCAGTACTTTGCCACGACTTTTCAGCACTTCGCCACAACTTTTCAGTACTTTGCCTCACTTTTCAGTACTTTGCCACGACTTTGCCACGACTTTTCAGTACTTTGCCACTACTTTTCAGCACTTTGCCACAACTTTTCAGTACTTTGCCAAACTTTTCAGCACTTTGCCACAACTTTTCAGTACTTTGCCACACTTTTCAGCTCTTTGCCACAACTCTTCAGTACTTTGCCACACTTTTCAGTACTTTGCCTCGACTTTTCAGCACTTCGCCACAACTTTTCAGTACTTTGCCACACTTTTCAGTACTTTGCCACGATTTTGCCACGACTTTTCAGTACTTTGCCACTACTTTTCAGCACACTGCCACAACTTTTCAGTACTTTGCCACACTTTTCAGCACTTTGCCACAACTTTTCTTTACTTTGCCACACTTTTCCGTACTTTGCCACGACTTTGCAGCACTTTGCCACACTTTTCAGCACTTTGCCTAAACTTTTCAGTACTTTGCCACACATTTCAGTACTTTACCACGACTTTGCAGCACTTTGCCACACTTTTCAGCACTTTGCCACAACTTTTCATTACTTTGCCACGACTTTGCAGCACTTTGCCACTCTTTTCAGTACTTTGCCACGACTTTGCCACAACTTTTCAGTACTTTGCCACACTTTTCAATACTTTGCCACGACTTTGCCACGACTTTTCAGCACTTTGCCACAACTTTTCAGTACTTTGCCACACTTTTCAGTACATTGCCACGACATTTCAGCACTCGCCACAACTTTTCAGTACTTTGCCACACTTTTCAGTACTTTGCCACGACTTTGCCACAACTTTTCAGTACTTTGCCACTCTTTTCAGTACTTTGCCACGACTTTGCCACAACTTTTCAGTACTTTGCCACACTTTTCAGTACTTTGCCACACTTTTCAGTACTTTGCCACGACTTTTCAGCACTTCGCCACTACTTTTCAGTACTTTGCCACACTTTTCAGCACTTTGCCACAACTTTTCAGTCCTTTGCCACACTTTTCAGCACTTTGCCACGACTTTGCAGCTCTTTGCCACACTTTTCAGCACTTTGACACATCTTTTCAGTACTTTGCCACTGTTTTCAGTACTTTGCCACGACTTTGCAGCACTTTGCCACTCTTTTCAGTACTTTGCCACGACTTTGCCACAACTCTTCAGTATTTGCCACACTTTTCAGTACTTTGCCACGACTTTTCAGTACTTTGCCCCTACTTTTCAGCACTTTGCCACAACTTTTCAGTACTTTGCCACACGTTTCAGCACTTTGCCACAACTTTTCAGTACTTTGCCACACTTTTCAGCACTTTGCCACTACTTTTCAGTACTTTGCCACACTTTGCAGTACTTTGCAACGACTTTTCAGCACTTCGCCACAAAATTTCAGTACTTTGCCACACTTTTCGGTACTTTGCCACGACTTTGCCACAACTTTTCAGTACTTTGCCACTCTTTTCAGTACTTTGCCACGACTTTACCACAACTTTTCAGTACTTTGCCACAATTTTCAGTACTTTGCCACGACTATTCAGCACTTCGCCACTACTTTGCAGCACTTTGCCACACTTTTCAGCACTTTGACACATCTTTTCAGTACTTTGCCACTGTTTTCAGTACTTTGCCACGACTTTGCAGCACTTTGCCACTCTTTTCAGTACTTTGCCACGACTTTGCCACAACTCTTCAGTACTTTGCCACACTTTTCAGTACTTTGCCACGACTTTTCAGTACTTTGCCACTACTTTTCAGCACTTTGCCACAACTTTTCAGTACTTTGCCACACGTTTCAACACTTTGCCACAACTTTTCAGTACTTTGCCACACTTTTCAGCACTTTGCCACGACTTTTCAGTACTTTGCCACACTTTTCAGTACTTTGCCACGACTTGTCAGCACTTCGCCACAAAATTTCAGTACTTTGCCACACTTTTCAGTACTTTGCCACGACTTTGCCACAACTTTTCAGTACTTTGCCACTCTTTTCAGTACTTTGCCACGACTTTACCACAACTTTTCAGTACTTTGCCACAATTTTCAGTACTTTGCCACGACTATTCAGCACTTCGCCACAACTTTTCAGTACTTTGCCACACGTTTCAGTAATTTGCCACAAATTTTCAGTACTTTGCCACACTTTTCAGTACTTTGCCACGACTTTGCAGCACTTTGCCACACTTTTCAGCACTTTGCCACACTTTTCAGTACTTTGCCACGACTTTGCCACGACTTTTCAGCACTTTGCCACAACTTTTCAGTACTTTGCCACACTTTTCAGCACTTTGCCACTACTTTTCAGTACTTTGCCACACTTTTCAGTACTTTGCCACGACTTTTCAGCACTTCGCCACAAAATTTCAGTACTTTGCCACACTTTTCAGTACTAGCCACGACTTTGCCACAACTTTTCAGTACTTTGCCACACTTTTCAGTACTTTGCCACGACTTTTCAGCACTTCGCCACTACTTTTCAGTACTTTGCCACACTTTTCAGCACTTTGCCACAACTTTTCAGTCCTTTGCCACACTTTTCAGCACTTTGCCACGACTTTGCAGCACTTTGCCACACTTTTCAGCACTTTGCCACAACTTTTCAGTTTTTGCCACTGTTTTCAGTACTTTGCCACGACTTTGCAGCACTTTGCCACTCTTTTCAGTACTTTGCCACGACTTTGCCACAAATCTTCAGTACTTTGCCACACTTTTCAGTACTTTGCCACGAATTTTCAGTACTTTGCCACTACTTTTCAGCACTTTGCCACAACTTTTCAGTACTTTGCCACACTTTTCAGCACTTTGCCACAACTTTTCAGTACTTTGCCACACTTTTCAGCACTTTGCCACTACTTTTCAGTACTTTGCCACACTTTTCATTACTTTGCCACGACTTTTCAGCACTTCGCCACAAAATTTCAGTACTTTGCCACACTTTTCAGTACTAGCCACGACTTTGCCACAACTTTTCAGTACTTTGCCACTCTTTTCTGTACTTTGCCACGACTTTGCCACAACTTTTCAGTACTTTGCCACACTTTTCAGTACTTTGCCACGACTTTTCAGCACTTCGCCACTACTTTTCAGTACTTTGCCACACTTTTCAGTACTTTGCCACAACTTTTCAGTACTTTGCCACACTTTTCAGTACTTTGCCACGACTTTGCAGCACTTTGCCACACTTTTCAGTACTTTGCCACGACTTTGCCACGACTTTTCAGCACTTTGCCACAACTTTTCAGTACTTTGCCACACTATTCAGTACATTGCCACGACTTTTCAGCACTTCGCCACATCTTTTCAGTACTTTGCCACACTTTTCAGTTCTTTGCCACGACTTTGCAGCACTTTGCCACACTTTTCAGTACTTTGCCACGACTTTGCAGCACTTTGCCACACTTTTCAGTACTTTGCCACGACTTTGCCACGACTTTTCAGCACTTTGCCACAACTTTTCAGAACTTTGCCACACTTTTCAGTACATTGCCACGACTTTTCAGCACTTCGCCACAACTTTTCAGTACTTTGCCACACTTTTCAGTTCTTTGCCACGACTTTGCCACAACCCTTCAGTACTTTGCCACACTTTTCAGTACTTTGCCACGACTTTTCAGCACTCTGCCACAACTTTTCAGTACTTTGTCACAGTTTTCAGTACTTTGCCACGACTTTGCCACGACTTTTCAGTACTTTGCCACTACTTTTCAGAACTTTGCCACAACTTTTCAGTACTGTGCCACACTTTTCAGCACTTTGCCACAACTTTTCAGTACTTTGCCACACTTTTCAGCACTTTGCCACAACTTTTCAGTACTTTGCCACACTTTTCAGTACTTTGCCACGACTTTGCAGCACTTTGCCACAACTTTTCAGTACTTTGCCACTCTTTTCAGTACTTAGCCACGACTTTGCCACAACTTTTCAGTACTTTGCCACACTTTTCAGTACTTTGCCACGACTTTGCCACGACTTATCAGTACTTTGCCACTACTTTTCAGCACTTTGCCACAACTTTTCAGTACTTTGCCACACTTTTCAGCTTTTTGCCACAACTTTTCTTTACTTTGCCACACTTTTCAGTACTTTGCCACGAATTTGCAGCACTTTGCCACACTTTTCAGCACTTTGCCACAACTTTTCAGTACTTTGCCACACTTTTCAGTACTTTGCCACGACTTTGCAGCACTTTGCCACAACTTTTCAGTACTTTGCCACTCTTTTCAGTACTTAGCCACGACTTTGCCACAACTTTTCAGTACTTTGCCACACTTTTCAGTACTTTGCCACGACTTTGCCACGACTTATCAGTACTTTGCCACTACTTTTCAGCACTTTGCCACAACTTTTCAGTACTTTGCCACACTTTTCAGCTTTTTGCCACAACTTTTCTTTACTTTGCCACACTTTTCAGTACTTTGCCACGAATTTGCAGCACTTTGCCACACTTTTCAGCACTTTGCCACACTTTTCAGTACTTTGCCACGACTTTGCAGCACTTTGCCACACTTTTCAGCACTTTGCCACAACTTTTCAGTACTTTGCCACACTTTTCAGTACTTTGCAACGACTTTGCCACGACTTTTCAGCACTTTGCCACAACTTTTCAGTACTTTGCCACACTTTTCAGTACATTGCCACGACTTTTCAGCACTTCGCCACAACTTTTCAGTACTTTGCCACAGTTTTCAGTACTTTGCCACGACTTTGCCACAACTTTTCAGTACTTTGCCACTCTTTTCAGTACTTTGCCACGACTTTGCCACAACGTTTCAGTACTTTGCCACACTTTTCAGTACTTTGCCACGACTTTTCAGCACTTCGCCACTACTTTTCAGTACTTTGCCACACTTTTCAGCACTTTGCCACAACTTTTCAGTCCTTTGCCACACTTTTCAGCACTTTGCCACTACTTTTCAGTACTTTGCCACACTTTTCAGTACTTTGCCACTACTTTTCAGTACTTTGCCACACTTTTCAGTACTTTGCCACGACTTTTCAGCACTTCGCCACAATATTTCAGTACTTTGCCACACTTTTCAGTACTTTGCCACGACTTTGCCACAACTTTTCAGTACTTTGCCACTCTTTTCAGTACTTTGCCACGACTTTGCCACAACTTTTCAGTACTTTACCACAATTTTCAGTACTTTGCCACGACTTTTCAGCACTTCGCCACTACTTTTCAGTACTTTGCCACACGTTTCAGCTCTTTGCCACAACTTTTCAGGACTTTGCCACACTTTTCAGTACTTTGCCACAACTTTTCAGTACTTTGCCACACTTTTCAGCACTTTGCCACAACTTTTCAGTCCTTTGCCACACTTTTCAGCACTTTGCCACGAATTTGCAGCACTTTGCCACACTTTTCAGCACTTTGCCTCAACTTTTCAGTACTTTGCCACACTTTTTAGTACCATGCCACGACTTTGCTGCACTTTGCCACTCTTTTCAGTACTTTGCCACGACTTTGCCACAACTCTTCAGTACTTTGCCACACTTTTCAGTACTTTGCAACGACTTTTCAGTACTTTGCTACTACTTTTCAGCACTTTGCCACAACTTTTCAGTACTTTGCCACGACTTTTCAGCACTTTGCCACAACTTTTCAGTACTTTGCCACACTTTTCAGCACTTTGCCACTACTTTTCAGTACTTTGCCACACTTTTTAGTACCATGCCACGACTTTGCTGCACTTTGCCACTCTTTTCAGTACTTTGCCACGACTTTGCCACAACTCTTCAGTACTTTGCCACACTTTTCAGTACTTTGCAACGACTTTTCAGTACTTTGCTACTACTTTTCAGCACTTTGCCACAACTTTTCAGTACTTTGCCACGACTTTTCAGCACTTTGCCACAACTTTTCAGTACTTTGCCACACTTTTCAGCACTTTGCCACTACTTTTCAGTACTTTGCCACACTTTTCAGTACTTTGCCACGACGTTTCAGCACTTCGCCACAACTTTTCAGTACTTTGCCACACTTTTCAGTACTTTGCCACGACTTTGCCACAACTTTTCAGTACTTTGCCACTCTTTTCAGTACTTTGCCACGACTTTGCCACAACTTTTCAGTACTTTGCCACACTTTTCAGTACTTTGCCATGACTTTTCAGCACTTCGCCACTACTTTTCAGTACTTTGCCACACTTTTCAGTACTTTGCCACAACTTTTCAGTACTTTGCCACACTTTTCAGTACTTTGCCACGACTTTGCAGCACTTTGCCACACTTTTCAGCACTTTGCAACAACTTTTCAGTACTTTGCCACACTTTTCAGTTCTTTGCCACGACTTTGCAGCACTTTGCCACTCTTTTCAGTACTTTGCCACGAATTTGCCACAACTCTTCAGTACTTTGCCACACTTTTCAGTACTTTGCCACGACTTTTCAGCACTTTGCCACAACTTTTCAGTACTTTGCCACGACTTTGCCACGACTTTTCAGCACTTTGCCACAACTTTTCAGTACTTTGCCACACTTTTCAGTACATTGCCACGACTTTTCAGCACTCGCCACAACTTTTCAGTACTTTGCCACACTTTTCAGTACTTTGCCACGACTTTGCCACAACTTTTCAGTACTTTGCCACACTTTTCAGCACTTTGCCACAACTTTTCACTCCTTTGCCACACTTTTCAGCACTTTGCCACGACTTTGCAGCACTTTGCCACACTTTTCAGCACTTTGACACAACTTTTCAGTACTTTGCCACTGTTTTCAGTACTTTGCCACGACTTTGCAGCACTTTGCCACGCTTTTCAGTACTTTGCCACGGCTTTGCCACAACTCTTCAGTACTTTGCAACACTTTTCAGTACTTTGCCACGACTTTTCAGTACTTTGCCACTACTTTTCAGCACTTTGCCACAACTTTTCAGTACTTTGCCACACGTTTCAGCACTTTGCCACAACTTTTCAGTACTTTGCCACACTTTTCAGCACTTTGCCACTACTTTTCAGTACTTTGCCACACTTTTCAGTACTTTGCCACGACTTTTCAGCACTTCGCCACAAAATTTCAGTACTTTGCCACACTTTTCAGTACTTTGCCACGACTTTGCCACAACTTTTCAGTACTTTGCCACTCTTTTCAGTACTTTGCCACGACTTTGCCACAACTTTTCAGTACTTTGCCACAATTTTCAGTACTTTGCCACGACTTTTCAGCACTTCGCCACTACTTTTCAGTACTTTGCCACACGTTTCAGTACTTTGCCACAACTTTTCAGTACTTTGCCACACTTTTCAGTACTTTGCCACGACTTTGTAGCACTTTGCCACACTTTTCAGTACTTTGCCACAACTTTTCAGTACTTTGCCACACTTTTCAGTACTTTGCAACGACTTTGCCACGACTTTTCAGCACTTTGCCACAACTTTTCAGTACTTTTGCCACACTTTTCAGTACTTTGCCACGACTTTTCAGCACTTCGCCACAACTTTTCAGTACTTTGCCACAGTTTTCAGTACTTTGCCACGACTTTGCCACAACTTTTCAGTACTTTGCCACTCTTTTCAGTACTTTGCCACGACTTTGCCACAACTTTTCAGTACTTTGCAACACTTTTCAGTACTTTGCCACGACTTTTCAGCACTTCGCCACTACTTTTCAGTCCTTTGCCACACTTTTCAGCACTTTGCCACGAATTTGCAGCACTTTGCCACACTTTTCAGCACTTTGCCACAACTTTTCAGTACTTTGCCACACTTTTCAGTACCATGCCACGACTTTGCTGCACTTTGCCACTCTTTTCAGTACTTTGCCACGACTTTGCCACAACTCTTCAGTACTTTGCCACACTTTTCAGTACTTTGCCACGACTTTTAAGCAATTTGCCACTACTTTTCAGCACTTTGCCACAACTTTTCAGTACTTTGCCACACTTTTCAGCACTTTGCCACAACTTTTCAGTACTTTGCCACACTTTTCAGCACTTTGCCACTACTTTTCAGTACTTTGCCACACTTTTCAGTACTTTGCCACGACGTTTCAGCACTTCGCCACAACTTTTCAGTACTTTGCCACACTTTTCAGTACTTTGCCACGACTTTGCCACAACTTGTCAGTACTTTGCCACTCTTTTCAGTACTTTGCCACGACTTTGCCACAACTTTTCAGTACTTTGCCACACTTTTCAGTACTTTGCCATGACTTTTCAGCACTTCGCCACTACTTTTCAGTACTTTGCCACACTTTTCAGTACTTTGCCACAACTTTTCAGTACTTTGCCACACTTTTCAGTACTTTGCCACGACTTTGCAGCACTTTGCCACACTTTTCAGCACTTTGCAACAACTTTTCAGTACTTTGCCACACTTTTCAGTTCTTTGCCACGACTTTGCAGCACTTTGCCACTCTTTTCAGTACTTTGCCACGAATTTGCCACAACTCTTCAGTACTTTGCCACACT
This sequence comes from Saccoglossus kowalevskii, assembly GCF_978046115.1. Taxonomy (NCBI): domain Eukaryota; kingdom Metazoa; phylum Hemichordata; class Enteropneusta; family Harrimaniidae; genus Saccoglossus; species Saccoglossus kowalevskii. The sequence goes on along the minus strand of NW_028188619.1, from coordinate 3,419,872 downwards.
TTTCAGTACTTTGCCACGACTTTTCAGCACTTTGCCACAACTTTTCAGTACTTTGCCACGACTTTGCCACGACTTTTCAGCACTTTGCCACAACTTTTCAGTACTTTGCCACACTTTTCAGTACATTGCCACGACTTTTCAGCACTCGCCACAACTTTTCAGTACTTTGCCACACTTTTCAGTACTTTGCCACGACTTTGCCACAACTTTTCAGTACTTTGCCACTCTTTTCAGTACTTTGCCACGACTTTGCCACAACTTGTCAGTACTTTGCCACACTTTTCAGTACTTTGCCACGACTTTTCAGCACTTCGCCACTACTTTTCAGTACGTTGACACACTTTTCAGCACTTTGCCACAACTTTTCAGTCCTTTGCCACACTTTTCAGCACTTTGCCACGACTTTGCAGCACTTTGACACACTTTTCAGCACTTTGCCCAAACTTTTCAGTACTTTGCCACACTTTTCAGTACTTTGCCACGACTTTGCAGCACTTTGCCTCTCTTTTCAGTACTTTGCCACGACTTTGCCACAACTCTTCAGTACTTTGCAACACTTTTCAGTACTTTGCCACGACTTTTCAGTACTTTGCCACTACTTTTCAGCACTTTGCCACAACTTTTCAGTACTTTGCCACACTTTTCAGCACTTTGCCACAACTTTTCTGTACTTTGACACACTTTTCAGCACTTTGCCACGACTTTTCAGCACTTCGCCACAAAATTTCAGTACTTTGCCACACTTTTCAGTACTTTGCCACGACTTTGCCACAACTTTTCAGTACTTTGCCACTCTTTTCAGTACTTTGCCACGACTTTGCCACAACTTTTCAGTACTTTGCCACACTTTTCAGTACCTTGCCACGACTTTTCAGCACTTCGCCACTACTTTTCAGTACTTTGCCACACTTTTCAGCACTTTGCCACAACTTTTCAGTACTTTGCCACACGTTTCAGCACTTTGCCACAACTTTTCAGTACTTTGCCACACTTTTCAGCACTTTGCCACTACTTTTCAGTACTTTGCCACACTTTTCAGTACTTTGCCACGACTTTTCAGCACTTCGCCACAAAATTTCAGTACTTTGCCACACTTTTCAGTACTTTGCCACGACTTTGCCACAACCTTTCAGTACTTTGCCACTCTTTTCAGTACTTTGCCACGACTTTGCCACAACTTTTCAGTACTTTGCCACAATTTTCAGTACTTTGCCACGACTTTTCAGCACTTCGCCACTACTTTTCAGTACTTTGCCACACGTTTCAGTACTTTGCCACAACTTTTCAGTACTTTGCCACACTTTTCAGTACTTTGCCACGACTTTGTAGCACTTTGCCACACTTTTCAGCACTTTGCCACAACTTTTCAGTACTTTGCCATACTTTTCAGTACTTTGCAACGACTTTGCCACGACTTTTCAGCACTTTGCCACAACTTTTCAGTACTTTTGCCACACTTTTCAGTACATTGCCACGACTTTTCAGCACTTCGCCACAACTTTTCAGTACTTTGCCACAGTTTTCAGTACTTTGCCACGACTTTGCCACAACTTTTCAGTACTTTGCCACTCTTTTCAGTACTTTGCCACGACTTTGCCACAACTTTTCAGTACTTTGCAACACTTTTCAGTACTTTGCCACGACTTTTCAGCACTTCGCCACTACTTTTCAGTCCTTTGCCACACTTTTCAGCACATTGCCACGAATTTGCAGCACTTTGCCACACTTTTCAGCACTTTGCCACAACTTTTCAGTACTTTGCCACACTTTTCAGTACCATGCCACGACTTTGCTGCACTTTGCCACTCTTTTCAGTACTTTGCCACTACTTTTCAGTACTTTGCCACACTTTTCAGTACTTTGCCACGACGTTTCAGCACTTCGCCACAACTTTTCAGTACTTTGCCACACTTTTCAGTACTTTGCCACGACTTTGCCACAACTTGTCAGTACTTTGCCACTCTTTTCAGTACTTTGCCACGACTTTGCCACAACTTTTCAGTACTTTGCCACACTTTTCAGTATTTTGCCATGACTTTTCAGCACTTCGCCACTACTTTTCAGTACTTTGCCACACTTTTCAGTACTTTGCCACAACTTTTCAGTACTTTGCCACACTTTTCAGTACTTTGCCACGACTTTGCAGCACTTTGCCACACTTTTCAGCACTTTGCAACAACTTTTCAGTACTTTGCCACACTTTTCAGTTCTTTGCCACGACTTTGCAGCACTTTGCCACTCTTTTCAGTACTTTGCCACGAATTTGCCACAACTCTTCAGTACTTTGCCACACTTTTCAGTACTTTGCCACGACTTTTCAGCACTTTGCCACAACTTTTCAGTACTTTGCCACGACTTTGCCACGACTTTTCAGCACTTTGCCACAACTTTTCAGTACTTTGCCACACTTTTCAGTACATTGCCACGACTTTTCAGCACTCGCCACAACTTTTCAGTACTTTGCCACACTTTTCAGTACTTTGCCACGACTTTGCCACAACTTTTCAGTACTTTGCCACTCTTTTCAGTACTTTGCCACGACTTTGCCACAACTTGTCAGTACTTTGCCACACTTTTCAGTACTTTGCCACGACTTTTCAGCACTTCGCCACTACTTTTCAGTACTTTGACACACTTTTCAGCACTTTGCCACAACTTTTCAGTCCTTTGCCACACTTTTCAGCACTTTGCCTCTCTTTTCAGTACTTTGCCACGACTTTGCCACTACTCTTCAGTACTTTGCAACACTTTTCAGTACTTTGCCACGACTTTGCAGCACTTTGACACACTTTTCAGCACTTTGCCCAAACTTTTCAGTACTTTGCCACACTTTTCAGTACTTTGCCACGACTTTGCAGCACTTTGCCTCTCTTTTCAGTACTTTGCCACGACTTTGCCACTACTCTTCAGTACTTTGCAACACTTTTCAGTACTTTGCCACGACTTTTCAGTACTTTGCCACTACTTTTCAGCACTTTGCCACAACTTTTCAGTACTTTGCCACACTTTTCAGCACTTTGCCACAACTTTTCAGTACTTTGCCACACTTTTCAGCACTTTGCCACTACTTTTCTGTACTTTGCCACACTTTTCAGTACTTTGCCACGACTTTTCAGCACTTCGCCACAAAATTTCAGTACTTTGCCACACTTTTCAGTACTTTGCCACGACTTTGCCACAACTTTTCAGTACTTTGCCACTCTTTTCAGTACTTTGCCACGACTTTGCCACAACTTTTCAGTACTTTGCCACACTTTTCAGTACCTTGCCACGACTTTTCAGCACTTCGCCACTACTTTTCAGTACTTTGCCACACTTTTCAGCACTTTGCCACAACTTTTCAGTACTTTGCCACACGTTTCAGCACTTTGCCACAACTTTTCAGTACTTTGCCACACTTTTCAGCACTTTGCCACTACTTTTCAGTACTTTGCCACACTTTTCAGTACTTTGCCACGACTTTTCATCACTTCGCCACAAAATTTCAGTACTTTGCCACACTTTTCAGTACTTTGCCACGACTTTGCCACAACCTTTCAGTACTTTGCCACTCTTTTCAGTACTTTGCCACGACTTTGCCACAACTTTTCAGTACTTTGCCACAATTTTCAGTACTTTGCCACGACTTTTCAGCACTTCGCCACTACTTTTCAGTACTTTGCCACACGTTTCAGTACTTTGCCACAACTTTTCAGTACCACACTTTTCAGTACTTTGCCACGACTTTGTAGCACTTTGCCACACTTTTCAGCACTTTGCCACAACTTTTCAGTACTTTGCCACACTTTTCAGTACTTTGCAACGACTTTGCCACGACTTTTCAGCACTTTGCCACAACTTTTCAGTACTTTTGCCACACTTTTCAGTACATTGCCACGACTTTTCAGCACTTCGCCACAACTTTTCAGTACTTTGCCACAGTTTTCAGTACTTTGCCACGACTTTGCCACACTTTTCAGCACTTTGCCACAACTTTTCAGTGCTTTGCCACACTTTTCAGTACTTTGCCACGACTTTGCAACGACTTTTCAGCACTTTGCCACAACTTTTCAGTACTTTGCCACACTTTTCAGTACATTGCCACGACTTTTCAGCACTTCGCCACAACTTTTCAGTACTTTGCCACACTTTTCAGTACTTTGCCACGACTTTGCCACAACTTTTCAGTACTTTGCCACTCTTTTCAGTACTTTGCCACGACTTTGCACAACTTTTCAGTACTTTGCCACACTTTTCAGTACTTTGCCACGACTTTTCAGCACTTCGCCACTACTTTTCAGTACTTTGCCACACTTTTCAGCACTTTGCCACAACTTTTCAGTCCTTTGCCACACTTTTCAGCACTTTGCCACGACTTTGCAGCACTTTGCCACACTTTTCAGCACTTTGCCACAACTTTTCAGTACTTTGCCACACTTTTCAGTACTTTGCCACTACTTTTCAGTACTTTGCCACTACTTTTCAGCACTTTGCCACACTTTTCAGTACTTTGCCACAACTTTTCAGTACTTTGCCACACTTTTCAGTACTTTGCCACGACTTTGCAACGACTTTTCAGCACTTTGCCACAACTTTTCAGTACTTTGCCACACTTTTCAGTACATTGCCACGACTTTTCAGCACTTCGCCACAACTTTTCAGTACTTTGCCACACTTTTCAGTACTTTGCCACGACTTTGCCACAACTTTTCAGTACATTGCCACTCTTTTCAGTACTTTGCCACGACTTTGCCACAACTTTTCAGTACTTTGCCACACTTTTCAGTACTTTGCCACGACTTTTCAGCACTTCGCCACTACTTTTCAGTACTTTGCCACACTTTTCAGCACTTTGCCACAACTTTTCAGTACTTTGCCACACTTTTCAGTACCTTGCCACGACTTTTCAGCACTTCGCCACTACTTTTCAGTACTTTGCCACACTTTTCAGCACTTTGCCACAACTTTTCAGTACTTTGCCACACGTTTCAGCACTTTGCCACAACTTTTCAGTACTTTGCCACACTTTTCAGCACTTTGCCACTACTTTTCAGTACTTTGCCACACTTTTCAGTACTTTGCCACGACTTTTCATCACTTCGCCACAAAATTTCAGTACTTTGCCACACTTTTCAGTACTTTGCCACGACTTTGCCACAACCTTTCAGTACTTTGCCACTCTTTTCAGTACTTTGCCACGACTTTGCCACAACTTTTCAGTACTTTGCCACAATTTTCAGTACTTTGCCACGACTTTTCAGCACTTCGCCACTACTTTTCAGTACTTTGCCACACGTTTCAGTACTTTGCCACAACTTTTCAGTACCACACTTTTCAGTACTTTGCCACGACTTTGTAGCACTTTGCCACACTTTTCAGCACTTTGCCACAACTTTTCAGTACTTTGCCACACTTTTCAGTACTTTGCAACGACTTTGCCACGACTTTTCAGCACTTTGCCACAACTTTTCAGTACTTTTGCCACACTTTTCAGTACATTGCCACGACTTTTCAGCACTTCGCCACAACTTTTCAGTACTTTGCCACAGTTTTCAGTACTTTGCCACGACTTTGCCACACTTTTCAGCACTTTGCCACAACTTTTCAGTGCTTTGCCACACTTTTCAGTACTTTGCCACGACTTTGCAACGACTTTTCAGCACTTTGCCACAACTTTTCAGTACTTTGCCACACTTTTCAGTACATTGCCACGACTTTTCAGCACTTCGCCACAACTTTTCAGTACTTTGCCACACTTTTCAGTACTTTGCCACGACTTTGCCACAACTTTTCAGTACTTTGCCACTCTTTTCAGTACTTTGCCACGACTTTGCACAACTTTTCAGTACTTTGCCACACTTTTCAGTACTTTGCCACGACTTTTCAGCACTTCGCCACTACTTTTCAGTACTTTGCCACACTTTTTAGCACTTTGCCACAACTTTTCAGTCCTTTGCCACACTTTTCAGCACTTTGCCACGACTTTGCAGCACTTTGCCACACTTTTCAGCACTTTGCCACAACTTTTCAGTACTTTGCCACACTTTTCAGTACTTTGCCACTACTTTTCAGTACTTTGCCACTACTTTTCAGCACTTTGCCACACTTTTCAGTACTTTGCCACAACTTTTCAGTACTTTGCCACACTTTTCAGTACTTTGCCACGACTTTGCAGTACTTTGCCACATTTTTCAGCACTTTGCCACAACTTTTCAGTGCTTTGCCACACTTTTCAGTACTTTGCCACGACTTTGCAACGACTTTTCAGCACTTTGCCACAACTTTTCAGTACTTTGCCACACTTTTCAGTACATTGCCACGACTTTTCAGCACTTCGCCACAACTTTTCAGTACTTTGCCACACTTTTCAGTACTTTGCCACGACTTTGCCACAACTTTTCAGTACTTTGCCACTCTTTTCAGTACTTTGCCACGACTTTGCCACAACTTTTCAGTACTTTGCCACAATTTTCAGTACTTTGCCACGACTTTTCAGCACTTCGCCACTACTTTTCAGTACTTTGCCACACTTTTCAGCACTTTGCCACAACTTTTCAGTCCTTTGCCACACTTTTCAGCACTTTGCCACGACTTTGCAGCACTTTGCCACACTTTTCAGCACTTTGCCACAACTTTTCAGTACTTTGCCACACTTTTCAGTACTTTGCCACTACTTTTCAGTACTTTGCCACTACTTTTCAGCACTTTGCCACAACTTTTCAGTACTTTGCCACACTTTTCAGCACTTTGCCACAACTTTTCAATACTTTGCCACACTTTTCAGCACTTTGCCACTACTTTTCAGTACTTTGCCACACTTTTCAGTACTTTGCCACGACTTTTCAGCACTTCGCCAGAAAATTTCAGTACTTTGCCACACTTTTCAGTACATTGCCACGACTTTGCCACAACTTTTCAGTACTTTGCCACTCTTTTCAGTACTTTGCCACGACTTTGCCACAACTTTTCAGTACTTTGCCACACTTTTCAGTACTTTGCCACGACTTTTCAGCACTTCGCCACTACTTTTCAGTACTTTGCCACACTTTTCAGTACATTGCCACAACTTTTCAGTACTTTGCCACACTTTTCAGTACTTTGCCACGACTTTGCAGCACTTTGCCACACTTTTTGGCACTTTGACACAACTTTTCAGTACTTTCACACTTTTCAGTACTTTGCCACGACTTTGCCACGACTTTTCAGCACTTTGCCACAACTTTTCAGTACTTTGCCACACTTTTCAGCACTTTGCCACTACTTTTCTGTACTTTGCCACACTTTTCAGTACTTTGCCACGACTTATCAGCACTTCGCCACAAAATTTCAGTACTTTGCCACACTTTTCAGTACTTTGCCACGACTTTGCCACAACTTTTCAGTACTTTGCCACTCTTTTCAGTACTTTGCCACGACTTTGCCACAACTTTTCAGTACTTTGCCACACTTTTCAGTACCTTGCCACGACTTTTCAGCACTTCGCCACTACTTTTCAGTACTTTGCCACACTTTTCAGCACTTTGCCACAACTTTTCAGTACTTTGCCACACGTTTCAGCACTTTGCCACAACTTTTCAGTACTTTGCCACACTTTTCAGCACTTTGCCACTACTTTTCAGTACTTTGCCACACTTTTCAGTACTTTGCCACGACTTTTCATCACTTCGCCACAAAATTTCAGTACTTTGCCACACTTTTCAGTACTTTGCCACGACTTTGCCACAACCTTTCAGTACTTTGCCACTCTTTTCAGTACTTTGCCACGACTTTGCCACAACTTTTCAGTACTTTGCCACAATTTTCAGTACTTTGCCACGACTTTTCAGCACTTCGCCACTACTTTTCAGTACTTTGCCACACGTTTCAGTACTTTGCCACAACTTTTCAGTACCACACTTTTCAGTACTTTGCCACGACTTTGTAGCACTTTTCAGCACTTTGCCACAACTTTTCAGTACTTTGCCACACTTTTCAGTACTTTGCAACGACTTTGCCACGACTTTTCAGCACTTTGCCACAACTTTTCAGTACTTTTGCCACACTTTTCAGTACATTGCCACGACTTTTCAGCACTTCGCCACAACTTTTCAGTACTTTGCCACAGTTTTCAGTACTTTGCCACGACTTTGCCACACTTTTCAGCACTTTGCCACAACTTTTCAGTGCTTTGCCACACTTTTCAGTACTTTGCCACGACTTTGCAACGACTTTTCAGCACTTTGCCACAACTTTTCAGTACTTTGCCACACTTTTCAGTACATTGCCACGACTTTTCAGCACTTCGCCACAACTTTTCAGTACTTTGCCACACTTTTCAGTACTTTGCCACGACTTTGCCACAACTTTTCAGTACTTTGCCACTCTTTTCAGTACTTTGCCACGACTTTGCACAACTTTTCAGTACTTTGCCACACTTTTCAGTACTTTGCCACGACTTTTCAGCACTTCGCCACTACTTTTCAGTACTTTGCCACACTTTTCAGCACTTTGCCACAACTTTTCAGTCCTTTGCCACACTTTTCAGCACTTTGCCACGACTTTGCAGCACTTTGCCACACTTTTCAGCACTTTGCCACAACTTTTCAGTACTTTGCCACACTTTTCAGTACTTTGCCACTACTTTTCAGTACTTTGCCACTACTTTTCAGCACTTTGCCACACTTTTCAGTACTTTGCCACAACTTTTCAGTACTTTGCCACACTTTTCAGTACTTTGCCACGACTTTGCAGTACTTTGCCACACTTTTCAGCACTTTGCCACAACTTTTCAGTGCTTTGCCACACTTTTCAGTACTTTGCCACGACTTTGCAACGACTTTTCAGCACTTTGCCACAACTTTTCAGTACTTTGCCACACTTTTCAGTACATTGCCACGACTTTTCAGCACTTCGCCACAACTTTTCAGTACTTTGCCACACTTTTCAGTACTTTGCCACGACTTTGCCACAACTTTTCAGTACTTTGCCACTCTTTTCAGTACTTTGCCACGACTTTGCCACAACTTTTCAGTACTTTGCCACACTTTTCAGTACTTTGCCACGACTTTTCAGCACTTCGCCACTACTTTTCAGTACGTTGCCACACTTTTCAGCACTTTGCCACAACTTTTCAGTCCTTTGCCACACTTTTCAGCACTTTGCCACGACTTTGCAGCACTTTGCCACACTTTTCAGCACTTTGCCACAACTTTTCAGTACTTTGCCACACTTTTCAGTACTTTGCCACTACTTTTCAGTACTTTGCCACTACTTTTCAGCACTTTGCCACAACTTTTCAGTACTTTGCCACACTTTTCAGCACTTTGCCACAACTTTTCAATACTTTGCCACACTTTTCAGCACTTTGCCACTACTTTTCAGTACTTTGCCACACTTTTCAGTACTTTGCCACGACTTTTCAGCACTTCGCCACAAAATTTCAGTACTTTGCCACACTTTTCAGTACATTGCCACGACTTTGCCACAACTTTTCAGTACTTTGCCACTCTTTTCAATACTTTGCCACGACTTTGCCACAACTTTTCAGTACTTTGCCACACTTTTCAGTACTTTGCCACGACTTTTCAGCACTTCGCCACTACTTTTCAGTACTTTGCCACACTTTTCAGTACATTGCCACAACTTTTCAGTACTTTGCCACACTTTTCATTACTTTGCCACGACTTTGCAGCACTTTGCCACACTTTTTGGCACTTTGACACAACTTTTCAGTACTTTCACACTTTTCAGTACTTTGCCACGACTTTGCCACGACTTTTCAGCACTTTGCCACAACTTTTCAGTACTTTGCCACGAATTTGCCACAACTCTTCAGTACTTTGCCACACTTTTCAGTACTTTGCCACGACTTTTCAGCACTTCGCCACTACTTTTCAGTACTTTGCCACACTTTTCAGTACTTTGCCACAACTTTTCAGTACTTTGCCACACTTTTCAGTACTTTGCCACGACTTTGCAGCACTTTGCCACACTTTTCAGCACTTTGCAACAACTTTTCAGTACTTTGCCACACTTTTCAGTTCTTTGCCACGACTTTGCAGCACTTTGCCACTCTTTTCAGTACTTTGCCACGAATTTGCCACAACTCTTCAGTACTTTGCCACACTTTTCAGTACTTTGCCACGACTTTTCAGCACTTTGCCACAACTTTTCAGTACTTTGCCACGACTTTGCCACGACTTTTCAGCACTTTGCCACAACTTTTCAGTACTTTGCCACACTTTTCAGTACATTGCCACGACTTTTCAGTACTTTGCCACACTTTTCAGTACTTTGCCACGACTTTGCAGTACTTTGCCACACTTTTCAGCACTTTGCCACAACTTTTCAGTACTTTGCCACACTTTTCAGTACTTTGCCACGACTTTGCCACGACTTTTCAGCACTTTGCCACAACTTTTCAGTACTTTGCCACACTTTTCAGTACATTGCCACGACTTTTCAGCACTTCGCCACAACTTTTCAGTACTTTGCCACACTTTTCAGTACTTTGCCACGATTTGCCACAACTTTTCAGTACTTTGCCACTCTTTTCAGTACTTTGCCACGACTTTGCCACAACTTTTCAGTACTTTGCCACACTTTTCAGTACTTTGCCACGACTTTTCAGCACTTCGCCATTACTTTTCAGTACTTTGCCACACTTTTCAGCACTTTGCCACAACTTTTCAGTCCTTTGCCACACTTTTCAGCACATTGCCACGACTTTGCAGCACTTTGCCACACTTTTCAGCACTTTGCCACAACTTTTCAGTATTTTGCCACACTTTTCAGTACTTTGTCACGACTTTGCAGCACTTTGCCACTCTTTTCAGTACTTTGCCCCGACTTTGCCACAACTCTTCAGTACTTTGCCACACTTTTCAGTACTTTGCCACGACTTTTCAGTACTTTGCCACACTTTTCAGTACTTTGTCACGACTTTGCAGCACTTTGCCACTCTTTTCAGTACTTTGCCCCGACTTTGCCACAACTCTTCAGTACTTTGCCACACTTTTCAGAACTTTGCCACGACTTCGCCACAACTCTTCAGTACTTTGCCACACTTTTCAGTACTTTGCCACGACTTTTCAGTACTTTGCCACTACTTTTCAACACTTTGCCACATCTTTTCAGTACTTTGCCACGACATTGCAGCACTTTGCCACTCTTTTCAGTACTTTGCCACGACTTTGCCACAACTCTTCAGTACTTTGCCACACTTTTCAGTACTTTGCCACGACTTTTCAGTACTTTGCCACTACTTTTCAGTACTTTGCCACACTTTTCAGTACATTGCCACGACTTTTCAGCCCTCGCCACAACTTTTCAGTACTTTGCCACACTTTTCAGCACTTTGCCACGACTTTGCAGCACTTTGCCACACTTTTCAGCACTTTGCCACAACTTTTCAGTACTTTGCCACACTTTTCAGTACTTTGCCACGACTTTGCAGCACTTTGCCACTCTTTTCAGAACTTGCCACGACTTTGCCACAACTCTTCAGTACTTTGCCACACTTTTCAGTACTTTGCCACGACTTTTCAGTACTTTGCCACTACTTTTCAACACTTTGCCTCAACTTTTCAGTACTTTGCCACGACTTTGCAGCACTTTGCCACTCTTTTCAGTACTTTGCCACGAATTTGCCACAACTCTTCAGTACTTTGCAACACTTTTCAGTACTTTGCCACGACTTTTCAGTACTTTGCCACTACTTTTCAGCACTTTGCCACAACTTTTCAGTACTTTGCCACACTTTTCAGCACTTTGCCACAACTTTTCAGTACTTTGCCACACTTTTCAGCACTTTGCTACTACTTTTCAGTACTTTGCCACACTTTTCAGTACTTTGCCACGACTTTTCAGCACTTCGCCACAAAATTTCAGTACTTTGCCACACTTTTCAGTACTTTGCCACGATTTTGCCACAACTTTTCAGTACTTTGCCACTCTTTTCAGTACTTTACCACGACTTTACCACAACTTTTCAATACTTTGCCACACTTTTCAGTACCTTGCCACGACTTTTCAGCACTTCGCCACTACTTTTCAATACTTTGCCACACTTTTCAGTACTTTGCCACAACTTTTCAGTACTTTGCCACACTTTTCAGTACTTTGCCACAACTTTTCAGTACTTTGCCACACTTTTCAGTACATTGCCACGACTTTTCAGCACTTCGCCACAACTTTTCAGTACTTTGCCACACTTTTCAGTACTTTGCCACGACTTTGCCACAACTTTTCAGTACTTTGCCACTCTTTTCAGTACTTTGCCACGACTTTCCCACTACTTTTCAGTACTTTGCCACACTTTTCAGTACTTTGCCACGACTTTTCAGCACTTCGCCACTACTTTTCAGTACTTTGCCACACTTTTCAGCACTTTGCCACAACTTTTCAGTCCTTTGCCACACTTTTCAGCACTTTGCCACGACTTTGCAGCACTTTGCCACACTTTTCAGCACTTTGCCACAACTTTTCAGTACTTTGCCACACTTTTCAGTACTTTGCCACTACTTTTCAGTACTTTGCCACTACTTTTCAGCACTTTGCCACTACTTTTCAGTACTTTGCCACACTTTTCAGTACTTTGCCACGACTTTTCAGCACTTCGCCACAAAATTTCAGTACTTTGCCACACTTTTCAGTACATTGCCACGACTTTGCCACAACTTTTCAGTACTTTGCCACTCTTTTCAGTACTTTGCCACGACTTTGCCACAACTTTTCAGTACTTTGCCACACTTTTCAGTACTTTGCCACGACTTTTCAGCACTTCGCCACTACTTTTCAGTACTTTGCCACACTTTTCAGTACTTTGCCACAACTTTTCAGTACTTTGCCACACTTTTCAGTACTTTGCCACGACTTTGCAGCACTTTGCCACACTTTTTGGCACTTTGACACTACTTTTCAGTACTTTCACACTTTTCAGTACTTTGCCACGACTTTGCCACGACTTTTCAGCACTTTGCCACAACTTTTCAGTGCTTTGCCACGAATTTGCCACAACTCTTCAGTACTTTGCCACACTTTTCAGTACTTTGCCACTACTTTTCAGTACTTTGCCACACTTTTCAGTACTTTGCCACAACTTTTCAGTACTTTGCCACACTTTTCAGTACTTTGCCACGACTTTGCAGCACTTTGCCACACTTTTCAGCACTTTGCAACAACTTTTCAGTACTTTGCCACACTTTTCAGTTCTTTGCCACGACTTTGCATCACTTTGCCACTCTTTTCAGTACTTTGCCACGAATTTGCCACAACTCTTCAGTACTTTGCCACACTTTTCAATACTTTGCCACGACTTTTCAGCACTTTGCCACAACTTTTCAGTACTTTGCCACGACTTTGCCACGACTTTTCAGCACTTTGCCACAACTTTTCAGTACTTTGCCACACTTTTCAGTACATTGCCACGACTTTTCAGTACTTTGCCACACTTTTCAGTACTTTGCCACGACTTTGCAGTACTTTGCCACACTTTTCAGCACTTTGCCACAACTTTTCAGTACTTTGCCACACTTTTCAGTACTTTGCCACGACTTTGCCACGACTTTTCAGCACTTTGCCACAACTTTTCAGTACTTTGCCACACTTTTCAGTACATTGCCACGACTTTTCAGCACTTCGCCACAACTTTTCAGTACTTTGCCACACTTTTCAGTACTTTGCCACGACTTTGCCACAACTTTTCAGTACTTTGCCACACTTTTCTGTACTTTGCCACGACTTTTCAGCACTTCGCCATTACTTTTCAGTACTTTGCCACACTTTTCAGCACTTTGCCACAACTTTTCAGTCCTTTGCCACACTTTTCAGCACTTTGCCACGACTTTGCAGCACTTTGCCTCACTTTTCAGCACTTTGCCACAACTTTTCAGTACTTTGCCACACTTTTCAGTACTTTGCCACGACTTTGCAGCACTTTGCCACTCTTTTCAGTACTTTGCCCCGACTTTGCCACAACTCTTCAGTACTTTGCCACACTTTTCAGTACTTTGCCACGACTTTTCAGTACTTTGCCACGATTTTTGCAGCACTTTGCCACTCTTTTCAGTACTTTGCCACGAATTTGCCACAACTCTTCAGTACTTTGCCACACTTTTCAGTACTTTGCCACGACTTTTCAGCACTTTGCCACAACTTTTCAGTACTTTGCCACACTTTTCAGTACTTTGCCACGACTTTGCCACGACTTTTCAGCACTTTGCCACAACTTTTCAGTACTTTGCCACTCTTTTCAGTACTTTGCCACGACTTTGCCACAACTTTTCAGTACTTTGCCACACTTTTCAGTACTTTGCCACGACTTTTCAGCACTTCGCCATTACTTTTCAGTACTTTGTCACACTTTTCAGCACTTTGCCACAACTTTTCAGTCCTTTGCCACACTTTTCAGCACTTTGCCACGACTTTGCAGCACTTTTCCACACTTTTCAGCACTTTGCCACAACTTTTCAGTACTTTGCCACACTTTTCAGTACTTTGCCACGACTTTGCAGCACTTTGCCACTCTTTTCAGTACTTTGCCCCGACTTTGCCACAACTCTTCAGTACTTTGCCACACTTTTCAGTACTTTGCCACGACTTTTCAGTACTTTGCCACGATTTTTGCAGCACTTTGCCACTCTTTTCAGTACTTTGCCACGAATTTGCCACAACTCTTCAGTACTTTGCCACACTTTTCAGTACTTTGCCACGACTTTTCAGCACTTTGCCACAACTTTTCAGTACTTTGCCACGACTTTGCAGCACTTTGCCACTCTTTTCAGTACTTTGCCCCGACTTTGCCACAACTCTTCAGTACTTTGCCACACTTTTCAGTACTTTGCCACGACTTTTCAGTACTTTGCCACGATTTTTGCAGCACTTTGCCACTCTTTTCAGTACTTTGCCACGAATTTGCCACAACTCTTCAGTACTTTGCCACACTTTTCAGTACTTTGCCACGACTTTTCAGCACTTTGCCACAACTTTTCAGTACTTTGCCACACTTTTCAGTACTTTGCCACGACTTTGCCACGACTTTTCAGCACTTTGCCACAACTTTTCAGTACTTTGCCACACTTTTCAGTACATTGCCACGACTTTTCAGCACTCGCCACAACTTCTCAGTACTTTGCCACACTTTTCAGCTCTTTGACACGACTTTGCAGCACTTTGCCACACTTTTCAGCACTTTGCCACAACTTTTCAGTACTTTGCCACACTTTTCAGTACTTTGCCACGACTTTGCAGCACTTTGAAACTCTTTTCAGAACTTTGCCACGACTTCGCCACAACTCTTCAGTACTTTGCCACACTTTTCAGTACTTTGCCACGACTTTGCCACGACTTTTCGGTACTTTGCCACGACTTTGCAGCACTTTGCCACACTTTTCAGTATTTTGCCCCGACTTTGCCACAACTTTTCGGTACTTTGCCACTCTTTTCAGTACTTTGCCACGACTTTGCCACAACTTTTCAGTACTTTGCCACGACTTTGCAGCACTTTGCCACGACTTTTCAGCACTTCGCCACTACTTTTCAGTACTTTGCCACACTTTTCAGCACTTTGACACAACTTTTCAGTCCTTTGCCACACTTTTCAGCACTTTGCCACGAATTTGCAGCACTTTGCCACACTTTTCAGCACTTTGCCACAACTCTTCAGTACTTTGCCACACTTTTCAGTACTTTGCCACGACTTTTCAGTACTTTGCCACTACTTTTCAGCACTTTGCCACGACTTTTCAGTACTTTGCCACACTTTTAAGCACTTTGCCACAACTTTTCAGTACTTTGCCACACTTTTACGCACTTTGCCACTACTTTTCAGTACTTTGCCACACTTTTCAGTACTTTGCCACGACTTTGCCACAACTTTTCAGAACTTTGCCACTCTTTTCAGTACTTTGCCACGACTTTGCCACAACTTTTCAGTACTTTGCCACACTTTTCAGTACTTTGCCACGACTTTGCCACGACTTTTCAGCACTTTGCCACAACTTTTCAGTACTTTGCCACACTTTTCAGTACATTGCCACGACTTTTCAGCACTTCGCCACAACTTTTCAGTACTTTGCCACAGTTTTCAGTACTTTGCCACGACTTTGCCACAACTTTTCAGTACTTTGCCACTCTTTTCAGTACTTTGCCACGACTTTGCCACAACTTTTCAGTACTTTGCCACACTTTTCAGTACTTTGCCACGACTTTTCAGCACTTCGCCACTACTTTTCAGTACTTTGCCACACTTTTCAGCACTTGCCACAACTTTTCAGTCCTTTGCCACACTTTTCAGCACTTTGCCACGAATTTACAGCACTTTGCCACACTTTTCAGCACTTTGCCACAACTCTTCAGTACTTTGCCACACTTTTCAGTACTTTGCCACGACTTTTCAGTACTTTGCCACTACTTTTCAGCACTTTGCCACAACTTTTCAGTACTTTGCCACACTTTTCAGCACTTTGCCACGACATTGCAGCACTTTGCCACTCTTTTCAGTACTTTGCCACGACTTTGCCACAACTCTTCAGTACTTTGCCACACTTTACAGTACTTTGCCACGACTTTTCAGTACTTTGCCACTACTTTTCAGTACTTTGCCACACTTTTCAGTACATTGCCACGACTTTTCAGCACTCGCCACAACTTTTCAGTACTTTGCCACACTTTTCAGCACTTTGCCACGACTTTGCAGCACTTTGCCACACTTTTCAGCACTTTGCCACAACTTTTCAGTACTTTGCCACACTTTTCAGTACTTTGCCACGACTTTGCAGCACTTTGAAACTCTTTTCAGAACTTTGCCACGACTTCGCCACAACTCTTCAGTACTTTGCCACACTTTTCAGTACTTTGCCACGACTTTTCAGTACTTTGCCACTACTTTTCAACACTTTGCCACATCTTTTCAGTACTTTGCCACGACATTGCAGCACTTTGCCACTCTTTTCAGTACTTTGCCACGACTTTGCCACAACTCTTCAGTACTTTGCCACACTTTTCAGTACTTTGCCACGACTTTTCAGTACTTTGCCACTACTTTTCAGTACTTTGCCACACTTTTCAGTACATTGCCACGACTTTTCAGCACTCGCCACAACTTTTCAGTACTTTGCCACACTTTTCAGCACTTTGCCACGACTTTGCAGCACTTTGCCACACTTTTCAGAACTTTGCTACAACTTTTCAGTACTTTGCCACACTTTTCAGTACTTTGCCACGACTTTGCAGCACTTTGCCACTCTTTTCAGAACTTGCCACGACTTTGCCACAACTCTTCAGTACTTTGCCACACTTTTCAGTACTTTGCCACGACTTTTCAGTACTTTGCCACTACTTTTCAACACTTTGCCTCAACTTTTCAGTACTTTGCCACGACTTTGCAGCACTTTGCCACTCTTTTCAGTACTTTACCACGACTTTGCCACAACTCTTCAGTACTTTGCCACACTTTTCAGTACTTTGCCACGACTTTTCAGTACTTTGCCACTACTTTTCAGCACTTTGCCACAACTTTTCAGTACTTTGCCACACTTTTCAGCACTTTGCCACAACTTTTCAGTACTTTGCCACACTTTTCAGCACTTTGCCACTACTTTTCAGTACTTTGCCACACTTTTCATTACTTTGCCACGACTTTTCAGCACTTCGCCACAAAATTTCAGTACTTTGCCACACTTTTCAGTACTTTGCCACGACTTTGCCACAACTTTTCAGTACTTTGCCACTCTTTTCAGTACTTTGCCACGACTTTGCCACAACTTTTCAGTACTTTGCCACTGTTTTCAGTACTTTGCCACGACTTTGCAGCACTTTGCCACTCTTTTCAGTACTTTGCCACGACTTTGCCACAACTCTTCAGTACTTTGCCACACTTTTCAGTACTTTGCCACGACTTTTCAGTACTTTGCCACTACTTTTCTGCACTTTGCCACAACTTTTCAGTACTTTGCCACACTTTTCAGCACTTTGCCACAACTTTTCAGTACTTTGCCACACTTTTCAGCACTTTGCCACTACTTTTCAGTACTTTGCCACACTTTTCAGTACATTGCCACGACTTTTCAGCACTTCGCCACAAAATTTCAGTACTTTGCCACACTTTTCAGTACTTTGCCACGACTTTGCCACAACTTTTCGGTACTTTGCCACTCTTTTCAGTACTTTGCCACGACTTTGCCACAACTTTTCAGTACTTTGCCACGACTTTGCAGCACTTTGCCACACTTTTCAGCACTTTGCCACAACTTTTCAGTACTTTGCCACACTTTTCAGTACTTTGCCACGACTTTGCCACGACTTTTCAGCACTTTGCCACAACTTTTCAGTACTTTGCCACACTTTTCAGTACATTGCCACGACTTTTCAGCACTTCGCCACAACTTTTCAGTACTTTGCCACAGTTTTCAGTACTTTGCCACGACTTTGCCATAACTTTTCAGTACTTTGCCACTCTTTTCAGTACTTTGCCACGACTTTGCCACAACTTTTCAGTACTTTGCCACACTTTTCAGTACTTTGCCACGACTTTTCAGCACTTCGCCACTACTTTTCAGTACTTTGCCACACTTTTCAGCACTTTGACACAACTTTTCAGTCCTTTGCCACACTTTTCAGCACTTTGCCACGAATTTGCAGCACTTTGCCACACTTTTCAGCACTTTGCCACAACTCTTCAGTACTTTGTCACACTTTTCAGTACTTTGCCACGACTTTTCAGTACTTTGCCACTACTTTTCAGCACTTTGCCACGACTTTTCAGTACTTTGCCACACTTTTAAGCACTTTGCCACAACTTTTCAGTACTTTGCCACACTTTTACGCACTTTGCCACTACTTTTCAGTACTTTGCCACACTTTTCAGTACTTTGCCACGACTTTGCCACAACTTTTCAGTACTTTGCCACTCTTTTCAGTACTTTGCCACGACTTTGCCACAACTTTTCAGTACTTTGCCACACTTTTCAGTACTTTGCCACGACTTTGCCACGACTTTTCAGCACTTTGCCACAACTCTTCAGTACTTTGCCACACTTTTCAGTACTTTGCCACGACTTTTCAGTACTTTGCCACTACTTTTCAGTACTTTGCCACAACTCTTCAGTACTTTGCCACACTTTTCAGTACTTTGCCACGACTTTGCAGCACTTTGCCACTCTTTTCAGTACTTTGCCACGACTTTGCCACAACTCTTCAGTACTTTGCCACACTTTTCAGTACTTTGCCACGACTTTTCAGTACTTTGCCACTACTTTTCAGCACTTTGCCACAACTTTTCAGTACTTTGCCACACTTTTCAGCACTTTGCCACAACTTTTCAGTACTTTGCCACACTTTTCAGCACTTTGCCACTACTTTTCAGTACTTTGCCACACTTTTCAGTACTTTGCCACGACTTTTCAGCACTTCGCCACAAAATTTCAGTACTTTGCCACACTTTTCAGTACTTTGCCACGACTTTGCCACAACTTTTCAGTACTTTGCCACTCTTTTCAACACTTTGCCACATCTTTTCAGTACTTTGCCACGACATTGCAGCACTTTGCCACTCTTTTCAGTACTTTGCCACGACTTTGCCACAACTCTTCAGTACTTTGCCACACTTTTCAGTAATTTGCCACGACTTTTCAGTACTTTGCCACTACTTTTCAGTACTTTGCCACACTTTTCAGTACATTGCCACGACTTTTCAGCACTCGCCACAACTTTTCAGTACTTTGCCACACTTTTCAGCACTTTGCCACGACTTTGCAGCACTTTGCCACACTTTTCAGCACTTTGCCACAACTTTTCTGTACTTTGCCATACTTTTCAGTACTTTGCCACGACTTTGCAGCACTTTGAAACTCTTTTCAGAACTTTGCCACGACTTCGCCACAACTCTTCAGTACTTTGCCACACTTTTCAGTACTTTGCCACGACTTTTCAGTACTTTGCCACTACTTTTCAACACTTTGCCACATCTTTTCAGTACTTTGCCACGACATTGCAGCACTTTGCCACTCTTTTCAGTACTTTGCCACGACTTTGCCACAACTCTTCAGTACTTTGCCACACTTTTCAGTACTTTGCCACGACTTTTCAGTACTTTGCCACTACTTTTCAGTACTTTGCCACACTTTTCAGTACATTGCCACGACTTTTCAGCACTCGCCACAACTTTTCAGTACTTTGCCACACTTTTCAGCACTTTGCCACGACTTTGCAGCACTTTGCCACACTTTTCAGAACTTTGCTACAACTTTTCAGTACTTTGCCACACTTTTCAGTA
Organism: Saccoglossus kowalevskii; assembly: GCF_978046115.1. Classification (NCBI taxonomy): domain Eukaryota; kingdom Metazoa; phylum Hemichordata; class Enteropneusta; family Harrimaniidae; genus Saccoglossus; species Saccoglossus kowalevskii. The sequence goes on along the minus strand of NW_028188619.1, from coordinate 3,399,642 downwards.
CTTTGCCACGACTTTGCAGCACTTTGCCACTCTTTTCAGAACTTGCCACGACTTTGCCACAACTCTTCAGTACTTTGCCACACTTTTCAGTACTTTGCCACGAATTTTCAGTACTTTGCCACTACTTTTCAACACTTTGCCTCAACTTTTCAGTACTTTGCCACGACTTTGCAGCACTTTGCCACTCTTTTCAGTACTTTACCACGACTTTGCCACAACTCTTCAGTACTTTGCCACACTTTTCAGTACTTTGCCACGACTTTTCAGTACTTTGCCACTACTTTTCAGCACTTTGCCACAACTTTTCAGTACTTTGCCACACTTTTCAGCACTTTGCCACAACTTTTCAGTACTTTGCCACACTTTTCAGCACTTTGCCACTACTTTTCAGTACTTTGCCACACTTTTCATTACTTTGCCACGACTTTTCAGCACTTCGCCACAAAATTTCAGTACTTTGCCACACTTTTCAGTACTTTGCCACGACTTTGCCACAACTTTTCAGTACTTTGCCACTCTTTTCAGTACTTTGCCACGACTTTGCCACAACTTTTCAGTACTTTGCCACTGTTTTCAGTACTTTGCCACGACTTTGCAGCACTTTGCCACTCTTTTCAGTACTTTGCCACGACTTTGCCACAACTCTTCAGTACTTTGCCACACTTTTCAGTACTTTGCCACGACTTTTCAGTACTTTGCCACTACTTTTCTGCACTTTGCCACAACTTTTCAGTACTTTGCCACACTTTTCAGCACTTTGCCACAACTTTTCAGTACTTTGCCACACTTTTCAGCACTTTGCCACTACTTTTCAGTACTTTGCCACACTTTTCAGTACATTGCCACGACTTTTCAGCACTTCGCCACAAAATTTCAGTACTTTGCCACACATTTCAGTACTTTGCCACGACTTTGCCACAACTTTTCGGTACTTTGCCACTCTTTTCAGTACTTTGCCACGACTTTGCCACAACTTTTCAGTACTTTGCCACGACTTTGCAGCACTTTGCCACACTTTTCAGCACTTTGCCACAACTTTTCAGTACTTTGCCACACTTTTCAGTACTTTGCCACTACTTTGCCACGACTTTTCAGCACTTTGCCACAACTTTTCAGTACTTTGCCACACTTTTCAGTACATTGCCACGACTTTTCAGCACTTCGCCACAACTTTTCAGTACTTTGCCACAGTTTTCAGTACTTTGCCACGACTTTGCCACAACTTTTCAGTACTTTGCCACTCTTTTCAGTACTTTGCCACGACTTTGCCACAACTTTTCAGTACTTTGCCACACTTTTCAGTACTTTGCCACGACTTTTCAGCACTTCGCCACTACTTTTCAGTACTTTGCCACACTTTTCAGCACTTTGACACAACTTTTCAGTCCTTTGCCACACTTTTCAGCACTTTGCCACGAATTTGCAGCACTTTGCCACACTTTTCAGCACTTTGCCACAACTCTTCAGTACTTTGTCACACTTTTCAGTACTTTGCCACGACTTTTCAGTACTTTGCCACTACTTTTCAGCACTTTGCCACGACTTTTCAGTACTTTGCCACACTTTTAAGCACTTTGCCACAACTTTTCAGTACTTTGCCACACTTTTACGCACTTTGCCACTACTTTTCAGTACTTTGCCACACTTTTCAGTACTTTGCCACGACTTTGCCACAACTTTTAGTACTTTGCCACTCTTTTCAGTACTTTGCCACGACTTTGCCACAACTTTTCAGTACTTTGCCACACTTTTCAGTACTTTGCCACGACTTTGCCACGACTTTTCAGCACTTTGCCACAACTCTTCAGTACTTTGCCACACTTTTCAGTACTTTGCCACGACTTTTCAGTACTTTGCCACTACTTTTCAGTACTTTGCCACAACTTTTCAGTACTTTGCCACACTTTTCAGCACTTTGCCACAACTTTTCAGTACTTTGCCACACTTTTCAGCACTTTGCCACTACTTTTCAGTACTTTGCCACACTTTTCAGTACTTTGCCACGACTTTTCAGCACTTCGCCACAAAATTTCAGTACTTTGCCACACTTTTCAGTACTTTGCCACGACTTTGCCACAACTTTTCAGTACTTTGCCACACTTTTCAGTACTTGCCACGAATTTGCCACAACTTTTCAGTACTTTGCCACTGTTTTCAGTACTTTGCCACGACTTTGCAGCACTTTGCCACTCTTTTCAGTACTTTGCCACGACTTTGCCACAACTATTCAGTACTTTGCCACACTTTTCAGTACTTTGCCACGACTTTTCAGTACTTTGCCACTACTTTTCAGCACTTTGCCACAACTTTTCAGTACTTTGCCACACTTTTCAGCACTTTGCCACAACTTTTCAGTACTTTGCCACACTTTTCAGCACTTTGCCACTACTTTTCAGTACTTTGCCACACTTTTCAGTACTTTGCCACGACTTTTCAGCACTTCGCCACACAATTTCAGTACTTTGCCACACTTTTCAGTACTTTGCCACGACTTTGCCACAACTTTTCAGTACTTTGCCACTCTTTTCAGTACTTTGCCACGACTTTGCCACAACTTTTCAGTACTTTGCCACAATTTTCAGTACTTTGCCACGACTTTTCAGCACTTCGCCACTACTTTTCAGTACTTTGCCACACTTTTCAGTACTTTGCCACAACTTTTCATTACTTTGCCACACTTTTCAGTACTTTGCCACGACTTTGCAGCACTTTGCCACACTTTTCAGCACTTTGCCACAACTTTTCAGTACTTTGCCACACTTTTCAGTACGTTGCCACGACTTTGCCACGACTTTTCAGCACTTTGCCACAACTTTTCAGTACTTTGCCACACTTTTCAGTACATTGCCACGACTTTTCAGCACTTCGCCACAACTTTTCAGTACTTTGCCACACTTTTCAGTACTTTGCCACGACTTTTCAGTACTTTGCCACTACTTTTCAGCACTTTGCCACAACTTTTCAGTACTTTGCCACACTTTTCAGCACTTTGCCACAACTTTTCAGTACTTTGCCACACTTTTCAGCACTTTGCCACAACTTTTCAGTACTTTGCCACACTTTTCAGTACTTTGCAACGACTTTGCAGCACTGTGAAACTCTTTTCAGAACTTTGCCACGACTTTGCCACAACTCTTCAGTACTTTGCCACACTTTTCAGTACTTTGCCACGACTTTTCAGTACTTTGCCACTACTTTTCAACACTTTGCCACAACTTTTCAGTACTTTGCCACGACATTGCAGCACTTTGCCACTCTTTTCAGTACTTTGCCACGACTTTACCACAACTCTTCAGTACTTTGCCACACTTTTTAGTACTTTGCCACGACTTTTCAGTACTTTGCCACTACTTTTCAGCACTTTGCCACAACTTTTCAGTACTTTGCAACACTTTTCAGTACTTTGCCACGACTTTGCCACGACTTTTCCGCACTTTGCCACAACTTTTCAGTACTTTGCCACACTTTTCAGTACATTGCCACGACTTTTCAGCACTCGCCACAACTTTTCAGTACTTTGCCACACTTTTCAGCACTTTGCCACCACTTTGCAGCACTTTGCCACACTTTTCAGCACTTTGCCACAACTTTTCAGTACTTTGCCACACTTTTCAGTACTTTGCCACGACTTTGCCACAACTCTTCAGTACTTTGCCACACTTTTCAGTACTTTGCCACGACTTTTCAGTACTTTGCCACTACTTTTCAGCACTTTGCCACAACTTTTCAGTACTTTGCCACACTTTTCAGCACTTTGCCACAACTTTTCAGTACTTTGCCACACTTTTACGCACTTTGCCACTACTTTTCAGTACTTTGCCACACTTTTCAGTACTTTGCCACGACTTTGCCACAACTTTTCAGTACTTTGCCTCTCTTTTCAGTACTTTGCCACGACTTTGCCACAACTTTTCAGTACTTTGCCATACTTTTCAGTACTTTGCCATGACTTTTCAGCACTTCGCCACTACTTTTCAGTACTTTGCCACACTTTTCAGTACTTTGCCACAACTTTTCAGTACTTTGCCACAACTTTTCAGTCCTTTGCCACACTTTTCAGCACTTTGCCACGACTTTGCAGCACTTTGCCACACTTTTCAGCACTTTGCCCAAACTTTTTAGTACTTTGCCACACTTTTCAGTACATTGCCACGACTTTTCAGTACTCGCCACAACTTTTCAGTACTTTGCCACACTTTTCAGTACTTTGCCACGACTTTGCCACAACTCTTCAGTACTTTGCCATACTTTTCAGTACTTTGCCACGACTTTTAGTACTTTGCCACTACTTTTCAGCACTTTGCCACAACTTTTCAGTACTTTGCCACACTTTTCAGCACTTTGCCACTCTTTTCAGTACTTTGCCACGACTTTGCCACAACTCTTCAGTACTTTGCCACACTTTTCAGTACTTTGCCACGACTTTTCAGTACTTTGCCACTACTTTTCAGCACTTTGCCACAACTTTTCAGTACTTTGCCACACTTTTCAGTACTTTGCCACGACTTTGCCACGACTTTTCAGCACTTTGCCACAACTTTTCAGTACTTTGCCACACTTTTCAGTACATTGCCACGACTTTTCAGTACTCGCCACAACTTTTCAGTACTTTGCCACACTTTTCAGTACTTTGCCACGACTTTGCCACGACTTTTCAGCACTTTGCCACAACTTTTCAGTACTTTGCCACACTTTTCAGTACATTGCCACGACTTTTCAGTACTCGCCACAACTTTTCAGTACTTTGCCACACTTTTCAGTACTTTGCCACGACTTTGCCACAACTCTTCAGTACTTTGCCATACTTTTCAGTACTTTGCCACGACTTTTAGTACTTTGCCACTACTTTTCAGCACTTTGCCACAACTTTTCAGTACTTTGCCACACTTTTCAGCACTTTGCCACATCTTTTCAGTACTTTGCCACACTTTTACGCACTTTGCCACTACTTTTCAGTACTTTGCCACACTTTTCAGTACTTTGCCACGACTTTGCCACAACTTTTCAGTACTTTGCCACTCTTTTCAGTACTTTGCCACGACTTTGCCATAACTTTTCAGTACTTTGCCACACTTTTCAGTACTTTGCCATGACTTTTCAGTACTTTGCCACACTTTTCAGTACTTTGCCACGACTTTTCAGTACTTTGCCACAACTTTTCAGCACTTTGCCACAACTTTTCAGTACTTTGCCACACTTTTCAGCACTTTGCCACAACTTTTCAGTACTTTGCCACACTTTTACGCACTTTGCCACTACTTTTCAGTACTTTGCCACACTTTTCAGTACTTTGCCACGACTTTGCTACAACTTTTCAGTACTTTGCCACTCTTTTCAGTACTTTGCCACGACTTTGCCATAACTTTTCAGTACTTTGCCATACTTTTCAGTACTTTGCCATGACTTTTCAGCACTTCGCCACTACTTTTCAGTACTTTGCCACACTTTTCAGTACTTTGCCACAACTTTTCAGTACTTTGCCACACTTTTCAGTACTTTGCCACGACTTTGCAGCACTTTGCCACACTTTTCAGCACTTTGCAACAACTTTTCAGTACTTTGCCACACTTTTCAGTTCTCTGCCACGACTTTGCAGTACTTTGCCACTCTTTTCAGTACTTTGCCACGAATTTGCCACAACTCGTCTGTACTTTGCCACACTTTTCAGTACATTGCCACGACTTTTCAGCACTCGCCACAACTTTTCAGTACTTTGCCACACTTTTCAGCACTTTGCCACGACTTTGCAGCACATTGCCACACTTTTCAGCACTTTGCCACAACTTTTCAGTACTTTGCCACACTTTTCAGTACTTTGCCACGACTTTGCCACAACTCTTCAGTACTTTGCCATACTTTTCAGTACTTTGCCACGACTTTTTAGTACTTTGCCACTACTTTTCAGCACTTTGCCACAACTTTTCAGTACTTTGCCACACTTTTCAGCACTTTGCCACATCTTTTCAGTACTTTGCCACACTTTTACGCACTTTGCCACTACTTTTCAGTACTTTGCCACACTTTTCAGTACTTTGCCACGACTTTGCCACAACTTTTCAGTACTTTGCCACTCTTTTCAGTACTTTGCCACGACTTTGCCATAACTTTTCAGTACTTTGCCACACTTTTCAGTACTTTGCCATGACTTTTCATCACTTCGCCACTACTTTTCAGTACTTTGCCACACTTTTCAGTACTTTGCCACAACTTTTCAGTACTTTGCCACACTTTTCAGTACTTTGCCACGACTTTGCAGCACTTTGCCACACTTTTCAGCACTTTGCAACAACTTTTCAGTACTTTGCCACACTTTTCAGTTCTCTGCCACGACTTTGCAGCACTCTGCCACTCTTTTCAGTACTTTGCCACGAATTTGCCACAACTCTTCTGTACTTTGCCACACTTTTCAGTACTTTGCCACGACTATTCAGCACTTTGCCACAACTTTTCAGTACTTTGCCATGACTTTGCCACAACTCTTCAGTACTTTGCCACACTTTTCAGTACTTTGTCACGACTTTTCAGTACTTTGCCACTACTTTTCAACACTTTGCCACACTTTTCAGTACTTTGCCACGACTTTGCTACAACTTTTCAGTACTTTGCCACTCTTTTCAGTACTTTGCCACGACTTTGCCATAACTTTTCAGTACTTTGCCATACTTTTCAGTACTTTGCCTTGACTTTTCAGCACTTCGCCACTACTTTTCAGTACTTTGCCACACTTTTCAGTACTTTGCCACAACTTTTCAGTACTTTGCCACACTTTTCAGTACTTTGCCACGACTTTGCAGCACTTTGCCACACTTTTCAGCACTTTGCCACAACTTTTCAGTACTTTGCCACACTTTTCAGTACTTTGCCACGACTTTGCCACAACTCTTCAGTACTTTGCCATACTTTTCAGTACTTTGCCACGACTTTTTAGTACTTTGCCACTACTTTTCAGCACTTTGCCACAACTTTTCAGTACTTTGCCACACTTTTCAGCACTTTGCCACATCTTTTCAGTACTTTGCCACACTTTTACGCACTTTGCCACTACTTTTCAGTACTTTGCCACACTTTTCAGTACTTTGCCACGACTTTGCCACAACTTTTCAGTACTTTGCCACTCTTTTCAGTACTTTGCCACGACTTTGCCATAACTTTTCAGTACTTTGCCACACTTTTCAGTACTTTGCCATGACTTTTCATCACTTCGCCACTACTTTTCAGTACTTTGCCACACTTTTCAGTACTTTGCCACAACTTTTCAGTACTTTGCCACACTTTTCAGTACTTTGCCACGACTTTGCAGCACTTTGCCACACTTTTCAGCACTTTGCAACAACTTTTCAGTACTTTGCCACACTTTTCAGTTCTCTGCCACGACTTTGCAGCACTCTGCCACTCTTTTCAGTACTTTGCCACGAATTTGCCACAACTCTTCTGTACTTTGCCACACTTTTCAGTACTTTGCCACGACTATTCAGCACTTTGCCACAACTTTTCAGTACTTTGCCATGACTTTGCCACAACTCTTCAGTACTTTGCCACACTTTTCAGTACTTTGTCACGACTTTTCAGTACTTTGCCACTACTTTTCAACACTTTGCCACACTTTTCAGTACTTTGCCACGACTTTGCTACAACTTTTCAGTACTTTGCCACTCTTTTCAGTACTTTGCCACGACTTTGCCATAACTTTTCAGTACTTTGCCATACTTTTCAGTACTTTGCCATGACTTTTCAGCACTTCGCCACTACTTTTCAGTACTTTGCCACACTTTTCAGTACTTTGCCACAACTTTTCAGTACTTTGCCACACTTTTCAGTACTTTGCCACGACTTTGCAGCACTTTGCCACACTTTTCAGCACTTTGCAACAACTTTTCAGTACTTTGCCACACTTTTCAGTTCTCTGCCACGACTTTGCAGTACTTTGCCACTCTTTTCAGTACTTTGCCACGAATTTGCCACAACTCGTCTGTACTTTGCCACACTTTTCAGTACATTGCCACGACTTTTCAGCACTCGCCACAACTTTTCAGTACTTTGCCACACTTTTCAGCACTTTGCCACGACTTTGCAGCACATTGCCACACTTTTCAGCACTTTGCCACAACTTTTCAGTACTTTGCCACACTTTTCAGTACTTTGCCACGACTTTGCCACAACTCTTCAGTACTTTGCCATACTTTTCAGTACTTTGCCACGACTTTTTAGTACTTTGCCACTACTTTTCAGCACTTTGCCACAACTTTTCAGTACTTTGCCACACTTTTCAGCACTTTGCCACATCTTTTCAGTACTTTGCCACACTTTTACGCACTTTGCCACTACTTTTCAGTACTTTGCCACACTTTTCAGTACTTTGCCACGACTTTGCCACAACTTTTCAGTACTTTGCCACTCTTTTCAGTACTTTGCCACGACTTTGCCATAACTTTTCAGTACTTTGCCACACTTTTCAGTACTTTGCCATGACTTTTCATCACTTCGCCACTACTTTTCAGTACTTTGCCACACTTTTCAGTACTTTGCCACAACTTTTCAGTACTTTGCCACACTTTTCAGTACTTTGCCACGACTTTGCAGCACTTTGCCACACTTTTCAGCACTTTGCAACAACTTTTCAGTACTTTGCCACACTTTTCAGTTCTCTGCCACGACTTTGCAGCACTCTGCCACTCTTTTCAGTACTTTGCCACGAATTTGCCACAACTCTTCTGTACTTTGCCACACTTTTCAGTACTTTGCCACGACTATTCAGCACTTTGCCACAACTTTTCAGTACTTTGCCATGACTTTGCCACAACTCTTCAGTACTTTGCCACACTTTTCAGTACTTTGTCACGACTTTTCAGTACTTTGCCACTACTTTTCAACACTTTGCCACACTTTTCAGTACTTTGCCACGACTTTGCCACAACTTTTCAGTACTTTGACACTCTTTTCAGTACTTTGCCACACTTTTCAGTACTTTGTCACGACTTTTCAGTACTTTGCCACTACTTTTCAACACTTTGCCACACTTTTCAGTACTTTGCCACGACTTTGCCACAACTTTTCAGTACTTTGACACACTTTTCAGTACTTTGCCACGACTTTGCAGCACTTTGAAACTCTTTTCAGAACTTTGCCATGACTTTGCCACAACTCTTCAGTACTTTGCCACACTTTTCAGTACTTTGCCACGACTTTTCAGTACTTTGCCACTACTTTTCAACACTTTGCCACACTTTTCAGTACTTTGCCACGACTTTTCAGTACTTTGCCACTACTTTTCAACACTTTGCCACAACTTTTCAGTACTTTGCCACGACATTGCAGCACTTTGCCACTCTTTTCAGTACTTTGCCACGACTTTGCCACAACTCTTCAGTACTTTGCCACACTTTTCAGTACTTTGCCACGACTTTTCAGTACTTTGCCACTACTTTTCAGCACTTTGCCACAACTTTTCAGTACTTTGCCACACTTTTCAGCACTTTGCCACATCTTTTCAGTACTTTGCCACACTTTTACGCACTTTGCCACTACTTTTCAGTACTTTGCCACACTTTTCAGTACTTTGCCACGACTTTGCCACAACTTTTCAGTACTTTGCCACTCTTTTCAGTACTTTGCCACGACTTTGCCATAACTTTTCAGTACTTTGCCACACTTTTCAGTACTTTGCCATGACTTTTCATCACTTCGCCACTACTTTTCAGTACTTTGCCACACTTTTCAGTACTTTGCCACAACTTTTCAGTACTTTGCCACACTTTTCAGTACTTTGCCACGACTTTGCAGCACTTTGCCACACTTTTCAGCACTTTGCAACAACTTTTCAGTACTTTGCCACACTTTTCAGTTCTCTGCCACGACTTTGCAGCACTCTGCCACTCTTTTCAGTACTTTGCCACGAATTTGCCACAACTCTTCTGTACTTTGCCACACTTTTCAGTACTTTGCCACGACTATTCAGCACTTTGCCACAACTTTTCAGTACTTTGCCATGACTTTGCCACAACTCTTCAGTACTTTGCCACACTTTTCAGTACTTTGTCACGACTTTTCAGTACTTTGCCACTACTTTTCAACACTTTGCCACACTTTTCAGTACTTTGCCACGACTTTGCCACAACTTTTCAGTACTTTGACACTCTTTTCAGTACTTTGCCACACTTTTCAGTACTTTGTCACGACTTTTCAGTACTTTGCCACTACTTTTCAACACTTTGCCACACTTTTCAGTACTTTGCCACGACTTTGCCACAACTTTTCAGTACTTTGACACACTTTTCAGTACTTTGCCACGACTTTGCAGCACTTTGAAACTCTTTTCAGAACTTTGCCATGACTTTGCCACAACTCTTCAGTACTTTGCCACACTTTTCAGTACTTTGCCACGACTTTTCAGTACTTTGCCACTACTTTTCAACACTTTGCCACACTTTTCAGTACTTTGCCACGACTTTTCAGTACTTTGCCACTACTTTTCAACACTTTGCCACAACTTTTCAGTACTTTGCCACGACATTGCAGCACTTTGCCACTCTTTTCAGTACTTTGCCACGACTTTGCCACAACTCTTCAGTACTTTGCCACACTTTTCAGTACTTTGCCACGACTTTTCAGTACTTTGCCACTACTTTTCAGCACTTTGCCACAACTTTTCAGTACTTTGCCACACTTTTCAGTACTTTGCCACGACTTTGCCACGACTTTTCAGCACTTTGCCACAACTTTTCAGTACTTTGCCACACTTTTCAGTACTTTGCCACGACTTTGCCACAACTTTTCAGTACTTTGCCACACTTTTCAGTACTTTGCCACGACTTTGCAGCACTTTGCCACACTTTTCAGCACTTTGCAACAACTTTTCAGTACTTTGCCACACTTTTCAGTTCTCTGCCACGACTTTGCTGCACTCTGCCACTCTTTTCAGTACTTTGCCACGAATTTGCCACAACTCTTCTGTACTTTGCCACACTTTTCAGTACTTTGCCACGACTATTCAGCACTTTGCCACAACTTTTCAGTACTTTGCCATGACTTTGCCACAACTCTTCAGTACTTTGCCACACTTTTCAGTACTTTGTCACGACTTTTCAGTACTTTGCCACTACTTTTCAACACTTTGCCACACTTTTCAGTACTTTGCCACGACTTTGCCACAACTTTTCAGTACTTTGCCACTCTTTTCAGTACTTTGCCACGACTTTGCCACAACTTTTCAGTACTTTGCCACACTTTTCAGTACTTTGCCACGACTTTTCAGCACTTCGCCACTACTTTTCAGTACTTTGCCACACTTTTCAGCACTTTGCCACAACTTTTCAGACCTTTGCCACACTTTTCAGCACTTTGCCACAACTTTTCAGTACTTTGCCACACTTTTCAGCACTTTGCCACAACTTTTCAGTACTTTGCCACACTTTTACGCACTTTGCCACTACTTTTCAGTACTTTGCCACACTTTTCAGTACTTTGCCACGACTTTGCTACAACTTTTCAGTACTTTGCCACTCTTTTCAGTACTTTGCCACGACTTTGCCATAACTTTTCAGTACTTTGCCATACTTTTCAGTACTTTGCCATGACTTTTCAGCACTTCGCCACTACTTTTCAGTACTTTGCCACACTTTTCAGTACTTTGCCACAACTTTTCAGTACTTTGCCACACTTTTCAGTACTTTGCCACGACTTTGCAGCACTTTGCCACACTTTTCAGCACTTTGCAACAACTTTTCAGTACTTTGCCACACTTTTCAGTTCTCTGCCACGACTTTGCAGTACTTTGCCACTCTTTTCAGTACTTTGCCACGAATTTGCCACAACTCTTCTGTACTTTGCCACACTTTTCAGTACATTGCCACGACTTTTCAGCACTCGCCACAACTTTTCAGTACTTTGCCACACTTTTCAGCACTTTGCCACGACTTTGCAGCACATTGCCACACTTTTCAGCACTTTGCCACAACTTTTCAGTACTTTGCCACACTTTTCAGTACTTTGCCACGACTTTGCCACAACTCTTCAGTACTTTGCCATACTTTTCAGTACTTTGCCACGACTTTTTAGTACTTTGCCACTACTTTTCAGCACTTTGCCACAACTTTTCAGTACTTTGCCACACTTTTCAGCACTTTGCCACATCTTTTCAGTACTTTGCCACACTTTTACGCACTTTGCCACTACTTTTCAGTACTTTGCCACACTTTTCAGTACTTTGCCACGACTTTGCCACAACTTTTCAGTACTTTGCCACTCTTTTCAGTACTTTGCCACGACTTTGCCATAACTTTTCAGTACTTTGCCACACTTTTCAGTACTTTGCCATGACTTTTCATCACTTCGCCACTACTTTTCAGTACTTTGCCACACTTTTCAGTACTTTGCCACAACTTTTCAGTACTTTGCCACACTTTTCAGTACTTTGCCACGACTTTGCAGCACTTTGCCACACTTTTCAGCACTTTGCAACAACTTTTCAGTACTTTGCCACACTTTTCAGTTCTCTGCCACGACTTTGCAGCACTCTGCCACTCTTTTCAGTACTTTGCCACGAATTTGCCACAACTCTTCTGTACTTTGCCACACTTTTCAGTACTTTGCCACGACTATTCAGCACTTTGCCACAACTTTTCAGTACTTTGCCATGACTTTGCCACAACTCTTCAGTACTTTGCCACACTTTTCAGTACTTTGTCACGACTTTTCAGTACTTTGCCACTACTTTTCAACACTTTGCCACACTTTTCAGTACTTTGCCACGACTTTGCCACAACTTTTCAGTACTTTGACACTCTTTTCAGTACTTTGCCACACTTTTCAGTACTTTGTCACGACTTTTCAGTACTTTGCCACTACTTTTCAACACTTTGCCACACTTTTCAGTACTTTGCCACGACTTTGCCACAACTTTTCAGTACTTTGACACACTTTTCAGTACTTTGCCACGACTTTGCAGCACTTTGAAACTCTTTTCAGAACTTTGCCATGACTTTGCCACAACTCTTCAGTACTTTGCCACACTTTTCAGTACTTTGCCACGACTTTTCAGTACTTTGCCACTACTTTTCAACACTTTGCCACACTTTTCAGTACTTTGCCACGACTTTTCAGTACTTTGCCACTACTTTTCAACACTTTGCCACAACTTTTCAGTACTTTGCCACGACATTGCAGCACTTTGCCACTCTTTTCAGTACTTTGCCACGACTTTGCCACAACTCTTCAGTACTTTGCCACACTTTTCAGTACTTTGCCACGACTTTTCAGTACTTTGCCACTACTTTTCAGCACTTTGCCACAACTTTTCAGTACTTTGCCACACTTTTCAGTACTTTGCCACGACTTTGCCACGACTTTTCAGCACTTTGCCACAACTTTTCAGTACTTTGCCACACTTTTCAGTACATTGCCACGACTTTTCAGCACTCGCCACAACTTTTCAGTACTTTGCCACACTTTTCAGCACTTTGCCACGACTTTGCAGCACATTGCCACACTTTTCAGCACTTTGCCACAACTTTTCAGTACTTTGCCACACTTTTCAGTACTTTGCCACGACTTTGCCACAACTCTTCAGTACTTTGCCACACTTTTCAGTACTTTGCCACGACTTTTCAGTACTTTGCCACAACTTTTCAGCACTTTGCCACAACTTTTCAGTACTTAGCCACACTTTTCAGCACTTTGCCACAACTTTTCAGTACTTTGCCACACTTTTACGCACTTTGCCACTACTTTTCAGTACTTTGCCACACTTTTCAGTACTTTGCCACGACTTTGCTACAACTTTTCAGTACTTTGCCACTCTTTTCAGTACTTTGCCACGACTTTGCCATAACTTTTCAGTACTTTGCCATACTTTTCAGTACTTTGCCATGACTTTTCAGCACTTCGCCACTACTTTTCAGTACTTTGCCACACTTTTCAGTACTTTGCCACAACTTTTCAGTACTTTGCCACACTTTTCAGTACTTTGCCACGACTTTGCAGCACTTTGCCACACTTTTCAGCACTTTGCAACAACTTTTCAGTACTTTGCCACACTTTTCAGTTCTCTGCCACGACTTTGCAGTACTTTGCCACTCTTTTCAGTACTTTGCCACGAATTTGCCACAACTCTTCTGTACTTTGCCACACTTTTCAGTACATTGCCACGACTTTTCAGCACTCGCCACAACTTTTCAGTACTTTGCCACACTTTTCAGCACTTTGCCACGACTTTGCAGCACATTGCCACACTTTTCAGCACTTTGCCACAACTTTTCAGTACTTTGCCACACTTTTCAGTACTTTGCCACGACTTTGCCACAACTCTTCAGTACTTTGCCATACTTTTCAGTACTTTGCCACGACTTTTTAGTACTTTGCCACTACTTTTCAGCACTTTGCCACAACTTTTCAGTACTTTGCCACACTTTTCAGCACTTTGCCACATCTTTTCAGTACTTTGCCACACTTTTACGCACTTTGCCACTACTTTTCAGTACTTTGCCACACTTTTCAGTACTTTGCCACGACTTTGCCACAACTTTTCAGTACTTTGCCACTCTTTTCAGCACTTTGCCACAACTTTTCAGTACTTTGCCACACTTTTCAGCACTTTGCCACATCTTTTCAGTACTTTGCCACACTTTTACGCACTTTGCCACTACTTTTCAGTACTTTGCCACACTTTTCAGTACTTTGCCACGACTTTGCCACAACTTTTCAGTACTTTGCCACTCTTTTCAGTACTTTGCCACGACTTTGCCATAACTTTTCAGTACTTTGCCACACTTTTCAGTACTTTGCCATGACTTTTCATCACTTCGCCACTACTTTTCAGTACTTTGCCACACTTTTCAGTACTTTGCCACAACTTTTCAGTACTTTGCCACACTTTTCAGTACTTTGCCACGACTTTGCAGCTCTTTGCCACACTTTTCAGCACTTTGCAACAACTTTTCAGTACTTTGCCACACTTTTCAGTTCTCTGCCACGACTTTGCAGCACTCTGCCACTCTTTTCAGTACTTTGCCATGACTTTGCCACAACTCTTCAGTACTTTGCCACACTTTTCAGTACTTTGTCACGACTTTTCAGTACTTTGCCACTACTTTTCAACACTTTGCCACACTTTTCAGTACTTTGCCACGACTTTGCCACAACTTTTCAGTACTTTGACACTCTTTTCAGTACTTTGCCACGACTTTGCCACAATACTTTTCAGCACTTTGCCACGACTTTGCAGCACTTTGCCACACTTTTCAGCACTTTGCCCAAACTTTTCAGTACTTTGCCACACTTTTCAGTACTTTGCCACGACTTTGCAGCACTTTGCCACTCTTTTCAGTACTTTGCCACGACTTTGCCACAACTCTTCAGTACTTTGCCACACTTTTCAGTACTTTGCCACGACTTTTCAGTACTTTGCCACTACTTTTCAGCACTTTGCCACAACTTTTCAGTAGTTTGCCACACTTTTCAGCACTTGGCCACAACTTTTCAGTACTTTCCCACACTTTTCAGTACTTTGCCACGACTTTGCAGCACTTTGAAACTCTTTTCAGAACTTTGCCATGACTTTGCCACAACTCTTCAGTACTTTGCCACACTTTTCAGTACTTTGCCACGACTTTTCAGTACTTTGCCACTACTTTTCAACACTTTGCCACACTTTTCAGTACTTTGCCACGACTTTTCAGTACTTTGCCACTACTTTTCAACACTTTGCCACAACTTTTCAGTACTTTGCCACGACATTGCAGCACTTTGCCACTCTTTTCAGTACTTTGCCACGACTTTGCCACAACTCTTCAGTACTTTGCCACACTTTTCAGTACTTTGCCACGACTTTTCAGTACTTTGCCACTACTTTTCAGCACTTTGCCACAACTTTTCAGTACTTTGCCACACTTTTCAGTACTTTGCCACGACTTTGCCACGACTTTTCAGCACTTTGCCACAACTTTTCAGTACTTTGCCACACTTTTCAGTACATTGCCACGACTTTTCAGCACTCGCCACAACTTTTCAGTACTTTGCCACACTTTTCAGCACTTTGCCACGACTTTGCAGCACATTGCCACACTTTTCAGCACTTTGCCACAACTTTTCAGTACTTTGCCACACTTTTCAGTACTTTGCCACGACTTTGCCACAACTCTTCAGTACTTTGCCACACTTTTCAGTACTTTGCCACGACTTTTCAGTACTTTGCCACAACTTTTCAGCACTTTGCCACAACTTTTCAGTACTTTGCCACACTTTTCAGCACTTTGCCACAACTTTTCAGTACTTTGCCACACTTTTACGCACTTTGCCACTACTTTTCAGTACTTTGCCACACTTTTCAGTACTTTGCCACGACTTTGCCACAACTTTTCAGTACTTTGCCACTCTTTTCAATAGTTTGCCACACTTTGCCATAACTTTTCAGTACTTTGCCATACTTTTCAGTACTTTGCCATGACTTTTCAGCACTTCGCCACTACTTTTCAGTACTTTGCCACACTTTTCAGTACTTTGCCACAACTTTTCAGTACTTTGCCACACTTTTCAGTACTTTGCCACGACTTTGCAGCACTTTGCCACACTTTTCAGCACTTTGCAACAACTTTTCAGTACTTTGCCACACTTTTCAGTTCTCTGCCACGACTTTGCAGTACTTTGCCACTCTTTTCAGTACTTTGCCACGAATTTGCCACAACTCTTCTGTACTTTGCCACACTTTTCAGTACTTTGCCACGACTATTCAGCACTTTGCCACAACTTTTCAGTACTTTGCCATGACTTTGCCACAACTCTTCAGTATTTGCCACACTTTTCAGTACTATGCCACGACTTTTCAGTACTTTGCCACTACTTTTCAACACTTTGCCACAACTTTTCAGTACTTTGCCATGACTTTGCCACAACTCTTCAGTATTTGCCACACTTTTCAGTACTTTGCCACGACTTTTCAGTACTTTGCCACTACTTTTCAACACTTTGCCACACTTTTCAGTACTTTGCCACGACTTTGCCACAACTTTTCAGTACTTTGCCACTCTTTTCAGTACTTTGCCACGACTTTGCCACAACTTTTCAGTACTTTGCCACACTTTTCAGCACTTTGCCACAACTTTTCAGTACTTTGCCACACTTTTCAGTACTTTGCCACGACTTTTCAGTACTTTGCCACACTTTTCAGCACTTTGCCACAACTTTTCAGTACTTTGCCACACTTTTACGCACTTTGCCACTACTTTTCAGTACTTTGCCACACTTTTCAGTACTTTGCCACGACTTTGCCACAACTTTTCAGTACTTTGCCACTCTTTTCAGTACTTTGCCACGACTTTGCCATAACTTTTCAGTACTTTGCCATACTTTTCAGTACTTTGCCATGACTTTTCAGCACTTCGCCACTACTTTTCAGTACTTTGCCACACTTTTCAGTACTTTGCCACAACTTTTCAGTACTTTGCCACACTTTTCAGTACTTTGCCACGACTTTGCAGCACTTTGCCACACTTTTCAGCACTTTGCAACAACTTTTCAGTACTTTGCCACACTTTTCAGTTCTCTGCCACGACTTTGCAGTACTTTGCCACTCTTTTCAGTACTTTGCCACGAATTTGCCACAACTCTTCTGTACTTTGCCACACTTTTCAGTACTTTGCCACGACTATTCAGCACTTTGCCACAACTTTTCATTACTTTGCCATGACTTTGCCACAACTCTTCAGTATTTGCCACACTTTTCAGTACTTTGCCACGATTTTTCAGTACTTTGCCACTACTTTTCAACACTTTGCCACAACTTTTCAGTACTTTGCCATGACTTTGCCACAACTCTTCAGTATTTGCCACACTTTTCAGTACTTTGCCACGACTTTTCAGTACTTTGCCACTACTTTTCAACACTTTGCCACACTTTTCATTACTTTGCCACGACTTTGCCAAAACTTTTCAGTACTTTGCCACTCTTTTCAGTACTTTGCCACGACTTTGCCACAACTTTTCAGTACTTTGCCACACTTTTCAGCACTTTGCCACAACTTTTCAGTACTTTGCCACACTTTTCAGTACTTTGCCACGACTTTTCAGTACTTTGCCACTACTTTTCAGCACTTTGCCACAACTTTTCAGTACTTTGCCACACTTTTCAGCACTTTGCCACAACTTTTCAGTACTTTGCCACACTTTTCAGCACTTTGCCACAACTTTTCAGTACTTTGCCACACTTTTCAGTACTTTGCCACGACTTTGCAGCACTTTGAAACTCTTTTCAGAACTTTGCCATGACTTTGCCACAACTCTTCAGTACTTTGCCACACTTTTCAGTACTTTGCCACACTTTTCAGCACTTTGCCACAACTTTTCATTACTTTGCCACACTTTTACGCACTTTGCCACTACTTTTCAGTACTTTGCCACACTTTTCAGTACTTTGCCACGACTTTGCCACAACTTTTCAGTACTTTGCCACTCTTTTCAGTACTTTGCCACGACTTTGCCATAACTTTTCAGTACTTTGCCACACTTTTCAGTACTTTGCCATGACTTTTCAGCACTTCGCCACTACTTTTCAGTACTTTGCCACACTTTTCAGTACTTTGCCACAACTTTTCAGTACTTTGCCACACTTTTCAGTACTTTGCCACGACTTTGCAGCACTTTGCCACACATTTCAGCACTTTGCAACAACTTTTCAGTACTTTGCCACACTTTTCAGTTCTCTGCCACGACTTTGCAGTACTTTGCCACTCTTTTCAGCACTTTGCCACAACTTTTCAGTACTTTGCCACACTTTTCAGTACTTTGCCACGACTTTGCCACAACTCTTCAGTACTTTGCCACACTTTTCAGTACTTTGCCACGACTTTTCAGTACTTTGCCACTACTTTTCAACACTTTGCCACACTTTTCAGTACTTTGCCACGACTTTTCAGTACTTTGCCACTACTTTTCAACACTTTGCCACAACTTTTCAGTACTTTGCCACGACATTGCAGCACTTTGCCACTCTTTTCAGTACTTTGCCACGACTTTGCCACAACTCTTCAGTACTTTGCCACACTTTTCAGTACTTTGCCACGACTTTTCAGTACTTTGCCACTACTTTTCAGCACTTTGCCACAACTTTTCAGTACTTTGCCACACTTTTCAGTACTTTGCCACGACTTTGCCACGACTTTTCAGCACTTTGCCACAACTTTTCAGTACTTTGCCACACTTTTCAGTACATTGCCACGACTTTTCAGCACTCGCCACAACTTTTCAGTACTTTGCCACACTTTTCAGCACTTTGCCACGACTTTGTAGCACATTGCCACACTTTTCAGCACTTTGCCACAACTTTTCAGTACTTTGCCACACTTTTCAGTACTTTGCCACGACTTTGCCACAACTCTTCAGTACTTTGCCACACTTTTCAGTACTTTGCCACGACTTTTCAGTTCTTTGCCACAACTTTTCAGCACTTTGCCACAACTTTTCAGTACTTTGCCACACTTTTCAGCACTTTGCCACAACTTTTCAGTACTTTGCCACACTTTTACGCACTTTGCCACTACTTTTCAGTACTTTGCCACACTTTTCAGTACTTTGCCACGACTTTGCCACAACTTTTCAGTACTTTGCCACTCTTTTCAGTACTTTACCACGACTTTGCCATAACTTTTCAGTACTTTGCCATACTTTTCAGTACTTTGCCATGACTTTTCAGCACTTCGCCACTACTTTTCAGTACTTTGCCACACTTTTCAGTACTTTGCCACAACTTTTCAATACTTTGCCACACTTGACACGACTTTGCCACACTTTTCAGCACTTTGCCACACTTTTCAGCACTTTGCAACAACTTTTCAGTACTTTGCCACACTTTTCAGTTCTCTGCCACGACTTTGCAGTACTTTGCCACTATTTTTCAGTACTTTGCCACGAATTTGCCACAACTCTTCTGTACTTTGCCACACTTTTCAGTACTTTGCCACGACTATTCAGCACTTTGCCACAACTTTTCAGTACTTTGCCATGACTTTGCCACAACTCTTCAGTATTTGCCACACTTTTCAGTACTTTGCCACGACTTTTCAGTACTTTGCCACTACTTTTCAACACTTTGCCACACTTTTCAGTACTTTGCCACGACTTTGCCACAACTTTTCAGTACTTTGCCACACTTTTCAGTACTTTGCCACGACTTTTCAGTACTTTGCCACTACTTTTCAGCACTTTGCCACAACTTTTCAGTACTTTGCCACACTTTTCAGCACTTTGCCACAACTTTTCAGTACTTTGCCACACTTTTCAGCACTTTGCCACAACTTTTCAGTACTTTGCCACACTTTTCAGTACTTTGCCACGACTTTGCAGTACTTTGAAACTCTTTTCAGAACTTTGCCATGACTTTGCCACAACTCTTCAGTACTTTGCCACACTTTTCAGTACTTTGCCACACTTTTCAGCACTTTGCCACAACTTTTCAGTACTTTGCCACACTTTTACGCACTTTGCCACTACTTTTCAGTACTTTGCCACACTTTTCAGTACTTTGCCACGACTTTGCCACAACTTTTCAGTACTTTGCCACTCTTTTCAGTACTTTGCCACGACTTTGCCATAACTTTTCAGTACTTTGCCACACTTTTCAGTACTTTGCCATGACTTTTCAGCACTTCGCCACTACGTTTCAGTACTTTGCCACACTTTTCAGTACTTTGCCACAACTTTTCAGTACTTTGCCACACTTTTCAGTACTTTGCCACGACTTTGCAGCACTTTGCCACACTTTTCAGCACTTTGCAACAACTTTTCAGTACTTTGCCACACTTTTCAGTTCTCTGCCACGACTTTGCAGTACTTTGCCACTCTTTTCAGTACTTTGCCACGAATTTGCCACAACTCTTCTGTACTTTGCCACACTTTTCAGTACTTTGCCACGACTATTCAGCACTTTGCCACAACTTTTCAGTACTTTGCCATGACTTTGCCACAACTCTTCATTATTTGCCACACTTTTCAGTACTTTGCCACGACTTTTCAGTACTTTGCCACAACTTTTCAACACTTGCCACACTTTTCAGTACTTTGCCACGACTTTGCCACAACTTTTCAGTACTTTGCCACTCTTTTCAGTACTTTGCCACGACTTTGCCACAACTTTTCAGTACTTTGCCACACTTTTCAGCACTTTGCCACAACTTTTCAGTACTTTGCCACACTTTTCAGTACTTTGCCACGACTTTTCAGTACTTTGCCACTACTTTTCAGCACTTTGCCACAACTTTTCAGTACTTTGCCACACTTTTCAGCACTTTGCCACAACTTTTCAGTACTTTGCCACACTTTTCAGCACTTTGCCACAACTTTTCAGTACTTTGCCACACTTTTCAGTACTTTGCCACGACTTTGCAGCACTTTGAAACTCTTTTCAGAACTTTGCCATGACTTTGCCACAACTCTTCAGTACTTTGCCACACTTTTCAGTACTTTGCCACGACTTTTCAGTACTTTGCCACTACTTTTCAACACTTTGCCACACTTTTCAGTACTTTGCCACGACTTTTCAGTACTTTGCCACTACTTTTCAACACTTTGCCACAACTTTTCAGTACTTTGCTACGACATTGCAGCACTTTGCCACTCTTTTCAGTACTTTGCCACGACTTTGCCACAACTCTTCAGTACTTTGCCACACTTTTCAGTACTTTGCCACGACTTTTCAGTACTTTGCCACTACTTTTCAGCACTTTGCCACAACTTTTCAGTACTTTGCCACACTTTTCAGTACTTTGCCACGACTTTGCCACGACTTTTCAGCACTTTGCCACAACTTTTCAGTACTTTGCCACACTTTTCAGTACATTGCCACGACTTTTCAGCACTCGCCACAACTTTTCAGTACTTTGCCACACTTTTCAGCACTTTGCCACGACTTTGCAGCACATTGCCACACTTTTCAGCACTTTGCCACAACTTTTCAGTACTTTGCCACAATTTTCAGTACTTTGCCACGACTTAGCCACAACTCTTCAGTACTTTGCCACACTTTTCAGTACTTTGCCACGACTTTTCAGTACTTTGCCACTACTTTTCAGCACTTTGCCACAACTTTTCAGTACTTTGAAACACTTTTCAGCACTTTGTCACAACTTTTCAGTACTTTGCCACACTTTTACGCACTTTGCCACTACTTTTCAGTACTTTGCCACACTTTTCAGTACTTTGCCACGACTTTGCCACAACTGTTCAGTACTTTGCCACTCTTTTCAGTACTTTGCCACGACTTTGCCATAACTTTTCAGTACTTTGCCACACTTTTCAGTACTTTGCCATGACTTTTCAGCACTTCGCCACTACTTTTCAGTACTTTGCCACACTTTTCAGTACTTTGCCACAACTTTTCAGTACTTTGCCACACTTTTCAGTACTTTGCCACGACTTTGCAGCACTTTGCCACACTTTTCAGTACTTTGCCACACTTTTCAGTTCTCTGCCACGACTTTGCAGCACTTTGCCACTCTTTTCAGTACTTTGCCACGAATTTGCCACAACTCTTCTGTACTTTGCCACACTTTTCAGTACTTTGCCACGACTATTCAGCACTTTGCCACAACTTTTCAGTACTTTGCCATGACTTTGCCACAACTCTTCAGTACTTTGCCACACTTTTCAGTACTTTGCCACTTTTCAGTACTTTGCCACTACTTTTCAACACTTTGCCACACTTTTCAGTACTTTGCCACGACTTTGCCATAACTTTTCAGTACTTTGCCACTCTTTTCAGTACTTTGCCACGACTTTGCCACAACTTTTCAGTACTTTGCCACACTTTTCAGTACTTTGCCACGACTTTTCAGCACTTCGCCACTACTTTTCAGTACTTTGCCACACTTTTCAGCACTTTGCCACAACTTTTCAGTCCTTTGCCACACTTTTCAGCACTTTGCCACGACTTTGCAGCACTTTGCCACACTTTTCAGCACTTTGCCCAAACTTTTCAGTACTTTGCCACACTTTTCAGTACTTTGCCACGACTTTGCAGCACTTTGCCACTCTTTTCAGTACTTTGCCACGACTTTGCCACAACTCTTCAGTACTTTGCCACACTTTTCAGTACTTTGCCACGACTTTTCAGTACTTTGCCACTACTTTTCAGCACTTTGCCACAACTTTTCAGTACTTTGCCACACTTTTCAGCACTTTGCCACAACTTTTCAGTACTTTGCCACACTTTTCAGCACTTTGCCACAACTTTTCAGTACTTTGCCACACTTTTCAGTTCTTTGCCACGACTTTGCAGCACTTTGAAACTCTTTTCAGAACTTTGCCATGACTTTGCCACAACTCTTCAGTACTTTGCCACACTTTTCAGTACTTTGCCACGACTTTTCAGCACTTTGCCACAACTTTTCAGTACTTTGCCACACTTTTCAGTACTTTGCCACGACTTTGCCACGACTTTTCAGCACTTTGCCACAACTTTTCAGTACTTTGCCACACTTTTCAGTACTTTGCCACGACTTTTCAGTACTTTGCCACTACTTTTCAGCACTTTGCCACAACTTTTCAGTACTTTGCCACACTTTTCAGCACTTTGCCACAACTTTTCAGTACTTTGCCACACTTTTCAGCACTTTGCCACAACTTTTCAGTACTTTGCCACACTTTTCAGTACTTTGCCACGACTTTGCAGCACTTTGAAACTCTTTTCAGAACTTTGCCATGACTTTGCCACAACTCTTCAGTACTTTGCCACACTTTTCAGTACTTTGCCACGACTTTTCAGTACTTTGCCACTACTTTTCAACACTTTGCCACAACTTTTCAGTACTTTGCCACGACATTGCAGCACTTTGCCACTCTTTTCAGTACTTTGCCACGACTTTGACACAACTCTTCAGTACTTTGCCACACTTTTCAGTACTTTGCCACGACTTTTCAGTACTTTGCCACTACTTTTCAGCACTTTGCCACAACTTTTCAGTACTTTGCCACACTTTTCAGTACTTTGCAACGACTTTGCCACGACTTTTCAGCACTTTGCCACAACTTTTCAGTACTTTGCCACACTTTTCAGTACATTGCCACGACTTTTCAGCACTCGCCACAACTTTTCAGTACTTTGCCACACTTTTCAGCACTTTGCCACGACTTTGCAGCACTTTGCCACACTTTTCAGCACTTTGCCACAACTTTTCAGTACTTTGCCACACTTTTCAGTACTTTGCCACGACTTTGCAGCACTTTGCCACTCTTTTCAGAACTTTGCCACGACTTTGCCACAACTCTTCAGTACTTTGCCACACTTTTCAGTACTTTGCCACGACTTTTCAGTACTTTGCCACTACTTTTCAACACTTTGCCACAACTTTTCAGTACTTTGCCACGACTTTGCAGCACTTTGCCACTCTTTTCAGTACTTTGCCACTACTTTGCCACAACTCTTCAGTACTTTGCCACACTTTTCAGTACTTTGCCACGACTTTTCAGTACTTTGCCACTACTTTTCAGCACTTTGCCACAACTTTTCAGTACTTTGCCACACTTTTCAGCACTTTGCCACAACTTTTCAGTACTTTGCCACACTTTTCAGTACTTTGCCACGACTTTTCAGTACTTTGCCACTACTTTTCAGCACTTTGCCACAACTTTTCAGTACTTTGCCACACTTTTCAGCACTTTGCCACAACTTTTCAGTACTTTGCCACACTTTTCAGCACTTTGCCACAACTTTTCAGTACTTTGCCACACTTTTCAGTACTTTGCCACGACTTTGCAGCACTTTGAAACTCTTTTCAGAACTTTGCCATGACTTTGCCACAACTCTTCAGTACTTTGCCACACTTTTCAGTACTTTGCCACACTTTTCAGCACTTTGCCACAACTTTTCAGTACTTTGCCACACTTTTACGCACTTTGCCACTACTTTTCAGTACTTTGCCACACTTTTCAGTACTTTGCCACGACTTTGCCACAACTTTTCAGTACTTTGCCACTCTTTTCAGTACTTTGCCACGACTTTGCCATAACTTTTCAGTACTTTGCCACACTTTTCAGTACTTTGCCATGACTTTTCAGCACTTCGCCACTACTTTTCAGTACTTTGCCACACTTTTCAGTACTTTGCCACAACTTTTCAGTACTTTGCCACACTTTTCAGTACTTTGCCAAGACTTTGCAGCACTTTGCCACACTTTTCAGCACTTTGCAACAACTTTTCAGTACTTTGCCACACTTTTCAGTTCTCTGCCACGACTTTGCAGTACTTTGCCACTCTTTTCAGTACTTTGCCACGAATTTGCCACAACTCTTCTGTACTTTGCCACACTTTTCAGTACTTTGCCACGACTATTCAGCACTTTGCCACAACTTTTCAGTACTTTGCCATGACTTTGCCACAACTCTTCAGTATTTGCCACACTTTTCAGTACTTTGCCACGACTTTTCAGTACTTTGCCACAACTTTTCAACACTTTGCCACACTTTTCAGTACTTTGCCACGACTTTGCCACAACTTTTCAGTACTTTGCCACTCTTTTCAGTACTTTGCCACGACTTTGCCACAACTTTTCAGTACTTTGCCACACTTTTCAGCACTTTGCCACAACTTTTCAGTACTTTGCCACACTTTTCAGTACTTTGCCACGACTTTTCAGTACTTTGCCACTACTTTTCAGCACTTTGCCACAACTTTTCAGTACTTTGCCACACTTTTCAGCACTTTGCCACAACTTTTCAGTACTTTGCCACACTTTTCAGCACTTTGCCACAACTTTTCAGTACTTTGCCACACTTTTCAGTACTTTGCCACGACTTTGCAGCACTTTGAAACTCTTTTCAGAACTTTGCCATGACTTTGCCACAACTCTTCAGTACTTTGCCACACTTTTCAGTACTTTGCCACGACTTTTCAGTACTTTGCCACTACTTTTCAACACTTTGCCACACTTTTCAGTACTTTGCCACGACTTTTCAGTACTTTGCCACTACTTTTCAACACTTTGCCACAACTTTTCAGTACTTTGCTACGACATTGCAGCACTTTGCCACTCTTTTCAGTACTTTGCCACGACTTTGCCACAACTCTTCAGTACTTTGCCACACTTTTCAGTACTTTGCCACGACTTTTCAGTACTTTGCCACTACTTTTCAGCACTTTGCCACAACTTTTCAGTACTTTGCCACACTTTTCAGTACTTTGCCACGACTTTGCCACGACTTTTCAGCACTTTGCCACAACTTTTCAGTACTTTGCCACACTTTTCAGTACATTGCCACGACTTTTCAGCACTCGCCACAACTTTTCAGTACTTTGCCACACTTTTCAGCACTTTGCCACGACTTTGCAGCACATTGCCACACTTTTCATCACTTTGCCACAACTTTTCAGTACTTTGCCACACTTTTCAGTACTTTGCCACGACTTTGCCACAACTCTTCAGTACTTTGCCACACTTTTCAGTACTTTGCCACGACTTTTCAGTACTTTGCCACTACTTTTCAGCACTTTGCCACAACTTTTCAGTACTTTGCCACACTTTTCAGCACTTTGCCACAACTTTTCAGTACTTTGCCACACTTTTACGCACTTTGCCACTACTTTTCAGTACTTTGCCACACTTTTCAGTACTTTGCCACGACTTTGCCACAACTTTTCAGTACTTTGCCACTCTTTTCAGTACTTTGCCACGACTTTGCCACAACTCTTCAGTACTTTGCCACACTTTTCAGTACTTTGCCACGACTTTTCAGTACTTTGCCACTACTTTTCAACACTTTGCCACAACTTTTCAGTACTTTGCCACGACTTTGCAGCACTTTGCCACTCTTTTCAGTACTTTGCCACTACTTTGCCACAACTCTTCAGTACTTTGCCACACTTTTCAGTACTTTGCCACGACTTTTCAGTACTTTGCCACTACTTTTCAGCACTTTGCCACAACTTTTCAGTACTTTGCCACACTTTTCAGCACTTTGCCACAACTTTTCAGTACTTTGCCACACTTTTCAGTACTTTGCCACGACTTTTCAGTACTTTGCCACTACTTTTCAGCACTTTGCCACAACTTTTCAGTACTTTGCCACACTTTTCAGCACTTTGCCACAACTTTTCAGTACTTTGCCACACTTTTCAGCACTTTGCCACAACTTTTCAGTACTTTGCCACACTTTTCAGTACTTTGCCACGACTTTGCAGCACTTTGAAACTCTTTTCAGAACTTTGCCATGACTTTGCCACAACTCTTCAGTACTTTGCCACACTTTTCAGTACTTTGCCACACTTTTCAGCACTTTGCCACAACTTTTCAGTACTTTGCCACACTTTTACGCACTTTGCCACTACTTTTCAGTACTTTGCCACACTTTTCAGTACTTTGCCACGACTTTGCCACAACTTTTCAGTACTTTGCCACTCTTTTCAGTACTTTGCCACGACTTTGCCATAACTTTTCAGTACTTTGCCACACTTTTCAGTACTTTGCCATGACTTTTCAGCACTTCGCCACTACTTTTCAGTACTTTGCCACACTTTTCAGTACTTTGCCACAACTTTTCAGTACTTTGCCACACTTTTCAGTACTTTGCCAAGACTTTGCAGCACTTTGCCACACTTTTCAGCACTTTGCAACAACTTTTCAGTACTTTGCCACACTTTTCAGTTCTCTGCCACGACTTTGCAGTACTTTGCCACTCTTTTCAGTACTTTGCCACGAATTTGCCACAACTCTTCTGTACTTTGCCACACTTTTCAGTACTTTGCCACGACTATTCAGCACTTTGCCACAACTTTTCAGTACTTTGCCATGACTTTGCCACAACTCTTCAGTATTTGCCACACTTTTCAGTACTTTGCCACGACTTTTCAGTACTTTGCCACAACTTTTCAACACTTTGCCACACTTTTCAGTACTTTGCCACGACTTTGCCACAACTTTTCAGTACTTTGCCACTCTTTTCAGTACTTTGCCACGACTTTGCCACAACTTTTCAGTACTTTGCCACACTTTTCAGCACTTTGCCACAACTTTTCAGTACTTTGCCACACTTTTCAGTACTTTGCCACGACTTTTCAGTACTTTGCCACTACTTTTCAGCACTTTGCCACAACTTTTCAGTACTTTGCCACACTTTTCAGCACTTTGCCACAACTTTTCAGTACTTTGCCACACTTTTCAGCACTTTGCCACAACTTTTCAGTACTTTGCCACACTTTTCAGTACTTTGCCACGACTTTGCAGCACTTTGAAACTCTTTTCAGAACTTTGCCATGACTTTGCCACAACTCTTCAGTACTTTGCCACACTTTTCAGTACTTTGCCACGACTTTTCAGTACTTTGCCACTACTTTTCAACACTTTGCCACACTTTTCAGTACTTTGCCACGACTTTTCAGTACTTTGCCACTACTTTTCAACACTTTGCCACAACTTTTCAGTACTTTGCTACGACATTGCAGCACTTTGCCACTCTTTTCAGTACTTTGCCACGACTTTGCCACAACTCTTCAGTACTTTGCCACACTTTTCAGTACTTTGCCACGACTTTGCCACAACTTTTCAGTACTTTGCCACTCTTTTCAGTACTTTGCCACGACTTTGCCACAACTCTTCAGTACTTTGCCACACTTTTCAGTACTTTGCCACGACTTTTCAGTACTTTGCCACTACTTTTCAACACTTTACCACAACTTTTCAGTACTTTGCCACGACTTTGCAGCACTTTGCCACTCTTTTCAGTACTTTGCCACTACTTTGCCACAACTCTTCAGTACTTTGCCACACTTTTCAGTACTTTGCCACGACTTTTCAGTACTTTGCCACTACTTTTCAGCACTTTGCCACAACTTTTCAGTACTTTGCCACACTTTTCAGCACTTTGCCACAACTTTTCAGTACTTTGCCACACTTTTCAGTACTTTGCCACGACTTTTCAGTACTTTGCCACTACTTTTCAGCACTTTGCCACAACTTTTCAGTACTTTGCCACACTTTTCAGCACTTTGCCACAACTTTTCAGTACTTTGCCACACTTTTCAGCACTTTGCCACAACTTTTCAGTACTTTGCCACACTTTTCAGTACTTTGCCACGACTTTGCAGCACTTTGAAACTCTTTTCAGAACTTTGCCATGACTTTGCCACAACTCTTCAGTACTTTGCCACACTTTTCAGTACTTTGCCACACTTTTCAGCACTTTGCCACAACTTTTCAGTACTTTGCCACACTTTTACGCACTTTGCCACTACTTTTCAGTACTTTGCCACACTTTTCAGTACTTTGCCACGACTTTGCCACAACTTTTCAGTACTTTGCCACTCTTTTCAGTACTTTGCCACGACTTTGCCATAACTTTTCAGTACTTTGCCACACTTTTCAGTACTTTGCCATGACTTTTCAGCACTTCGCCACTACTTTTCAGTACTTTGCCACACTTTTCAGTACTTTGCCACAACTTTTCAGTACTTTGCCACACTTTTCAGTACTTTGCCAAGACTTTGCCACACTTTGCCACACTTTTCAGCACTTTGCAACAACTTTTCAGTACTTTGCCACACTTTTCAGTTCTCTGCCACGACTTTGCAGTACTTTGCCACTCTTTTCAGTACTTTGCCACGAATTTGCCACAACTCTTCTGTACTTTGCCACACTTTTCAGTACTTTGCCACGACTATTCAGCACTTTGCCACAACTTTTCAGTACTTTGCCATGACTTTGCCACAACTCTTCAGTATTTGCCACACTTTTCAGTACTTTGCCACGACTTTTCAGTACTTTGCCACAACTTTTCAACACTTTGCCACACTTTTCAGTACTTTGCCACGACTTTGCCACAACTTTTCAGTACTTTGCCACTCTTTTCAGTACTTTGCCACGACTTTGCCACAACTTTTCAGTACTTTGCCACACTTTTCAGCACTTTGCCACAACTTTTCAGTACTTTGCCACACTTTTCAGTACTTTGCCACGACTTTTCAGTACTTTGCCACTACTTTTCAGCACTTTGCCACAACTTTTCAGTACTTTGCCACACTTTTCAGCACTTTGCCACAACTTTTCAGTACTTTGCCACACTTTTCAGCACTTTGCCACAACTTTTCAGTACTTTGCCACACTTTTCAGTACTTTGCCACGACTTTGCAGCACTTTGAAACTCTTTTCAGAACTTTGCCATGACTTTGCCACAACTCTTCAGTACTTTGCCACACTTTTCAGTACTTTGCCACGACTTTTCAGTACTTTGCCACTACTTTTCAACACTTTGCCACACTTTTCAGTACTTTGCCACGACTTTTCAGTACTTTGCCACTACTTTTCAACACTTTGCCACAACTTTTCAGTACTTTGCTACGACATTGCAGCACTTTGCCACTCTTTTCAGTACTTTGCCACGACTTTGCCACAACTCTTCAGTACTTTGCCACACTTTTCAGTACTTTGCCACGACTTTTCAGTACTTTGCCACTACTTTTCAGCACTTTGCCACAACTTTTCAGTACTTTGCCACACTTTTCAGTACTTTGCCACGACTTTGCCACGACTTTTCAGCACTTTGCCACAACTTTTCAGTACTTTGCCACACTTTTCAGTACATTGCCACGACTTTTCAGCACTCGCCACAACTTTTCAGTACTTTGCCACACTTTTCAGCACTTTGCCACGACTTTGCAGCACATTGCCACACTTTTCATCACTTTGCCACAACTTTTCAGTACTTTGCCACACTTTTCAGTACTTTGCCACGACTTTGCCACAACTCTTCAGTACTTTGCCACACTTTTCAGTACTTTGCCACGACTTTTCAGTACTTTGCCACTACTTTTCAGCACTTTGCCACAACTTTTCAGTACTTTGCCACACTTTTCAGCACTTTGCCACAACTTTTCAGTACTTTGCCACACTTTTACGCACTTTGCCACTACTTTTCAGTACTTTGCCACACTTTTCAGTACTTTGCCACGACTTTGCCACAACTTTTCAGTACTTTGCCACTCTTTTCAGTACTTTGCCACGACTTTGCCATAACTTTTCAGTACTTTGCCACTACTTTTCAGTACTTTGCCATGACTTTTCAGCACTTCGCCACTACTTTTCAGTACTTTGCCACACTTTTCAGTACTTTGCCACAACTTTTCAGCACTTTGCCACACTTTTCAGTACTTTGCCAAGACTTTGCAGCACTTTGCCACACTTTTCAGCACTTTGCAACAACTTTTCAGTACTTTGCCACACTTTTCAGTTCTCTGCCACGACTTTGCAGTACTTTGCCACTCTTTTCAGTACTTTGCCACGAATTTGCCACAACTCTTCTGTACTTTGCCACACTTTTCAGTACTTTGCCACGACTATTCAGCACTTTGCCACAACTTTTCAGTACTTTGCCATGACTTTGCCACAACTCTTCAGTATTTGCCACACTTTTCAGTACTTTGCCACGACTTTTCAGTACTTTGCCACAACTTTTCAACACTTTGCCACACTTTTCAGTACTTTGCCACGACTTTGCCACAACTTTTCAGTACTTTGCCACTCTTTTCAGTACTTTGCCACGACTTTGCCACAACTTTTCAGTACTTTGCCACACTTTTCAGCACTTTGCCACAACTTTTCAGTACTTTGCCACACTTTTCAGTACTTTGCCACGACTTTTCAGTACTTTGCCACTACTTTTCAGCACTTTGCCACAACTTTTCAGTACTTTGCCACACTTTTCAGCACTTTGCCACAACTTTTCAGTACTTTGCCACACTTTTCAGCACTTTGCCACAACTTTTCAGTACTTTGCCACACTTTTCAGTACTTTGCCACGACTTTGCAGCACTTTGAAACTCTTTTCAGAACTTTGCCATGACTTTGCCACAACTCTTCAGTACTTTGCCACACTTTTCAGTACTTTGCCACGACTTTTCAGTACTTTGCCACTACTTTTCAACACTTTGCCACACTTTTCAGTACTTTGCCACGACTTTTCAGTACTTTGCCACTACTTTTCAACACTTTGCCACAACTTTTCAGTACTTTGCTACGACATTGCAGCACTTTGCCACTCTTTTCAGTACTTTGCCACGACTTTGCCACAACTCTTCAGTACTTTGCCACACTTTTCAGTACTTTGCCACGACTTTTCAGTACTTTGCCACTACTTTTCAGCACTTTGCCACAACTTTTCAGTACTTTGCCACACTTTTCAGTACTTTGCCACGACTTTGCCACGACTTTTCAGCACTTTGCCACAACTTTTCAGTACTTTGCCACACTTTTCAGTACATTGCCACGACTTTTCAGCACTCGCCACAACTTTTCAGTACTTTGCCACACTTTTCAGCACTTTGCCACGACTTTGCAGCACATTGCCACACTTTTCATCACTTTGCCACAACTTTTCAGTACTTTGCCACACTTTTCAGTACTTTGCCACGACTTTGCCACAACTCTTCAGTACTTTGCCACACTTTTCAGTACTTTGCCACGACTTTTCAGTACTTTGCCACTACTTTTCAGCACTTTGCCACAACTTTTCAGTACTTTGCCACACTTTTCAGCACTTTGCCACAACTTTTCAGTACTTTGCCACACTTTTACGCACTTTGCCACTACTTTTCAGTACTTTGCCACACTTTTCAGTACTTTGCCACGACTTTGCCACAACTTTTCAGTACTTTGCCACTCTTTTCAGTACTTTGCCACGACTTTGCCATAACTTTTCAGTACTTTGCCACACTTTTCAGTACTTTGCCATGACTTTTCAGCACTTCGCCACTACTTTTCAGTACTTTGCCACACTTTTCAGTACTTTGCCACAACTTTTCAGTACTTTGCCACACTTTTCAGTACTTTGCCACGACTTTGCAGCACTTTGCCACACTTTTCAGTACTTTGTCACACTTTTCAGTTCTCTGCCACGACTTTGCAGCACTTTGCCACTCTTTTCAGTACTTTGCCACGAATTTGCCACAACTCTTCTGTACTTTGCCACACTTTTCAGTACTTTGCCACGACTATTCAGCACTTTGCCACAACTTTTCAGTACTTTGCCATGACTTTGCCACAACTCTTCAGTACTTTGCCACACTTTTCAGTACTTTGCCACTTTTCAGTACTTTGCCACTACTTTTCAACACTTTGCCACACTTTTCAGTACTTTGCCACGACTTTGCCATAACTTTTCAGTACTTTGCCACTCTTTTCAGTACTTTGCCACGACTTTGCCACAACTTTTCAGTACTTTGCCACACTTTTCAGTACTTTGCCACGACTTTTCAGCACTTCGCCACTACTTTTCAGTACTTTGCCACACTTTTCAGCACTTTGCCACAACTTTTCAGTCCTTTGCCACACTTTTCAGCACTTTGCCACGACTTTGCAGCACTTTGCCACACTTTTCAGCACTTTGCCCAAACTTTTCAGTACTTTGCCACACTTTTCAGTACTTTGCCACGACTTTGCAGCACTTTGCCACTCTTTTCAGTACTTTGCCACGACTTTGCCACAACTCTTCAGTACTTTGCCACACTTTTCAGTACTTTGCCACGACTTTTCAGTACTTTGCCACTACTTTTCAGCACTTTGCCACAACTTTTCAGTACTTTGCCACACTTTTCAGCACTTTGCCACAACTTTTCAGTACTTTGCCACAACTTTTCAGCACTTTGTTACAACTTTTCAGTACTTTGCCACACTTTTCAGTTCTTTGCCACGACTTTGCAGCACTTTGAAACTCTTTTCAGAACTTTGCCATGACTTTGCCACAACTCTTCAGTACTTTGCCACACTTTTCAGTACTTTGCCACGACTTTTCAGTACTTTGCCACTACTTTTCAGCACTTTGCCACAACTTTTCAGTACTTTGCCACACTTTTCAGTACTTTGCCACGACTTTGCCACGACTTTTCAGCACTTTGCCACAACTTTTCAGTACTTTGCCACACTTTTCAGTACTTTGCCACGACTTTTCAGTACTTTGCCACTACTTTTCAGCACTTTGCCACAACTTTTCAGTACTTTGCCACACTTTTCAGCACTTTGCCACAACTTTTCAGTACTTTGCCACACTTTTCAGCACTTTGCCACAACTTTTCAGTACTTTGCCACACTTTTCAGTACTTTGCCACGACTTTGCAGCACTTTGAAACTCTTTTCAGAACTTTGCCATGACTTTGCCACAACTCTTCAGTACTTTGCCACACTTTTCAGTACTTTGCTACGACTTTTCAGTACTTTGCCACTACTTTTCAACACTTTGCCACAACTTTTCAGTACTTTGCCACGACATTGCAGCACTTTGCCACTCTTTTCAGTACTTTGCCACGACTTTGACACAACTCTTCAGTACTTTGCCACACTTTTCAGTACTTTGCCACGACTTTTCAGTACTTTGTCACTACTTTTCAGCACTTTGCCACAACTTTTCAGTACTTTGCCACACTTTTCAGTACTTTGCCACGACTTTGCCACGACTTTTCAGCACTTTGCCACAACTTTTCAGTACTTTGCCACACTTTTCAGTACATTGCCACGACTTTTCAGCACTCGCCACAACTTTTCAGTACTTTGCCACACTTTTCAGCACTTTGCCACGACTTTGCAGCACTTTGCCACACTTTTCAGCACTTTGCCACAACTTTTCAGTACTTTGCCACACTTTTCAGTACTTTGCCACGACTTTGCAGCACTTTGCCACTCTTTTCAGAACTTTGCCACGACTTTGCCACAACTCTTCAGTACTTTGCCACACTTTTCAGTACTTTGCCACGACTTTTCAGTACTTTGCCACTACTTTTCAACACTTTGCCACAACTTTTCAGTACTTTGCCACGACTTTGCAGCACTTTGCCACTCTTTTCAGTACTTTGCCACTACTTTGCCACAACTCTTCAGTACTTTGCCACACTTTTCAGTACTTTGCCACGACTTTTCAGTACTTTGCCACTACTTTTCAGCACTTTGCCACAACTTTTCAGTACTTTGCCACACTTTTCAGCACTTTGCCACAACTTTTCAGTACTTTGCCACACTTTTCAGCACTTTGCCACAACTTTTCAGTACTTTGCCACACTTTTCAGTACTTTGCCACGACTTTGCAGCACTTTGAAACTCTTTTCAGAACTTTGCCATGACTTTGCCACAACTCTTCAGTACTTTGCCACACTTTTCAGTTCTTTGCCACGACTTTTCAGTACTTTGCCACTACTTTTCAACACTTTGCCACAACTTTTCAGTACTTTGCCACGACATTGCAGCACTTTGCCACTCTTTTCAGTACTTTGCCACGACTTTGCCACAACTCTTCAGTACTTTGCCACACTTTTCAGTACTTTGCCACGACTTTTCAGTACTTTGCCACTACTTTTCAGCACTTTGCCACAACTTTTCAGTATTTTGCCACACTTTTCAGTACGTTGCCACGACTTTGCCACGACTTTTCAGCACTTTGCCACAACTTTTCAGTACTTTGCCACACTTTTCAGTACATTGCCACGACTTTTCAGCACTCGCCACAACTTTTCAGTACTTTGCCACACTTTTCAGCACTTTGCCACGACTTTGCAGCACTTTGCCACACTTTTCAGCACTTTGCCACAACTTTTCAGTACTTTGCCACACTTTTCAGTACTTTGCCACGACTTTGCAGCACTTTGCCACTCTTTTCAGAACTTTGCCACGACTTTGCCACAACTCTTCAGTACTTTGCCACACTTTTCAGTACTTTGCCACGACTTTTCAGTACTTTGCCACTACTTTTCAACACTTTGCCACAACTTTTCAGTACTTTGCCACGACTTTGCAGCACTTTGCCACTCTTTTCAGTACTTTGCCACGACTTTGCCACAACTCTTCAGTACTTTGCCACACTTTTCAGTACTTTGCCACGACTTTTCAGTACTTTGCCACTACTTTTCAGCACTTTGCCACAACTTTTCAGTACTTTGCCACACTTTTCAGCACTTTGCCACAACTTTTCAGTACTTTGCCACACTTTTCAGTACTTTGCCACGACTTTTCAGCACTTCGCCTCAAAATTTCAGTACTTTGCCACACTTTTCAGTACTTTGCCACGACTTTGCCACAACTTTTCAGTACTTTGCCACTCTTTTCAGTACTTTGCCACGACTTTGCCACAACTTTTCAGTACTTTGCCACACTTTTCAGTACTTTGCCACGACTTTGCCACAACTTTTCAGTACTTTGCCACACTTTTCAGTACTTTGCCACGACTTTTCAGCACTTCGCCACTACTTTTCAGTACTTTGCCACACTTTTCAGCACTTTGCCACAACTTTTCAGTCCTTTGCCACACTTTTCAGCACTTTGCCACGACTTTGCAGTACTTTGCCACACTTTTCAGCACTTTGCCACAACTTTTCATACTTTGCCACTGTTTTCAGTACTTTGCCACGACTTTGCAGCACTTTGCCACTCTTTTCAGTACTTTGCCACGACTTTGCCACAACTCTTCAGTACTTTGCCACACTTTTCAGTACTTTGCCACGACTTTTCAGTACTTTGCCACTACTTTTCAGCACTTTGCCACAACTTTTCAGTACTTTGCCACACTTTTCAGCACTTTGCCACAACTTTTCAGTACTTTGCCACACTTTTCAGCACTTTGCCACTACTTTTCAGTACTTTGCCACACTTTTCAGTACTTTGCCACGACTTTTCAGCACTTCGCCACAAAATTTCAGTACTTTGCCACACTTTTCAGTACTTTGCCACGACTTTGCCACAACTTTTCAGTACTTTGCCACTCTTTTCAGTACTTTGCCACGACTTTGCCACAACTTTTCAGTACTTTGCCACAATTTTCAGTACTTTGCCACGACTTTTCAGCACTTCGCAACTACTTTTCAGTACTTTGCCACACTTTTCAGTACTTTTCCACAACTTTTCAGTACTTTGCCACACTTTTCAGCACTTTGCCACAACTTTTCAGTACTTTGCCACACTTTTCAGTACTTTGCCACTTTGCAGCACTTTGCCACTCTTTTCAGTACTTTGCCACGACTTTGCCACAACTCTTCAGTACTTTGCCACACTTTTCAGTACTTTGCCACGACTTTTCAGTACTTTGCCACTACTTTTCAGCACTTTGCCACAACTTGTCAGTACTTTGCCACACTTTTCAGCACTTTGCCACAACTTTTCAGTACTTTGCCACACTTTTCAGCACTTTGCCACTACTTTTTCAGTACTTTGCCACATTTTTCAGTACTTTGCCATGACTTTTCAGCACTTCGCCACAAAATTTCAGTACTTTGCCACACTTTTCAGTACTTTGCCACGACTTTGCCACAACTTTTCAGTACTTTGCCACTCTTTTCAGTACTTTGCCACGACTTTGCCACAACTTTTCAGTACTTTGCCACACTTTTCAGTATCTTGCCACGACTTTTCAGCACTTCGCCACTACTTTTCAGTACTTTGCCACACTTTTCAGTACTTTGCCACAACTTTTCAGTACTTTGCCACACTTTTCAGTACTTTGCCACGACTTTGCAGTACTTTGCCACGACTTTTCAGCACTTCGCCACTACTTTTCAGTACTTTGCCACACTTTTCAGTACATTGCCACGACTTTGCCACAACTTTTCAGTACTTTGCCACATTTTTCAGCACTTCGCCACTACTTTTCAGTACTTTGCCACACTTTTCAGTACTTTGCCACAACTTTTCAGTACTTTGCCACACTTTTCAGTACTTTGCCACGACTTTGCAGCACTTTGCCACTCTTTTCAGTACTTTGCCACGAATTTGCCACAACTCTTCAGTACTTTGCCACACTTTTCAGTACTTTGCCACGACTTTTCAGCACTTTGCCACAACTTTTCAGTACTTAGCCACACTTTTCAGTACTTTGCCACGACTTTGCCACGACTTTTCAGCACTTTGCCACAACTTTTCAGTACTTTGCCACACTTTTCAGTACTTTGCCACACTTTTCAGTACTCTGCCACGACTTTTCAGTACTTTGCCACTACTTTTCAACACTTTGCCACAACTTTTCAGTACTTTGCCACGACATTGCAGCACTTTGCCACTCTTTTCAGTACTTTGCCACGACTTTGCCACAACTCTTCAGTACTTTGCCACACTTTTCAGTACTTTGCCACGACTTTTCAGCACTTTGCCACAACTTTTCAGTACTTTGCCACGACTTTGCCACGACTTTTCAGCACTTTGCCACAACTTTTCAGTAATTTGCCACACTTTTCAGTACATTGCCACGACTTTTCAGCACTCGCCACAACTTTTCAGTACTTTGCCACACTTTTCAGTACTTTGCCACGACTTTGCCACAACTTTTCAGTACTTTGCCTCTCTTTTCAGTACTTTGCCACGACTTTGCCACAACTTTTCAGTACTTTGCCACACTTTTCAGTACTTTGCCACGACTTTTCAGCACTTCGCCACTACTTTTCAGTACTTTGCCACACTTTTCAGCACTTTGCCACAACTTTTCAGTCCTTTGCCACACTTTTCAGCACTTTGCCACGACTTTGCAGCACTTTGCCACACTTTTCAGCACTTTGCCCAAACTTTTCAGTACTTTGCCACACTTTTCAGTACTTTGCCACGACTTTGCAGCACTTTGCCACTCTTTTCAGTACTTTGCCACGACTTTGCCACAACTCTTCAGTACTTTGCCACACTTTTCAGTACTTTGCCACGACTTTTCAGTACTTTGCCACTACTTTTCAGCACTTTGCCACAACTTGTCAGTACTTTGCCACACTTTTCAGCACTTTGCCACAACTTTTCAGTACTTTGCCACACTTTTCAGCACTTTGCCACTACTTTTTCAGTACTTTGCCACATTTTTCAGTACTTTGCCATGACTTTTCAGCACTTCGCCACAAAATTTCAGTACTTTGCCACACTTTTCAGTACTTTGCCACGACTTTGCCACAACTTTTCAGTACTTTGCCACTCTTTTCAGTACTTTGCCACGACTTTGCCACAACTTTTCAGTACTTTGCCACACTTTTCAGTATCTTGCCACGACTTTTCAGCACTTCGCCACTACTTTTCAGTACTTTGCCACACTTTTCAGTACTTTGCCACAACTTTTCAGTACTTTGCCACACTTTTCAGTACTTTGCCACGACTTTGCAGTACTTTGCCACGACTTTTCAGCACTTCGCCACTACTTTTCAGTACTTTGCCACACTTTTCAGTACATTGCCACGACTTTGCCACAACTTTTCAGTACTTTGCCACATTTTTCAGCACTTCGCCACTACTTTTCAGTACTTTGCCACACTTTTCAGTACTTTGCCACAACTTTTCAGTACTTTGCCACACTTTTCAGTACTTTGCCACGACTTTGCAGCACTTTGCCACTCTTTTCAGTACTTTGCCACGAATTTGCCACAACTCTTCAGTACTTTGCCACACTTTTCAGTACTTTGCCACGACTTTTCAGCACTTTGCCACAACTTTTCAGTACTTAGCCACACTTTTCAGTACTTTGCCACGACTTTGCCACGACTTTTCAGCACTTTGCCACAACTTTTCAGTACTTTGCCACACTTTTCAGTACTTTGCCACACTTTTCAGTACTCTGCCACGACTTTTCAGTACTTTGCCACTACTTTTCAACACTTTGCCACAACTTTTCAGTACTTTGCCACGACATTGCAGCACTTTGCCACTCTTTTCAGTACTTTGCCACGACTTTGCCACAACTCTTCAGTACTTTGCCACACTTTTCAGTACTTTGCCACGACTTTTCAGTACTTTGCCATTACTTTTCAACACTTTGCCACAACTTTTCAGTACTTTGCCACGACATTGCAGCACTTTGCCACGACTTTGCCACAACTCTTCAGTACTTTGCCACACTTTTCAGTACTTTGCCACGACTTTTCAGAACTTTGCCATTACTTTTCAACACTTTGCCACAACTTTTCAGTACTTTGCCACACTTTTCAGTACTTTGCCACGACTTTGCCACGACTTTTCAGCACTTTGCCACAACTTTTCAGCACTTTGCCACAACTTTTCAGTACTTTGCCACACTTTTCAGTACATTGCCATGACTTTTCAGTACTTTGCCACTACTTTTCAGCACTTTGCCACAACTTTTCAGTACTTTGCCACACTTTTCAGTACATTGCCACTACTTTTCAGCACTCGCCACAACTTTTCAGTACTTTGCCACACTTTTCAGCACTTTGCCACGACTTTGCAGCACTTTGCCACACTTTTCAGCACTTTGCCACAACTTTTCAGTACTTTGCCACACTTTTTAGTACTTTGCCACGACTTTGCAGCACTTTGCCACTCTTTTCAGAACTTTGCCACGACTTTGCCACAACTCTTCAGCACTTTGCCACAACTTTTCAGTACTTTGCCACACTTTTCAGCACTTTGCCACAACTTTTCAGTACTTTGCCACACTTTTCAGCACATTGCCACTACTTTTCAGTACTTTGCCACACTTTTCAGTACTTTGCCACGACTTTTCAGCACTTCGCCACAAAATTTCAGTACTTTGCCACTGTTTTCAGTACTTTGCCACGACTTTGCAGCACTTTGCCACTCTTTTCAGTACTTTGCCACGACTTTGCCACAACTCTTCAGTACTTTGCCACACTTTTCAGCACTTTGCCACAACTTTTCAGTACTTTGCCACACTTTTCAGCACTTTGCCACTACTTTTCAGTACTTTGCCACACTTTTCAGTACTTTGCCACGACTTTTCAGCACTTCGCCACAAAATTTCAGTACTTTGCCACACTTTTCAGTACTTTGCCACGACTTTGCCACATGTTTCAGTACTTTGCCACTCTTTTCAGTACTTTGCCACGACTTTGCCACGACTTTTCAGCACTTTGCCACAACTTTTCAGTACTTTGCCACACTTTTCAGTACATTGCCACGACTTTTCAGCACTTCGCCACAACTTTTCAGTACTTTGCCACAGTTTTCAGTACTTTGCCACTACTTGCCACAACTTTTCAGTACTTTGCCACTCTTTTCAGTACTTTGACACGACTTTGCCACAACTTTTCAGTACTTTGCCACACTTTTCAGTACTTTGCCACGACTTTTCAGCACTTCGCCACTACTTTTCAGTACTTTGCCACACTTTTCAGCACTTTGCCACAACTTTTCAGTCCTTTGCCACACTTTTTAGCACTTTGCCACGAATTTGCAGCACTTTGCCACACTATTCAGCATTTTGCCACAACACTTCAGTACTTTGCCACACTTTTCAGTACCATGCCACGACTTTGCTGCACTTTGCCACTCTTTTCAGTACTTTGCCACGACTTTGCCACCGCTCTTCAGTACTTTGCCACACTTTTCAGTACTTTGCCACGACTTTTCAGTACTTTGCCACTACTTTTCAGCACTTTGCCACAACTTTTCAGTACTTTGCCACACTTTTCAGCACTTTGCCACAACTTTTCAGTACTTTGCCACACTTTTCAGCACTTTGCCACTACTTTTCAGTACTTTGCCACACTTTTCAGTACTTTGCCACGACTTTGCCACAACTTTTCAGTACTTTGCCACTCTTTTCAGTACTTTGCCACGACTTTGCCACAACTTTTCAGTACTTTGCCACACTTTTGAGTACTTTGCCACAACTTTTCAGTACTTTGCCACACTTTTCAGTTCTTTGCCACGACTTTGCAGCACTTTGCCACTCTTTTCAGTACTTTGCCATGAATTTGCCACAACTCTTCAGTACTTTGCCACACTTTTCAGTACTTTGCCACGACTTCTCAGCACTTTGCCACAACTTTTCAGTACTTTGCACGACTTTGCCACGACTTTTCAGCACTTTGCCACAACTTTTCAGTACTTTGCCACACTTTTCAGTACATTGCCACGACTTTTCAGCACTCGCCACAACTTTTCAGTACTTTGCCACACTTTTCAGTACTTTGCCACGACTTTGCCACAACTTTTCAGTACTTTGCCACTCTTTTCAGTACTTTGCCACGACTTTGCCACAACTTTTCAGTACTTTGCCACACTTTTCAGTACTTTGCCACGACTTTTCAGCACATTGCCACTACTTTTCAGTACTTTGCCACACTTTTCAGTACTTTGCCACGACTTTTCAGCACTTCGCCACAAAATTTCAGTACTTTGCCACTGTTTTCAGTACTTTGCCACGACTTTGCAGCACTTTGCCACTCTTTTCAGTACTTTGCCACGACTTTGCCACAACTCTTCTGTACTTTGCCACACTTTTCAGTACTTTGCCACGACTTTTCAGTACTTTGCCACTACTTTTCAGCACTTTGCCACAACTTTTCAGTACTTTGCCACACTTTTCAGCACTTTGCCACAACTTTTCAGTACTTTGCCACACTTTTCAGCTCTTTGCCACTACTTTTCAGTACTTTGCCACACTTTTCAGTACTTTGCCACGACTTTTCAGCACTTCGCCACAAAATTTCAGTACTTTGCCACACTTTTCAGTACTTTGCCACGACTTTGCCACAACTTTTCAGTACTTTGCCACTCTTTTCAGTACTTTGCCACGACTTTGCCACGACTTTTCAGCACTTTGCCACAACTTTTCAGTACTTTGCCACACTTTCAGTACATTGCCACGACTTTTCAGCACTTCGCCACAACTTTTCAGTACGTTGCCACAGTTGTCAGTACTTTGCCACGACTTTGCCACAACTTTTCAGTACTTTGCCACTCTTTTCAGTACTTTGCCACTACTTTGCCACAACTTTTCAGTACTTTGCCACACTTTTCAGTACTTTGCCACGACTTTGCCACAACTTTTCAGTACTTTGCCACTCTTTTCCACGACTTTTCAGCACTTCGCCACTACTTTTCAGTACTTTGCCACACTTTTCAGCACTTTGCCACAACTTTTCAGTCCTTTGCCACACTTTTCAGCACTTTGCCACGAATTTGCAGCACTTTGCCACACTTTTCAGCACTTTGCCACAACACTTCAGTACTTTGCCACACTTTTCAGTACCATGCCACGACTTTGCTGCACTTTGCCACTCTTTTCAGTACTTTGCCACGACTTTGCCACAACTCTTCAGTACTTTGCCACACTTTTCAGTACTTTGCCACGACTTTTCAGTACTTTGCCACTACTTTTCAGCACTTTGCCACAACTTTTCAGTACTTTGCCACACTTTTCAGCACTTTGCCACAACTTTTCAGTACTTTGCCACACTTTTCAGCACTTTGCCACTACTTTTCAGTACTTTGCCACACTTGTCAGTACTTTGCCATGACTTTTCAGCACTTCGCCACTACTTTTCAGTACTTTGCCACACTTTTGAGTACTTTGCCACAACTTTTCAGTACTTTGCCACACTTGTCAGTACTTTGCCACGACTTTGCAGCACTTTGCCACACTTTTCAGCAGTTTGCAACAACTTTTCAGTACTTTGCCACACTTTTCAGTTCTTTGCCACGACTTTGCAGCACTTTGCCACTCTTTTCAGTACTTTGCCATGAATTTGCCACAACTCTTCAGTACTTTGCCACACTTTTCAGTACTTTGCCACGACTTTTCAGCACTTTGCCACAACTTTTCAGTACTTTGCACGACTTTGCCACGACTTTTCAGCACTTTGCCACAACTTTTCAGTACTTTGACACACTTTTCAGTACATTGCCACGACTTTTCAGCACTCGCCGCAACTTTTCAGTACTTTGCCACACTTTTCAGTACTTTGCCACGACTTTGCCACAACTTTTCAGTACTTTGCCACTCTTTTCAGTACTTTGCCACGACTTTGCCCCAACTTTTCAGTACTTTGCCACACTTTTCAGTACTTTGCCACGACTTTTCAGCACTTCGCCACTATTTTTCAGTACTTTGCCACACTTTTCAGCTCTTTGCCACAACTTTTCAGTCCTTTGCCACACTTTTCAGCACTTTGCCACGACTTTGCAGCACTTTGCCACACTTTTCAGCACTTTGCCCAAACTTTTCAGTACTTTGCCACACTTTTCAGTACTTTGCCACGACTTTGCAGCACTTTGCCACTCTTTTCAGTACTTTGCCACGACTTTGCCACAACTCTTCATTACTTTGCCACACTTTTCAGTACTTTGCCACACTTTTCAGCACTTTGCCACTACTTTTCAGTACTTTGCCACACTTGTCAGTACTTTGCCATGACTTTTCAGTACTTCGCCACTACTTTTCAGTACTTTGCCACACTTTTGAGTACTTTGCCACAACTTTTCAGTACTTTGCCACACTTGTCAGTACTTTGCCACGACTTTGCAGCACTTTGCCACACTTTTCAGCACTTTTCAACAACTTTTCAGTACTTTGCCACACTTTTCAGTACTTTGCCACGACTTTTCAGCACTTTGCCACAACTTTTCAGTACTTTGCACGACTTTGCCACGACTTTTCAGCACTTTGCCACAACTTTTCAGTACTTTGCCACACTTTTCAGTACATTGCCACGACTTTTCAGCACTCGCCACAACTTTTCAGTACTTTGCCACACTTTTCAGTACTTTGCCACGACTTTGCCACAACTTTTCAGTACTTTGCCACTCTTTTCAGTACTTTGCCACGACTTTGCCACAACTTTTCAGTACTTTGCCACGACTTTTCAGCACTTCGCCACTATTTTTCAGTACTTTGCCACACTTTTCAGCTCTTTGCCACAACTTTTCAGTCCTTTGCCACACTTTTCAGCACTTTGCCACGACTTTGCAGCACTTTGCCACACTTTTCAGCACTTTGCCCAAACTTTTCAGTACTTTGCCACACTTTTCAGTACTTTGCCACGACTTTGCAGCACTTTGCCACTCTTTT
Organism: Saccoglossus kowalevskii; assembly: GCF_978046115.1. NCBI lineage: Eukaryota > Metazoa > Hemichordata > Enteropneusta > Harrimaniidae > Saccoglossus > Saccoglossus kowalevskii. The sequence goes on along the minus strand of NW_028188619.1, from coordinate 3,354,909 downwards.
CAGTACTTTGCCACTACTTTTCAGTACTTTGCCACACTTTTCAGTACTTTGCCACGACTTTGCCACAACTTTTCAGTACTTTGCCACTCTATTCAGTACTTTGCCACGACTTTGCCACAACTTTTCAGTACTTTGCCACACTTTTCAGTACTTTGCCATGACTTTTCAGCACTTCGCCACTACTTTTCAGTACTTTGCCACACTTTTCAGTTCTTTGCTACAACTTTTCAGTACTTTGCCACACTTGTCAGTACTTTGCCACGATTTTGCAGCACTTTGCCACACTTTTCAGCACTTTGCAACAACTTTTCAGTACTTTGCCACACTTTTCAGTTCTTTGCCACGACTTTGCAGCACTTTGCCACTCTTTTCAGTACTTTGCCATGAATTTGCCACAACTCTTTAGTACTTTGCCACACTTTTCAGTACTTTGCCACGACTTTTCAGTACTTTGCCACAACTTTTCAGTACTTTGCCACGACTTTGCCACAACTCTTCAGTACTTTGCCACACTTTTCAGTACTTTGCCACGACTTTTCAGCACTTTGCCACTCTTTTCAGTACTTTGCCACACTTTTCAGTACTTTGCCACGACTTTTCAGCACATTGCCACTACTTTTCAGTACTTTGCCACACTTTTCAGTACTTTGCCACGACTTTTCAGCACTTCGCCACAAAATTTCAGTACTTTGCCACTGTTTTCAGTACTTTGCCACGACTTTGCAGCACTTTGCCACTCTTTTCAGTACTTTGCCACGACTTTGCCACAACTCTTCAGTACTTTGCCATACTTTTCAGTACTTTGCCACGACTTTTCAGTACTTTGCCACTACTTTTCAGCACTTTGCCACAACTTTTCAGTACTTTGCCACACTTTTCAGCACTTTGCCACAACTTTTCAGTACTTTGCCACACTTTTCAGCACTTTGCCACTACTTTTCAGTACTTTGCCACACTTTTCAGTACTTTGCCACGACTTTTCAGCACTTCGCCACAAAATTTCAGTACTTTGCCACACTTTTCAGTACTTTGCCACGACTTTGCCACAACTTTTCAGTACTTTGCCACTCTTTTCAGTACTTTGCCACGACTTTGCCACGACTTTTCAGCACTTTGCCACAACTTTTCAGTACTTTGCCACACTTTTCAGTACATTGCCACGACTTTTCAGCACTTCGCCACAACTTTTCAGTACTTTGCCACAGTTGTCAGTACTTTGCCACGACTTTGCCACAACTTTTCAGTACTTTGCCACTCTTTTCAGTACTTTGCCACGACTTTGCCACAACTTTTCAGTACTTTGCCACACTTTTCAGTACTTTGCCACGACTTTGCCACAACTTTTCAGTACTTTGCCACTCTTTTCAGTACTTTGCCACGACTTTGCCACAACTTTTCAGTACTTTGCCACACTTTTCAGTACTTTGCCACGACTTTTCAGCACTTCGCCACTACTTTTCAGTACTTTGCCACACTTTTCAGCACTTTGCCACAACTTTTCAGTCCTTTTCCACACTTTTCAGCACTTTGCCACGAATTTGCAGCACTTTGCCACACTTTTCAGCACTTTGCCACAACACTTCAGTACTTTGCCACACTTTTCAGTACCATGCCACGACTTTGCTGCACTTTGCCACTCTTTTCAGTACTTTGCCACGACTTTGCCACAACTCTTCAGTACTTTGCCACACTTTTCAGTACTTTGCCACGACTTTTCAGTACTTTGCCACTACTTTTCAGCACTTTGCCACAACTTTTCAGTACTTTGCCACACTTTTCAGCACTTTGCCACTACTTTTCAGTACTTTGCCACACTTGTCAGTACTTTGCCATGACTTTTCAGCACTTCGCCACTACTTTTCAGTACTTTGCCACACTTTTGAGTACTTTGCCACAACTTTTCAGTACTTTGCCACACTTGTCAGTACTTTGCCACGACTTTGCAGCACTTTGCCACACTTTTCAGCACTTTGCAACAACTTTTCAGTACTTTGCCACACTTTTCAGTTCTTTGCCACGACTTTGCAGCACTTTGCCACTCTTTTCAGTACTTTGCCATGAATTTGCCACAACTCTTCAGTACTTTGCCACACTTTTCAGTACTTTGCCACGACTTTTCAGCACTTTGCCACAACTTTTCAGTACTTTGCACGACTTTGCCACGACTTTTCAGCATTTGCCACAACTTTTCAGTACTTTGACACACTTTTCAGTACTTTGCCACGACTTTTCAGCACTCGCCGCAACTTTTCAGTACTTTGCCACACTTTTCAGTACTTTGCCACGACTTTGCCACAACTTTTCAATACTTTGCCACTCTTTTCAGTACTTTGCCACGACTTTGCCACAACTTTTCAGTACTTTGCCACACTTTTCAGTACTTTGCCACGACTTTTCAGCACTTCGCCACTATTTGTCAGTACTTTGCCACACTTTTCAGCTCTTTGCCACAACTTTTCAGTCCTTTGCCACACTTTTCAGCACTTTGCCACGACTTTGCAGCACTTTGCCACACTTTTCAGCACTTTGCCCAAACTTTTCAGTACTTTGCCACACTTTTCAGTACTTTGCCACGACTTTGCAGCACTTTGCCACTCTTTTCAGTACTTTGCCACGACTTTGCCACAACTCTTCATTACTTTGCCACACTTTTCAGTACTTTGCCACACTTTTCAGCACTTCGCCACTACTTTTCAGTACTTTGCCACACTTGTCAGTACTTTGCCACAACTTTTCAGTACTTTGCCACACTTGTCAGTACTTTGCCACGACTTTGCAGCACTTTGCCACACTTTTCAGCACTTTGCAACAACTTTTCAGTACTTTGCCACACTTTTCAGTTCTTTGCCACGACTTTGCAGCACTTTGCCACTCTTTTCAGTACTTTGCCATGAATTTGCCACAACTCTTCAGTACTTTGCCACACTTTTCAGTACTTTGCCACGACTTTTCAGCACTTTGCCACAACTTTTCAGTACTTTGCACGACTTTGCCACGACTTTTCAGCACTTTGCCACAACTTTTCAGTACTTTGCCACACTTTTCAGTACATTGCCACGACTTTTCAGCACTCGCCACAACTTTTCAGTACTTTGCCACACTTTTCAGTACTTTGCCACGACTTTGCCACAACTTTTCAGTACTTTGCCACTCTTTTCAGTACTTTGCCACGACTTTGCCACAACTTTTCAGTACTTTGCCACGACTTTTCAGCACTTCGCCACTATTTTTCAGTACTTTGCCACACTTTTCAGCTCTTTGCCACAACTTTTCAGTCCTTTGCCACACTTTTCAGCACTTTGCCACGACTTTGCAGCACTTTGCCACACTTTTCAGCACTTTGCCCAAACTTTTCAGTACTTTGCCACACTTTTCAGTACTTTGCCACGACTTTGCAGCACTTTGCCACTCTTTTCAGTACTTTGCCACTACTTTTCAGTACTTTGCCACACTTTTCAGTACTTTGCCACGACTTTGCCACAACTTTTCAGTACTTTGCCACTCTTTTCAGTACTTTGCCACGACTTTGCCACAACTTTTCAGTACTTTGCCACACTTTTCAGTACTTTGCCATGACTTTTCAGCACTTCGCCACTACTTTTCAGTACTTTGCCACACTTTTCAGTACTTTGCTACAACTTTTCAGTACTTTGCCACACTTGTCAGTACTTTGCCACGACTTTGCAGCACTTTGCCACACTTTTCAGCACTTTGCAACAACTTTTCAGTACTTTGCCACACTTTTCAGTTCTTTGCCACGACTTTGCAGCACTTTGCCACTCTTTTCAGTACTTTGCCATGAATTTGCCACAACTCTTTAGTACTTTGCCACACTTTTCAGTACTTTGCCACGACTTTTCAGCACTTTGCCACAACTTTTCAGTACTTTGCCACGACTTTGCCACGACTTTTCAGCACTTTGCCACAACTTTTCAGTACTTTGCCACACTTTTCAGTACATTGCCACGACTTTTCAGCACTCGCCACAACTTTTCAGTACTTTGCCACACTTTTCAGTACTTTGCCACGACTTTGCCACAACTTTTCAGCACTTCGCCACTACTTTTCAGTACTTTGCCACACTTTTCAGCACTTTGCCACAACTTTTCAGTCCTTTGCCACACTTTTCAGCACTTTGCCACGACTTTGCAGCACATTGCCACACTTTTCAGCATTTTGCCCAAACTTTTCAGTACTTTGCCACACTTTTCAGTACTTTGCCACGACTTTGCAGCACTTTGCCATTCTTTTCAGTACTTTGCCACGACTTTGCCACATCTCTTCATTACTTTGCCACACTTTTCAGTACTTTGCCACGACTTTTCAGTACTTTGCCACTACTTTTCAGCACTTTGCCACAACTTTTCAGTACTTTGCCACACTTTTCAGCACTTTGCCACAACTTTTCAGTACTTTGCCACACTTTTCAGCACTTTGCCACTACTTTTCAGTACTTTGCCACACTTTTCAGTACTTTGCCACGACTTTTCAGCACTTCGCCACAAAATTTCAGTACTTTGCCACACTTTTCAGTACTTTGCCACGACTTTGCCACAACTTTTCAGTACTTTGCCACTCTTTTCAGTACTTTGCTACGACTTTGCCACAACTTTTCAGTACTTTGCCACACTTTTCAGTACTTTGCCACGACTTTTCAGCACCTCGCCACTACTTTTCAGTACTTTGCCACACTTTTCAGTACTTTGCCACAACTTTTCAGTACTTTGCCACACTGTTCAGTACTTTGCCACGACTTTGCAGTACTTTGCCACGACTTTTCAGCACTTCGCCACTACTTTTCATTACTTTGCCACACTTTTCAGTACATTGCCACGACTTTGCCACAACTTTTCAGTACTTTGCCACACGTTTCAGCACTTCGCCACTACTTTTCAGTACTTTGCCACACTTTTCAGTACTTTGCCACAACTTTTCAGTACTTTGCCACACTTTTCAGTACTTTGCCACGACTTTGCAGCACTTTGCCACTCTTTTCAGTACTTTGCCACGAATTTGCCTCAACTCTTCAGTACTTTGCCACACTTTTCAGTACTTTGCCACGACTTTTTATCACTTTGCCACAACTTTTCAGTACTTAGCCACACTTTTCAGTACTTTGCCACGGCTTTGCCACGACTTTTCAGCACTTTGCCACAACTTTTCAGTACTTTGCCACACTTTTCAGTACATTGCCACGACTTTTCAGCACTCGCCACTACTTCTCAGTACTTTGCCACACTTTTCAGCACTTTGCCACGACTTTGCAGCACTTTGCCACACTTTTCAGCACTTTTCCACTACTTTTCAGTACTTTGCCACACTTTTCAGTACTTTGCCACGACTTTGCAGCACTTTGCCACTCTTTTCAGAACTTTGCCACGACTTTGCCACAACTCTTCAGTACTTTGCCACACTTTTCAGTACTTTGCCACGACTTTTCAGTACTTTGCCACTACTTTTCAACACTTTGCCACAACTTTTCAGTACTTTGCCACGACATTGCAGCACTTTGCCACTCTTTTCAGTACTGTGCCACGACTTTGCCACAACTCTTCGGTACTTTGCCACACTTTTCAGTACTTTGCCACGACTTTTCAGTACTTTGCCACTACTTTTCAGCACTTTGCCACAACTTTTCAGTACTTTGCCACACTTTTCAGTACTTTGCCACGACTTTGCCACGACTTTTCAGCACTTTGCCACAACTTTTCAGTACTTTGTCACACTTTTCAGTACATTGCCACGACTTTTCAGCACTCGCCACAACTTTTCAGTACTTTGCCACACTTCTCAGCACTTTGCCACGACTTTGCCACACTTTGCCACACTTTTCAGCACTTTGCCACAACTTTTCAGTACTTTGCCACACTTTTCAGTACTTTGCCACGACTTTGCAGCACTTTGCCACTCTTTTCAGAACTTTGCCACGACTTTGCCACAACTCTTCAGTACTTTGCCACACTTTTCAGTACTTTGCCACGACTTTTCAGTACTTTGCCACGACTTTGCCACAACTCTTCAGTACTTTGCCACACTTTTCAGTACTTTGCCACGACTTTTCAGTACTTTGCCACTACTTTTCAGCACTTTGCCACAACTTTTCAGTACTTTGCAACACTTTTCAGCACTTTGCCACAACTTTTCAGTACTTTGCCACACTTTTCAGCACTTTGCCACTACTTTTCTGTACTTTGCCACACTTTTCAGTCCTTTGCCACGACTTTTCAGCACTTCGCCACAAAATTTCAGTACTTTGCCACACTTTTCAGTACTTTGCCACGACTTTGCCACAACTTTTCAGTACTTTGCCACACTTTTCAGTATTTTGCCACGACTTTTTGCCACACTTTTCAGCACTTCGCCACTACTTTTCAGTACTTTGCCACACTTTTCAGTACTTTGCCACACTTTTCAGTACTTTGCCACGACTTTGCAGCACTTTGCCACTCTTTTCAGTACTTTGCCACGAATTTGCCACAACTCTTCAGTACTTTGCCACACTTTTCAGTACTTTGCCACGACTTTTCAGCACTTTGCCACAACTTTTCAGTACTTTGCCACACTTTTCAGTACTTTGCCACGACTTTTCAGCACTTTGCCACAACTTTTCAGTACTTTGCCACACTTTTCAGCACTTTGCCACTACTTTTCAGTACTTTGCCACACTTTTCAGTACTTTGCCACGACTTTTCAGCACTTCGCCACAAAATTTCAGTACTTTGCCACACTTTTCAGTACTTTGCCACGACTTTGCCACAACTTTTCAGTACTTTGCCACTCTTTTCAGTACTTTGCCACGACTTTGCCACAACTTTTCAGTACTTTGCCACAATTTTCAGTACTTTGCCACGATTTTTCAGCACTTCGCCACTACTTTTCAGTACTTTGCCACACTTTTCAGTACTTTGCCACAACTTTTCAGTACTTTGCCAACTTTTCAGTACTTTGCCACGACTTTGCAGCACTTTGCCACACTTTTCAGCACTTTGCCACAACTTTTCAGTACTTTGCCACACTTTTCAGTACCTTGCCACGACTTTGCCACTCTTTTCAGCACTTTGCCACAACTTTTCAGTCTTTGCCACACTTTTCAGCACTTTGCCACGACTTTGCAGCACTTTGCCACACTTTTCAGCACTTTGCCCAAACTTTTCAGTACTTTGCCACAATTTTCAGTACTTTGCCACGACTTTGCAGCACTTTGCCACTCTTTTCAGTACTTTGCCACGACTTTGCCACAACTCTTCAGTACTTTGCCACACTTTTCAGCACTTTGGCACAACTTTTCAGTACTTTGCCACACTTTTCAGCACTTTGCCACTACTTTTCAGTACTTTGCCACACTTTTCAGTACTTTGCCACGACTTTTCAGCACATCGCTACAAAATTTCAGTACTTTGCCACACTTTTCAGTACTTTGCCACGACTTTGCCACAACTTTTCAGTACTTTGCCACTCTTTTCAGTACTTTGCCACGACTTTGCCACAACTTTTCTGTACTTTGCCACACTTTTCAGTACTTTGCCACGACTTTTCAGCACTTCGCCACTACTTTTCAGTACTTTGCCACACTTTTCAGTACTTTGCCACAACTTTTCAGTACTTTGCCACACTTTTCAGTACTTTGCCACGACTTTGCAGTACTTTGCCACGACTTTTCAGCACTTCGCCACTACTTTTCAGTACTTTGCCACACTTTTCAGTACATTGCCACGACTTTGCCACAACTTTTCAGTACTTTGCCACACTTTTCAGCACTTCGCCACTACTTTTCAGTACTTTGCCACACTTTTCAGTACTTTGCCACACTTTTCAGTACTTTGCCACGACTTTGCAGCACTTTGCCACTCTTTTCAGTACTTTGCCACGAATTTGCCACAACTCTTCAGTACTTTGCCACACTTTTCAGTACTTTGCCACGACTTTTCAGCACTTTGCCACAACTTTTCAGTACTTTGCCACACTTTTCAGTACTTTGCCACGACTTTTCAGCACTTTGCCACAACTTTTCAGTACTTTGCCACACTTTTCAGTACTTTGCCACGAGTTTTCAGCACTTTGCCACAACTTTTCAGTACTTTGCCACACTTTTCAGTACATTGCCACGACTTTTCAGCACTCGCCACAACTTCTCAGTACTTTGCCACACTTGTCAGCACTTTGCCACGACTTTGCAGCACTTTGCCACACTTTTCAGCACTTTGCCACAACTTTTCAGTACTTTGCCACACTTTTCAGTACTTTGCCACGACTTTGCAGCACTTTGCCACTCTTTTCAGAACTTTGCCACGACTTTGCCACAACTCTTCAGTACTTTGCCACACTTTTCAGTACTTTGCCACGACTTTTCAGTACTTTGCCACTACTTTTCAACACTTTGCCACAACTTTTCAGTACTTTGCCACGACATTGCAGCACTTTGCCACTCTTTTCAGTACTTTGCCACGACTTTGCCACAACTCTTCAGTACTTTGCCACACTTTTCAGTACTTTGCCACGACTTTTCAGTACTTTGCCACTACTTTTCAGCACTTTGCCACAACTTTTCAGTAATTTGCCACACTTTTCAGTACTTTGCCACTACTTTTCAGCACTTTGCCACAACTTTTAAGTACTTTGCCTCACTTTTCAGTACATTGCCACGACTTTTCAGCACTCGCCACAACTTTTCAGTACTTTGCCACACTTTTCAGCACTTTGCGATGACTTTGCAGCACTTTGCCACACTTTTCAGCACTTTGCCACAACTTTTCAGTACTTGCCACACTTTTCAGTACTTTGTCACGACTTTGCAGCACTTTGCCACTTTTTTCAGAACTTTGCCACGACTTTGCCACAACTCTTCAGTACTTTGCCACACTTTTCAGTACTTTGCCACGACTTTTCAGTACTTTGCCACTACTTTTCAACACTTTGCCACAACTTTTCAGTACTTTGCCACGACTTTGCAGCACTTTGCCACTCTTTTCAGTACTTTGCCACGACTTTGCCACAACTCTTCAGTACTTTGCCACACTTTTCAGTACTTTGCCACGACTTTTCAGTACTTTGCCACTACTTTTCAGCACTTTGCCACAACTTTTCAGTACGTTGCCACACTTTTCAGCACTTTGCCACAACTTTTCAATACTTTGCCACACTTTTCAGCACTTTGCCACTACTTTTCAGTACTTTGCCACACTTTTCAGTACTTTGCCACGACTTTTCAGCACTTCGCCACAAAATTTCAGTACTTTGCCACACTTTTCAGTACTTTGCCACGACTTTGCCACAACTTTTCAGTACTTTGCCACACTTTTCAGTGCTTTGCCACGACATTGCCACAACTTTTCAGTACTTTGCCACACTTTTCAGTACTTTGCCACGACTTGGCAGCACTTTGCCACTCTTTTCAGAACTTTGCCACGACTTTGCCACAACTCTTCAGTACTTTGCCACACTTTTCAGTACTTTGCCACGACTTTTCAGTACTTTGCCACTACTTTTCAACACTTTGCCACAACTTTTCAGTACTTTGCCACGACATTGCAGCACTTTGCCACTCTTTTCAGTACTTTGCCACGACTTTGCCACAACTCTTCAGTACTTTGCCACACTTTTCAGTACTTTGCCACGACTTTTCAGTACTTTGCCACTACTTTTCAGCACTTTGCCACAACTTTTCAGTACTTTGCCACACTTTTCAGTACTTTGCCACTACTTTTCAGCACTTTGCCACAACTTTTAAGTACTTTGCCTCACTTTTCAGTACATTGCCACGACTTTTCAGCACTCGCCACAACTTTTCAGTACTTTGCCACACTTTTCAGCACTTTGCGATGACTTTGCAGCACTTTGCCACACTTTTCAGCACTTTGCCACAACTTTTCAGTACTTGCCACACTTTTCAGTACTTTGTCACGACTTTGCAGCACTTTGCCACTTTTTTCAGAACTTTGCCACGACTTTGCCACAACTCTTCAGTACTTTGCCACACTTTTCAGTACTTTGCCACGACTTTTCAGTACTTTGCCACTACTTTTCAACACTTTGCCACAACTTTTCAGTACTTTGCCACGACTTTGCAGCACTTTGCCACTCTTTTCAGTACTTTGCCACGACTTTGCCACAACTCTTCAGTACTTTGCCACACTTTTCAGTACTTTGCCACGACTTTTCAGTACTTTGCCACTACTTTTCAGCACTTTGCCACAACTTTTCAGTACGTTGCCACACTTTTCAGCACTTTGCCACAACTTTTCAATACTTTGCCACACTTTTCAGCACTTTGCCACTACTTTTCAGTACTTTGCCACACTTTTCAGTACTTTGCCACGACTTTTCAGCACTTCGCCACAAAATTTCAGTACTTTGCCACACTTTTCAGTACTTTGCCACGACTTTGCCACAACTTTTCAGTACTTTGCCACACTTTTCAGTGCTTTGCCACGACATTGCCACAACTTTTCAGTACTTTGCCACACTTTTCAGTACTTTGCCACAACTTTGCCACAACTTTTCAGTACTTTGCCACACTTTTCAGTACTTTGCCACGACTTTTCAGCACTTCGCCACTACTTTTAATTACTTTGCCACACTTTTCAGCACTTTGCCACAACTTTTCAGTCCTTTGCCACACTTTTCAGCACTTTGCCACGACTTTGCAACACTTTGCCACACTTTTCAGCACTTTGCCACAACTTTTCAGTACTTTGCCACACTTTTCAGTACTTTGCCATGACTTTGCAGCACTTTGCCACTCTTTTCAGTACTTTGCCACGACTTTGCCACAACTCTTCAGTACTTTGCCACACTTTTCAGTACTTTGCCACGACTTTTCAGTACTTTGCCACTACTTTTCAACACTTTGCCACAAATTTTCAGTACTTTGCCACGACTTTGCAGCACTTTGCCACTCTTTTCAGTACTTTGCCACGACTTTGCCACAACTCTTCAGTACTTTGCCACACTTTTCAGTACTTTGCCACGACTTTTCAGTACTTTGCCACTACTTTTCAGCACTTTGCCACAACTTTTCAGTACTTTGCCACACTTTTCAGCACTTTGCCACAACTTTTCAGTACTTTGCCACACTTTTCAGCACTTCGCCACTACTTTTCAGTACTTTGCCACACTTTTCAGCACTTTGCCACAACTTTTCAGTCCTTTGCCACACTTTTCAGCACTTTGCCACGACTTTGCAGCACTTTGCCACACTTTTCAGCACTTTGCCACAACTTTTCAGTCCTTTGCCACACTTTTCAGCACTTTGCCACGACTTTGCAGCACTTTGCCACACTTTTCAGCACTTTGCCACAACTTTTCAGTACTTTGCCACACTTTTCAGTACTTTGCCACGACTTTGCCACAACTTTTCAGTACTTTGCCACTCTTTTCAGTACTTTGCCACGACTTTGCCACAACTTTTCAGTACTTTGCCACACTTTTCAGTACTTTGCCACGACTTTGCCACAACTTTTCAGTACTTTGCCACACTTTTCAGTACTTTGCCACGACTTTTCAGCACTTCGCCACTACTTTTCAGTACTTTGCCACACTTTTCAGCACTTTGCCACAACTTTTCAGTCCTTTGCCACACTTTTCAGCACTTTGCCACGACTTTGCATCACTTTGCCACACTTTTCAGCACTTTGCCACAACTTTTTAGTACTTTGCCACTGTTTTCAGTACTTTGCCACGACTTTGCAGCAATTTGCCACTCTTTTCAGTACTTTGCCACGACTTTGCCACAACTCATCAGTACTTTGCCACACTTTTCAGTACTTTGCCACGACTTTTCAGTACTTTGCCACTACTTTTCAGCACTTTGCCACAACTTTTCAGTACTTTGCCACACTTTTCAGCACTTTGCCACTACTTTTCAGTACTTTGCCACACTTTTCAGTACTTTGCCACGACTTTTCAGCACTTCGCCACAAAATTTCAGTACTTTGCCACACTTTTCAGTACTTTGCCACGACTTTGCCACAACTTTTCAGTACTTTGCCACTCTTTTCAGTACTTTGCCACGACTTTGCCACAACTTTTCAGTACTTTGCCACAATTTTCAGTACTTTGCCACGACTTTTCAGCACTTCGCCACTACTTTTCAGTACTTTGCCACACTTTTCAGTACTTTGCCACGACTTTGCAGCACTTTGCCACACTTTTCAGCACTTTGCCACAACTTTTCAGTACTTTGCCACACTTTTCAGTACTTTGCCACGACTTTGCCACACTTGTCAGCACTTTGCCACAACTTTTAAGTCCTTTGCCACACTTTTCAGCACTTTGCCACGACTTTGCAGCACTTTGCCACACTTTTCAGCACTTTGCCCAAACTATTCAGTACTTTGCCACACTTTTCAGTACTTTGCCACGACTTTGCAGCACTTTGCCACTCTTTTCAGTATTTTGCCACGACTTTGCCATAACTCTTCAGTACTTTGCCACATTTTTCAGTACTTTGCCACGACTTTTCAGTACTTTGCCACTACTTTTCAGCACTTTGCCAAAACTTTTCAGTACTTGGCCACACTTTTCAGCACTTTGCCACAACTTTTCAGTACTTTGCCACACTTTTCAGCACTTTGCCACTACTTTTCAGTACTTTGCCACACTTTTCAGTCCTTTGCCACACTTTTCAGCACTTTTCCACACTTTTCAGCACTTTGCCACAACTTTTCAGTCCTTTGCCACACTTTTCAGCACTTTGCCACGACTTTGCAGCACTTTGCCACACTTTTCAGCACTTTGCCACAACTTTTCAGTACTTTGCCACACTTTTCAGTACTTTGCCACGACTTTGCCACAACTTTTCAGTACTTTGCCACTCTTTTCAGTACTTTGCCACGACTTTGCCACAACTTTTCAGTACTTTGCCACAACTTTTCAGTACTTTGCCACACTTTTCAGTACTTTGCCACGACTTTGCCACGACTTTTCAGTACTTTGCCACTACTTTTCAGCACTTTGCCACAACTTTTCAGTACTTTGCCACACTTTTCAGCACTTTGCCACTACTTTTCAGTACTTTGCCACACTTTTCAGTACTTTGCGACGACTTTTCAGCACTTCGCCACAAAATTTCAGTACTTTGCCACACTTTTCAGTACTTTGCCACGACTTTGCCACAACTTTTCAGTACTTTGCCACTCTTTTCAGTACTTTGCCACGACTTTGCCACAACTTTTCAGTACTTTGCCACAATTTTCAGTACTTTGCCACGACTTTTCAGCACTTCGCCACTACTTTTCAGTACTTTGCCACACTTTTCAGTACTTTGCCACGACTTTGCAGCACTTTGCCACACTTTTCAGCACTTTGCCACAACTTTTCAGTACTTTGCCACACTTTTCAGTACTTTGCCACGACTTTGCCACACTTGTCAGCACTTTGCCACAACTTTTAAGTCCTTTGCCACACTTTTCAGCACTTTGCCACGACTTTGCAGCACTTTGCCACACTTTTCAGCACTTTGCCCAAACTATTCAGTACTTTGCCACACTTTTCAGTACTTTGCCACGACTTTGCAGCACTTTGCCACTCTTTTCAGTATTTTGCCACGACTTTGCCATAACTCTTCAGTACTTTGCCACATTTTTCAGTACTTTGCCACGACTTTTCAGTACTTTGCCACTACTTTTCAGCACTTTGCCAAAACTTTTCAGTACTTGGCCACACTTTTCAGCACTTTGCCACAACTTTTCAGTACTTTGCCACACTTTTCAGCACTTTGCCACTACTTTTCAGTACTTTGCCACACTTTTCAGTCCTTTGCCACACTTTTCAGCACTTTTCCACACTTTTCAGCACTTTGCCACAACTTTTCAGTCCTTTGCCACACTTTTCAGCACTTTGCCACGACTTTGCAGCACTTTGCCACACTTTTCAGCACTTTGCCACAACTTTTCAGTACTTTGCCACACTTTTCAGTACTTTGCCACGACTTTGCCACAACTTTTCAGTACTTTGCCACTCTTTTCAGTACTTTGCCACGACTTTGCCACAACTTTTCAGTACTTTGCCACACTTTTCAGTACTTTGCCACGACTTTGCCACAACTTTTCAGTACTTTGCCACACTTTTCAGTACTTTGCCACGACTTTTCAGCACTTCGCCACTACTTTTCAGTACTTTGCCACACTTTTCAGCACTTTGCCACAACTTTTCAGTCCTTTGCCACACTTTTCAGCACTTTGCCACGACTTTGCATCACTTTGCCACACTTTTCAGTACTTTGCCACGACTTTGCCACAACTTTTCAGTACTTTGCCACTCTTTTCAGTACTTTGCCACGACTTTGCCACAACTTTTCAGTACTTTGCCACAATTTTCAGTACTTTGCCACGACTTTTCAGCACTTCGCCACTACTTTTCAGTACTTTGCCACACTTTTCAGTACTTTGCCACGACTTTGCAGCACTTTGCCACACTTTTCAGCACTTTGCCACACTTTTCAGTACTTTGCCACGACTTTGCAGCACTTTGCCACACTTTTCAGCACTTTGCCACAACTTTTCAGTACGTTGCCACGACTTTGCCACACTTGTCAGCACTTTGCCACAACTTTTCAGTCCTTTGCCACACTTTTCAGCACTTTGCCACGACTTTGCATCACTTTGCCACACTTTTCAGCACTTTGCCACAACTTTTCAGTACTTTGCCACTGTTTTCAGTACTTTGCCACGACTTTGCAGCACTTTGCCACACTTTTCAGCACTTTGCCACAACTTTTCAGTACTTTGCCACACTTTTCAGTACTTTGCCACGACTTTGCCACAACTTTTCAGTACTTTGCCACTCTTTTCAGTACTTTGCCACGACTTTGCCACAACTTTTCAGTACTTTGCCACACTTTTCAGTACTTTGCCACGACTTTGCCACAACTTTTCAGTACTTTGCCACACTTTTCAGTACTTTGCCACGACTTTTCAGCACTTCGCCACTACTTTTCAGTACTTTGCCACACTTTTCAGCACTTTGCCACAACTCTTCAGTACTTTGCCACACTTTTCAGTACTTTGCCACGACTTTTCAGTACTTTGCCACTACTTTTCAGCACTTTGCCACAACTTTTCAGTACTTTGCCACACTTTTCAGCACTTTGCCACTACTTTTCAGTACTTTGCCACACTTTTCAGTACTTTGCCACGACTTTTCAGCACTTCGCCACAAAATTTCAGTACTTTGCCACACTTTTCAGTACTTTGCCACGACTTTGCCACAACTTTTCAGTACTTTGCCACTCTTTTCAGTACTTTGCCACGACTTTGCCACAACTTTTCAGTACTTTGCCACAATTTTCAGTGATTTGCCACGACTTTTCAGCACTTCGCCACTACTTTTCAGTACTTTGCCACACTTTTCAGTACTTTGCCACGACTTTGCAGCACTTTGCCACACTTTTCAGCACTTTGCCACAACTTTTCAGTACTTTGCCACACTTTTCAGTACTTTGCCACGACTTTGCCACACTTGTCAGCACTTTGCCACAACTTTTCAGTCCTTTGCCACACTTTTCAGCACTTTGCCACGACTTTGCAGCACTTTGCCACACTTTTCAGCACTTTGCCCAAACTATTCAGTACTTTGCCACACTTTTCAGTACTTTGCCACGACTTTGCAGCACTTTGCCACTCTTTTCAGTATTTTGCCACGACTTTGCCATAACTCTTCAGTACTTTGCCACACTTTTCAGTACTTTGCCACGACTTTTCAGTACTTTGCCACTACTTTTCAGCACTTCGCCACTACTTTTCAGTACTTTGCCACACTTTTCAGCACTTTGCCACAACTTTTCAGTCCTTTGCCACACTTTTCAGCACTTTGCCACGACTTTGCATCACTTTGCCACACTTTTCAGCACTTTGCCACAACTTTTTAGTACTTTGCCACTGTTTTCAGTACTTTGCCACGACTTTGCAGCACTTTGCCACTCTTTTCAGTACTTTGCCACGACTTTGCCACAACTCATCAGTACTTTGCCACACTTTTCAGTATTTGCCACGACTTTTCAGTACTTTGCCACTACTTTTCAGCACTTTGCCACAACTTTTCAGTACTTTGCCACACTTTTCAGCACTTTGCCACTACTTTTCAGTACTTTGCCACACTTTTCAGTACTTTGCCACGACTTTTCAGCACTTCGCCACAAAATTTCAGTACTTTGCCACACTTTTCAGTACTTTGCCACGACTTTGCCACAACTTTTCAGTACTTTGCCACTCTTTTCAGTACTTTGCCACAATTTTCAGTACTTTGCCACGACTTTTCAGCACTTCGCCACTACTTTTCAGTACTTTGCCACACTTTTCAGTACTTTGCCACGACTTTGCAGCACTTTGCCACACTTTTCAGCACTTTGCCACAACTTTTCAGTACTTTGCCACACTTTTCAGTACTTTGCCACGACTTTGCCACACTTGTCAGCACTTTGCCACAACTTTTCAGTCCTTTGCCACACTTTTCAGCACTTTGCCACGACTTTGCAGCACTTTGCCACACTTTTCAGCACTTTGCCCAAACTATTCAGTACTTTGCCACACTTTTCAGTACTTTGCCACGACTTTGCAGCACTTTGCCACTCTTTTCAGTATTTTGCCACGACTTTGCCATAACTCTTCAGTACTTTGCCACATTTTTCAGTACTTTGCCACGACTTTTCAGTACTTTGCCACTACTTTTCAGCACTTTGCCAAAACTTTTCAGTACTTTGCCACACTTTTCAGCACTTTGCCACAACTTTTCAGTACTTTGCCACACTTTTCAGCACTTTGCCACTACTTTTCAGTACTTTGCCACACTTTTCAGTCCTTTGCCACACTTTTCAGCACTTTGCCACACTTTTCAGCACTTTGCCACAACTTTTCAGTCCTTTGCCACACTTTTCAGCACTTTGCCACGACTTTGCAGCACTTTGCCACACTTTTCAGCACTTTGCCACAACTTTTCAGTACTTTGCCACACTTTTCAGTACTTTGCCACGACTTTGCCACAACTTTTCAGTACTTTGCCACTCTTTTCAGTACTTTGCCACGACTTTGCCACAACTTTTCAGTACTTTGCCACACTTTTCATTACTTTGCCACGACTTTGCCACAACTTTTCAGTACTTTGCCACACTTTTCAGTACTTTGCCACGACTTTTCAGCACTTCGCCACTACTTTTCAGTACTTTGCCACACTTTTCAGCACTTTGCCACAACTTTTCAGTCCTTTGCCACACTTTTCAGCACTTTGCCACGACTTTGCATCACTTTGCCACACTTTTCAGCACTTTGCCACAACTTTTCAGTACTTTGCCACTGTTTTCAGTACTTTGCCACGACTTTGCAGCACTTTGCCACACTTTTCAGCACTTTGCCACAACTTTTCAGTACTTTGCCACACTTTTCAGTACTTTGCCACGACTTTGCCACAACTTTTCAGTACTTTGCCACTCTTTTCAGTACTTTGCCACGACTTTGCCACAACTTTTCAGTACTTTGCCACACTTTTCAGTACTTTGCCACGACTTTGCCACAACTTTTCAGTACTTTGCCTCACTTTTCAGTACTTTGCCACGACTTTTCAGCACTTCGCCACTACTTTTCAGTACTTTGCCACACTTTTCAGCACTTTGCCACAACTCTTCAGTACTTTGCCACACTTTTCAGTACTTTGCCACGACTTTTCAGTACTTTGCCACTACTTTTCAGCACTTTGCCACAACTTTTCAGTACTTTGCCACACTTTTCAGCACTTTGCCACTACTTTTCAGTACTTTGCCACACTTTTCAGTACTTTGCCACGACTTTTCAGCACTTCGCCACAAAATTTCAGTACTTTGCCACACTTTTCAGTACTTTGCCACGACTTTGCCACAACTTTTCAGTACTTTGCCACTCTTTTCAGTACTTTGCCACGACTTTGCCACAACTTTTCAGTACTTTGCCACAATTTTCAGTGCTTTGCCACGACTTTTCAGCACTTCGCCACTACTTTTCAGTACTTTGCCACACTTTTCAGTACTTTGCCACGACTTTGCAGCACTTTGCCACACTTTTCAGCACTTTGCCACAACTTTTCAGTACTTTGCCACACTTTTCAGTACTTTGCCACGACTTTGCCACACTTGTCAGCACTTTGCCACAACTTTTCAGTCCTTTGCCACACTTTTCAGCACTTTGCCACGACTTTGCAACACTTTGCCACACTTTTCAGCACTTTGCCACAACTTTTCAGTACTTTGCCACACTTTTCAGTACTTTGCCATGACTTTTCAGCACTTCGCCACTACTTTTAATTACTTTGCCACACTTTTCAGCACTTTGCCACAACTTTTCAGTCCTTTGCCACACTTTTCAGCACTTTGCCACGACTTTGCAACACTTTGCCACACTTTTCAGCACTTTGCCACAACTTTTCAGTACTTTGCCACACTTTTCAGTACTTTGCCATGACTTTGCAGCACTTTGCCACTCTTTTCAGTACTTTGCCACGACTTTGCCACAACTCTTCAGTACTTTGCCACACTTTTCAGTACTTTGCCACGACTTTTCAGTACTTTGCCACTACTTTTCAACACTTTGCCACAACTTTTCAGTACTTTGCCACGACTTTGCAGCACTTTGCCACTCTTTTCAGTACTTTGCCACGACTTTGCCACAACTCTTCAGTACTTTGCCACACTTTTCAGTACTTTGCCACGACTTTTCAGTACTTTGCCACTACTTTTCAGCACTTTGCCACAACTTTTCAGTACTTTGCCACACTTTTCAGCACTTTGCCACAACTTTTCAGTACTTTGCCACACTTTTCAGCACTTCGCCACTACTTTTCAGTACTTTGCCACACTTTTCAGCACTTTGCCACAACTTTTCAGTCCTTTGCCACACTTTTCAGCACTTTGCCACGACTTTGCAGCACTTTGCCACACTTTTCAGCACTTTGCCACACTTTTCAGTCCTTTGCCACACTTTTCAGCACTTTGCCACGACTTTGCAGCACTTTGCCACACTTTTCAGCACTTTGCCACAACTTTTCAGTACTTTGCCACACTTTTCAGTACTTTGCCACGACTTTGCCACAACTTTTCAGTACTTTGCCACTCTTTTCAGTACTTTGCCACGACTTTGCCACAACTTTTCAGTACTTTGCCACACTTTTCAGTACTTTGCCACGACTTTGCCACAACTTTTCAGTACTTTGCCACACTTTTCAGTACTTTGCCACGACTTTTCAGCACTTCGCCACTACTTTTCAGTACTTTGCCACACTTTTCAGCACTTTGCCACAACTTTTCAGTCCTTTGCCACACTTTTCAGCACTTTGCCACGACTTTGCATCACTTTGCCACACTTTTCAGCACTTTGCCACAACTTTTTAGTACTTTGCCACTGTTTTCAGTACTTTGCCACGACTTTGCAGCACTTTGCCACTCTTTTCAGTACTTTGCCACGACTTTGCCACAACTCATCAGTACTTTGCCACACTTTTCAGTACTTTGCCACGACTTTTCAGTACTTTGCCACTACTTTTCAGCACTTTGCCACAACTTTTCAGTACTTTGCCACACTTTTCAGCACTTTGCCACTACTTTTCAGTACTTTGCCACACTTTTCAGTACTTTGCCACGACTTTTCAGCACTTCGCCACAAAATTTCAGTACTTTGCCACACTTTTCAGTACTTTGCCACGACTTTGCCACAACTTTTCAGTACTTTGCCACTCTTTTCAGTACTTTGCCACGACTTTGCCACAACTTTTCAGTACTTTGCCACAATTTTCAGTACTTTGCCACGACTTTTCAGCACTTCGCCACTACTTTTCAGTACTTTGCCACACTTTTCAGTACTTTGCCACGACTTTGCAGCACTTTGCCACTACTTTTCAGCACTTTGCCAAAACTTTTCAGTACTTTGCCACACTTTTCAGCACTTTGCCACAACTTTTCAGTACTTTGCCACACTTTTCAGCACTTTGCCACTACTTTTCAGTACTTTGCCACACTTTTCAGTCCTTTGCCACACTTTTCAGCACTTTGCCACACTTTTCAGCACTTTGCCACAACTTTTCAGTCCTTTGCCACACTTTTCAGCACTTTGCCACGACTTTGCAGCACTTTGCCACACTTTTCAGCACTTTGCCACAACTTTTCAGTACTTTGCCACACTTTTCAGTACTTTGCCACGACTTTGCCACAACTTTTCAGTACTTTGCCACTCTTTTCAGTACTTTGCCACGACTTTGCCACAACTTTTCAGTACTTTGCCACACTTTTCAGTACTTTGCCACGACTTTGCCACAACTTTTCAGTACTTTGCCACACTTTTCAGTACTTTGCCACGACTTTTCAGCACTTCGCCACTACTTTTCAGTACTTTGCCACACTTTTCAGCACTTTGCCACAACTTTTCAGTCCTTTGCCACACTTTTCAGCACTTTGCCACGACTTTGCATCACTTTGCCACACTTTTCAGCACTTTGCCACAACTTTTCAGTACTTTGCCACTGTTTTCAGTACTTTGCCACGACTTTGCAGCACTTTGCCACACTTTTCAGCACTTTGCCACAACTTTTCAGTACTTTGCCACACTTTTCAGTACTTTGCCACGACTTTGCCACAACTTTTCAGTACTTTGCCACTCTTTTCAGTACTTTGCCACGACTTTGCCACAACTTTTCAGTACTTTGCCACACTTTTCAGTACTTTGCCACGACTTTGCCACAACTTTTCAGTACTTTGCCTCACTTTTCAGTACTTTGCCACGACTTTTCAGCACTTCGCCACTACTTTTAAGTACTTTGCCACACTTTTCAGCACTTTGCCACAACTCTTCAGTACTTTGCCACACTTTTCAGTACTTTGCCACGACTTTTCAGTACTTTGCCACTACTTTTCAGCACTTTGCCACAACTTTTCAGTACTTTGCCACACTTTTCAGCACTTTGCCACTACTTTTCAGTACTTTGCCACACTTTTCAGTACTTTGCCACGACTTTTCAGCACTTCGCCACAAAATTTCAGTACTTTGCCACACTTTTCAGTACTTTGCCACGACTTTGCCACAACTTTTCAGTACTTTGCCACTCTTTTCAGTACTTTGCCACGACTTTGCCACAACTTTTCAGTACTTTGCCACAATTTTCAGTGCTTTGCCACGACTTTTCAGCACTTCGCCACTACTTTTCAGTACTTTGCCACACTTTTCAGTACTTTGCCACGACTTTGCAGCACTTTGCCACACTTTTCAGCACTTTGCCACAACTTTTCAGTACTTTGCCACACTTTTCAGTACTTTGCCACGACTTTGCCACACTTGTCAGCACTTTGCCACAACTTTTCAGTCCTTTGCCACACTTTTCAGCACTTTGCCACGACTTTGCAACACTTTGCCACACTTTTCAGCACTTTGCCACAACTTTTCAGTACTTTGCCACACTTTTCAGTACTTTGCCATGACTTTTCAGCACTTCGCCACTACTTTTAATTACTTTGCCACACTTTTCAGCACTTTGCCACAACTTTTCAGTCCTTTGCCACACTTTTCAGCACTTTGCCACGACTTTGCAACACTTTGCCACACTTTTCAGCACTTTGCCACAACTTTTCAGTACTTTGCCACACTTTTCAGTACTTTGCCATGACTTTGCAGCACTTTGCCACTCTTTTCAGTACTTTGCCACGACTTTGCCACAACTCTTCAGTACTTTGCCACACTTTTCAGTACTTTGCCACGACTTTTCAGTACTTTGCCACTACTTTTCAACACTTTGCCACAACTTTTCAGTACTTTGCCACGACTTTGCAGCACTTTGCCACTCTTTTCAGTACTTTGCCACGACTTTGCCACAACTCTTCAGTACTTTGCCACACTTTTCAGTACTTTGCCACGACTTTTCAGTACTTTGCCACTACTTTTCAGCACTTTGCCACAACTTTTCAGTACTTTGCCACACTTTTCAGCACTTTGCCACAACTTTTCAGTACTTTGCCACACTTTTCAGCACTTCGCCACTACTTTTCAGTACTTTGCCACACTTTTCAGCACTTTGCCACAACTTTTCAGTCCTTTGCCACACTTTTCAGCACTTTGCCACGACTTTGCAGCACTTTGCCACACTTTTCAGCACTTTGCCACACTTTTCAGTCCTTTGCCACACTTTTCAGCACTTTGCCACGACTTTGCAGCACTTTGCCACACTTTTCAGCACTTTGCCACAACTTTTCAGTACTTTGCCACACTTTTCAGTACTTTGCCACGACTTTGCCACAACTTTTCAGTACTTTGCCACTCTTTTCAGTACTTTGCCACGACTTTGCCACAACTTTTCAGTACTTTGCCACACTTTTCAGTACTTTGCCACGACTTTGCCACAACTTTTCAGTACTTTGCCACACTTTTCAGTACTTTGCCACGACTTTTCAGCACTTCGCCACTACTTTTCAGTACTTTGCCACACTTTTCAGCACTTTGCCACAACTTTTCAGTCCTTTGCCACACTTTTCAGCACTTTGCCACGACTTTGCATCACTTTGCCACACTTTTCAGCACTTTGCCACAACTTTTTAGTACTTTGCCACTGTTTTCAGTACTTTGCCACGACTTTGCAGCACTTTGCCACTCTTTTCAGTACTTTGCCACGACTTTGCCACAACTCATCAGTACTTTGCCACACTTTTCAGTACTTTGCCACGACTTTTCAGTACTTTGCCACTACTTTTCAGCACTTTGCCACAACTTTTCAGTACTTTGCCACACTTTTCAGCACTTTGCCACTACTTTTCAGTACTTTGCCACACTTTTCAGTACTTTGCCACGACTTTTCAGCACTTCGCCACAAAATTTCAGTACTTTGCCACACTTTTCAGTACTTTGCCACGACTTTGCCACAACTTTTCAGTACTTTGCCACTCTTTTCAGTACTTTGCCACGACTTTGCCACAACTTTTCAGTACTTTGCCACAATTTTCAGTACTTTGCCACGACTTTTCAGCACTTCGCCACTACTTTTCAGTACTTTGCCACACTTTTCAGTACTTTGCCACGACTTTGCAGCACTTTGCCACACTTTTCAGCACTTTGCCACAACTTTTCAGTACTTTGCCACACTTTTCAGTACTTTGCCACGACTTTGCCACACTTGTCAGCACTTTGCCACAACTTTTAAGTCCTTTGCCACACTTTTCAGCACTTTGCCACGACTTTGCAGCACTTTGCCACACTTTTCAGCACTTTGCCCAAACTATTCAGTACTTTGCCACACTTTTCAGTACTTTGCCACGACTTTGCAGCACTTTGCCACTCTTTTCAGTATTTTGCCACGACTTTGCCATAACTCTTCAGTACTTTGCCACATTTTTCAGTACTTTGCCACGACTTTTCAGTACTTTGCCACTACTTTTCAGCACTTTGCCAAAACTTTTCAGTACTTTGCCACACTTTTCAGCACTTTGCCACAACTTTTCAGTACTTTGCCACACTTTTCAGCACTTTGCCACTACTTTTCAGTACTTTGCCACACTTTTCAGTCCTTTGCCACACTTTTCAGCACTTTGCCACACTTTTCAGCACTTTGCCACAACTTTTCAGTCCTTTGCCACACTTTTCAGCACTTTGCCACGACTTTGCAGCACTTTGCCACACTTTTCAGCACTTTGCCACAACTTTTCAGTACTTTGCCACACTTTTCAGTACTTTGCCACGACTTTGCCACAACTTTTCAGTACTTTGCCACTCTTTTCAGTACTTTGCCACGACTTTGCCACAACTTTTCAGTACTTTGCCACACTTTTCAGTACTTTGCCACGACTTTGCCACAACTTTTCAGTACTTTGCCACACTTTTCAGTACTTTGCCACGACTTTTCAGCACTTCGCCACTACTTTTCAGTACTTTGCCACACTTTTCAGCACTTTGCCACAACTTTTCAGTCCTTTGCCACACTTTTCAGCACTTTGCCACGACTTTGCATCACTTTGCCACACTTTTCAGCACTTTGCCACAACTTTTCAGTACTTTGCCACTGTTTTCAGTACTTTGCCACGACTTTGCAGCACTTTGCCACACTTTTCAGCACTTTGCCACAACTTTTCAGTACTTTGCCACACTTTTCAGTACTTTGCCACGACTTTGCCACAACTTTTCAGTACTTTGCCACTCTTTTCAGTACTTTGCCACGACTTTGCCACAACTTTTCAGTACTTTGCCACACTTTTCAGTACTTTGCCACGACTTTTCAGCACTTCGCCACTACTTTTCAGTACTTTGCCACACTTTTCAGCACTTTGCCACAACTCTTCAGTACTTTGCCACACTTTTCAGTACTTTGCCACGACTTTTCAGTACTTTGCCACTACTTTTCAGCACTTTGCCACAACTTTTCAGTACTTTGCCACACTTTTCAGCACTTTGCCACTACTTTTCAGTACTTTGCCACACTTTTCAGTACTTTGCCACGACTTTTCAGCACTTCGCCACAAAATTTCAGTACTTTGCCACACTTTTCAGTACTTTGCCACGACTTTGCCACAACTTTTCAGTACTTTGCCACTCTTTTCAGTACTTTGCCACGACTTTGCCACAACTTTTCAGTACTTTGCCACAATTTTCAGTGCTTTGCCACGACTTTTCAGCACTTCGCCACTACTTTTCAGTACTTTGCCACACTTTTCAGTACTTTGCCACGACTTTGCAGCACTTTGCCACACTTTTCAGCACTTTGCCACAACTTTTCAGTACTTTGCCACACTTTTCAGTACTTTGCCACGACTTTGCCACACTTGTCAGCACTTTGCCACAACTTTTCAGTCCTTTGCCACACTTTTCAGCACTTTGCCACGACTTTGCAGCACTTTGCCACACTTTTCAGCACTTTGCCCAAACTATTCAGTACTTTGCCACACTTTTCAGTACTTTGCCACGACTTTGCAGCACTTTGCCACTCTTTTCAGTATTTTGCCACGACTTTGCCATAACTCTTCAGTACTTTGCCACACTTTTCAGTACTTTGCCACGACTTTTCAGTACTTTGCCACTACTTTTCAGCACTTCGCCACTACTTTTCAGTACTTTGCCACACTTTTCAGCACTTTGCCACAACTTTTCAGTCCTTTGCCACACTTTTCAGCACTTTGCCACGACTTTGCATCACTTTGCCACACTTTTCAGCACTTTGCCACAACTTTTCAGTACTTTGCCACTGTTTTCAGTACTTTGCCACGACTTTGCAGCACTTTGCCACTCTTTTCAGTACTTTGCCACGACTTTGCCACAACTCTTCAGTACTTTGCCACACTTTTCAGTACTTTGCCACGACTTTTCAGTACTTTGCCACTACTTTTCAGCACTTTGCCACAACTTTTCAGTACTTTGCCACACTTTTCAGCACTTTGCCACTACTTTTCAGTACTTTGCCACACTTTTCAGTACTTTGCCACGACTTTTCAGCACTTCGCCACAAAATTTCAGTACTTTGCCACACTTTTCAGTACTTTGCCACGACTTTGCCACAACTTTTCAGTACTTTGCCACTCTTTTCAGTACTTTGCCACGACTTTGCCACAACTTTTCAGTACTTTGCCACAATTTCAGTACTTTGCCACGACTTTTCAGCACTTCGCCACTACTTTTCAGTACTTTGCCACACTTTTCAGTACTTTGCCACGACTTTGCAGCACTTTGCCACACTTTTCAGCACTTTGCCACAACTTTTCAGTACTTTGCCACACTTTTCAGTACTTTGCCACGACTTTGCCACACTTGTCAGCACTTTGCCACAACTTTTCAGTCCTTTGCCACACTTTTCAGCACTTTGCCACGACTTTGCAGCACTTTGCCACACTTTTCAGCACTTTGCCAAACTATTCAGTACTTTGCCACACTTTTCAGTACTTTGCCACGACTTTGCAGCACTTTGCCACTCTTTTCAGTATTTTGCCACGACTTTGCCATAACTCTTCAGTACTTTGCCACATTTTTCAGTACTTTGCCACGACTTTTCAGTACATTGCCACTACTTTTCAGCCACTTTGCCAAAACTTTTTCAGTACTTTGCCACACTTTTCAGCACTTTGCCACAACTTTTCAGTACTTTGCCACACTTTCAGCACTTTGCCACTACTTTTCAGTACTTTGCCACACTTTTCAGTCCTTTGCCACACTTTTCAGCACTTTGCCACACTTTTCAGCACTTTGCCACAACTTTTCAGTCCTTTGCCCACACTTTTCAGCACTTTGCCACGACTTTGCAGCACTTTGCCACACTTTTCAGCACTTTGCCACAACTTTTCAGTACTTTGCCACACTTTTCAGTACTTTGCCACGACTTTGCCACAACTTTTCAGTACTTTGCCACTCTTTTCAGTACTTTGCCACGACTTTGCCACAACTTTTCAGTACTTTGCCACACTTTTCAGTACTTTGCCACGACTTTGCCACAACTTTTCAGTACTTTGCCACACTTTTCAGTACTTTGCCACGACTTTTCAGCACTTCGCCACTACTTTTCAGTACTTTGCCACACTTTTCAGCACTTTGCCACAACTTTTCAGTCCTTTGCCACACTTTTCAGCACTTTGCCACGACTTTGCATCACTTTGCCACACTTTTCAGCCACTTTGCCACAACTTTTCAGTACTTTGCCACTGTTTTCAGTACTTTGCCACGACTTTGCAGCACTTTGCCACACTTTTCAGCACTTTGCCACAACTTTTCAGTACTTTGCCACACTTTTCAGTACTTTGCCACGACTTTGCCACAACTTTTTCAGTACTTTGCCACTCTTTTCAGTACTTTGCCACGACTTTGCCACAACTTTTCAGTACTTTGCCACACTTTTCAGTACTTTGCCACGACTTTGCCACAACTTTTCAGTACTTTGCCTCACTTTTCAGTACTTTGCCACGACTTTTCAGCACTTCGCCACTACTTTTCAGTACTTTGCCACACTTTTCAGCACTTTGCCACAACTCTTCAGTACTTTGCCACACTTTTCAGTACTTTGCCACGACTTTTCAGTACTTTGCCACTACTTTTCAGCACTTTGCCACAACTTTTCAGTACTTTGCCACACTTTTCAGCACTTTGCCACTACTTTTCAGTACTTTGCCACACTTTTCAGTACTTTGCCACGACTTTTCAGCACTTCGCCACAAAATTTCAGTACTTTGCCACACTTTTCAGTACTTTGCCACGACTTTTGCCACAACTTTTCAGTACTTTGCCACTCTTTTCAGTACTTTGCCACGACTTTGCCACAACTTTTCAGTACTTTGCCACAATTTTCAGTGCTTTGCCACGACTTTTCAGCACTTCGCCACTACTTTTCAGTACTTTGCCACACTTTTCAGTACTTTGCCACGACTTTACAGCACTTTGCCACACTTTTCAGCACTATGCCACAACTTTTCAGTACTTTGCCACACTTTTCAGTACTTTGCCACGACTTTGCCACACTTGTCAGCACTTTGCCACAAACTTTTCAGTCCTTTGCCACACTTTTCAGCACTTTGCCACGACTTTGCAGCACTTTGCCACACTTTTCAGCACTTTGCCCAAACTATTTCAGTACTTTGCCACACTTTTCAGTACTTTGCCACGACTTTGTAGCACTTTGCCACTCTTTTCAGTATTTTGCCACGACTTTGCCATAACTCTTCAGTACTTTGCCACACTTTTCAGTACTTTGCCACGACTTTTCAGTACTTTGCCACTACTTTTCAGCACTTTGCCAAACTTTTCAGTACTTTGCCACACTTTTCAGCACTTTGCCACAACTTTTCAGTACTTTGCCACACTTTTCAGCACTTTGCCACTACTTTTCAGTACTTTGCCACACTTTTCAGTCCTTTGCCACACTTTTCAGCACCTTGCCACGACTTTGCAGCACTTTACCACACTTTTCAGCACTTTGCCACAACTTTTCAGTCCTTTGCCACACTTTTCAGCACTTTGCCACGACTTTGCAGCACTTTGCCACACTTTTCAGCACTTTGCCACAACTTTTCAGTACTTTGCCACACTTTCAGTACTTTGCCACGACTTTGCCACAACTTTTCAGTACTTTGCCACTCTTTTCAGTACTTTGCCACGACTTTGCCACAACTTTTCAGTACTTTGCCACACTTTTCAGTACTTTGCCACGAATTTGCCACAACTCTTCAGTACTTTGCCACACTTTTCAGTACTTTGCCACGACTTTTCAGCACTTTGCCACAACTTTTCAGTACTTTGCCACACTTTTCAGTACTTTGCCACGAGTTTTCAGCACTTTGCCACAACTTTTCAGTACTTTGCCACACTTTTCAGTACATTGCCACGACTTTTTCAGCACTCGCCACAACTTCTCAGTACTTTGCCACACTTGTCAGCACTTTGCCACGACTTTGCAGCACTTTGCCACACTTTTCAGCACTTTGCCACAACTTTTCAGTACTTTGCCACACTTTTCAGTACTTTGCCACGACTTTGCAGCACTTTGCCACTCTTTTCAGAACTTTGCCACGACTTTGCCACAACTCTTCAGTACTTTGCCACACTTTTCAGTACTTTGCCACGACTTTTCAGTACTTTGCCACTACTTTTCAACACTTTGCCACAACTTTTCAGTACTTTGCCACGACATTGCAGCACTTTGCCACTCTTTTCAGTACTTTGCCACGACTTTGCCACAACTCTTCAGTACTTTGCCACACTTTTCAGTACTTTGCCACGACTTTTCAGTACTTTGCCACTACTTTTCAGCACTTTGCCACAACTTTTCAGTACTTTGCCAAACTTTTCAGTACTTTGCCACTACTTTTCAGCACTTTGCCACAACTTTTAAGTACTTTGCCTCACTTTTCAGTACATTGCCACGACTTTTCAGCACTCGCCACAACTTTTCAGTACTTTGCCACACTTTTCAGCACTTTGCGATGACTTTGCAGCACTTTGCCACACTTTTCAGCACTTTGCCACAACTTTTCAGTACTTGCCACACTTTTCAGTACTTTGTCACGACTTTGCAGCACTTTGCCACTTTTTTCAGAACTTTGCCACGACTTTGCCACAACTCTTCAGTACTTTGCCACACTTTTCAGTACTTTGCCACGACTTTTCAGTACTTTGCCACTACTTTTCAACACTTTGCCACAACTTTTCAGTACTTTGCCACGACTTTGCAGCACTTTGCCACTCTTTTCAGTACTTTGCCACGACTTTGCCACAACTCTTCAGTACTTTGCCACACTTTTCAGTACTTTGCCACGACTTTTCAGTACTTTGCCACTACTTTTCAGCACTTTGCCACAACTTTTCAGTACGTTGCCACACTTTTCAGCACTTTGCCACTACTTTTCAGTACTTTGCCACACTTTTCAGTACTTTGCCACGACTTTTCAGCACTTCGCCACAAAATTTCAGTACTTTGCCACACTTTTCAGTACTTTGCCACGACTTTGCCACAACTTTTCAGTACTTTGCCACACTTTTCAGTGCTTTGCCACGACATTGCCACAACTTTTCAGTACTTTGCCACACTTTTCAGTACTTTGCCACAACTTTGCCACAACTTTTCAGTACTTTGCCACACTTTTCAGTACTTTGCCACGACTTTTCAGCACTTCGCCACTACTTTTAATTACTTTGCCACACTTTTCAGCACTTTGCCACAACTTTTCAGTCCTTTGCCACACTTTTCAGCACTTTGCCACGACTTTGCAACACTTTGCCACACTTTTCAGCACTTTGCCACAACTTTTCAGTACTTTGCCACACTTTTCAGTACTTTGCCATGACTTTGCAGCACTTTGCCACTCTTTTCAGTACTTTGCCACGATTTGCCACAACTCTTCAGTACTTTGCCACACTTTTCAGTACTTTGCCACGACTTTTCAGTACTTTGCCACTACTTTTCAACACTTTGCCACAACTTTTCAGTACTTTGCCACGACTTTGCAGCACTTTGCCACTCTTTTCAGTACTTTGCCACGACTTTGTCACAACTCTTCAGTACTTTGCCACACTTTTCAGTACTTTGCCACGACTTTTCAGTACTTTGCCACTACTTTTCAGCACTTTGCCACAACTTTTCAGTACTTTGCCACACTTTTCAGCACTTTGCCACAACTTTTCAGTACTTTGCCACACTTTTCAGCACTTCGCCACTACTTTTCAGTACTTTGCCACACTTTTCAGCACTTTGCCACAACTTTTCAGTCCTTTGCCACACTTTTCAGCACTTTGCCACGACTTTGCAGCACTTTGCCACACTTTTCAGCACTTTGCCACAACTTTTCAGTCCTTTGCCACACTTTTCAGCACTTTGCCACGACTTTGCAGCACTTTGCCACACTTTTCAGCACTTTGCCACAACTTTTCAGTACTTTGCCACACTTTTCAGTACTTTGCCACGACTTTGCCACAACTTTTCAGTACTTTGCCACTCTTTTCAGTACTTTGCCACGACTTTGCCACAACTTTTCAGTACTTTGCCACACTTTTCAGTACTTTGCCACGACTTTGCCACAACTTTTCAGTACTTTGCCACACTTTTCAGTACTTTGCCACGACTTTTCAGCACTTCGCCACTACTTTTCAGTACTTTGCCACACTTTTCAGCACTTTGCCACAACTTTTCAGTCCTTTGCCACACTTTTCAGCACTTTGCCACGACTTTGCATCACTTTGCCACACTTTTCAGCACTTTGCCACAACTTTTCAGTACTTTGCCACTGTTTTCAGTACTTTGCCACGACTTTGCAGCACTTTGCCACTCTTTTCAGTACTTTGCCACGACTTTGCCACAACTCTTCAGTACTTTGCCACACTTTTCAGTACTTTGCCACGACTTTTCAGTACTTTGCCACTACTTTTCAGCACTTTGCCAAAACTTTTCAGTACTTTGCCACACTTTTCAGCACTTTGCCACTACTTTTCAGTACTTTGCCACACTTTTCAGTACTTTGCCACGACTTTTCAGCACTTCGCCACAAAATTTCAGTACTTTGCCACACTTTTCAGTACTTTGCCACGACTTTGCCACAACTTTTCAGTACTTTGCCACTCTTTTCAGTACTTTGCCACGACTTTGCCACAACTTTTCAGTACTTTGCCACAATTGTCAGTACTTTGCCACGACTTTTCAGCACTTCGCCACTACTTTTCAGTACTTTGCCACACTTTTCAGTACTTTGCCACGACTTTGCAGCACTTTGCCACACTTTTCAGCACTTTGCCACAACTTTTCAGTACTTTGCCACACTTTTCAGTACTTTGCCACGACTTTGCCACACTTGTCAGCACTTTGCCACAACTTTTCAGTCCTTTGCCACACTTTTCAGCACTTTGCCACGACTTTGCAGCACTTTGCCACACTTTTCAGCACTTTGCCCAAACTATTCAGTACTTTGCCACACTTTTCAGTACTTTGCCACGACTTTGCAGCACTTTGCCACTCTTTTCAGTATTTTGCCACGACTTTGCCATAACTCTTCAGTACTTTGCCACACTTTTCAGTACTTTGCCACGACTTTTCAGTACTTTGCCACTACTTTTCAGCACTTTGCCAAAACTTTTCAGTACTTTGCCACACTTTTCAGCACTTTGCCACAACTTTTCAGTACTTTGCCACACTTTTCAGCACTTTGCCACTACTTTTCAGTACTTTGCCACACTTTTCAGTCCTTTGCCACACTTTTCAGCACTTTGCCACACTTTTCAGCACTTTGCCACAACTTTTCAGTCCTTTGCCACACTTTTCAGCACTTTGCCACGACTTTGCAGCACTTTGCCACACTTTTCAGCACTTTGCCACAACTTTTCAGTACTTTGCCACACTTTTCAGTACTTTGCCACGACTTTGCCACAACTTTTCAGTACTTTGCCACTCTTTTCAGTACTTTGCCACGACTTTGCCACAACTTTTCAGTACTTTGCCACACTTTTCAGTACTTTGCCACGACTTTGCCACAACTTTTCAGTACTTTGCCACACTTTTCAGTACTTTGCCACGACTTTTCAGCACTTCGCCACTACTTTTCAGTACTTTGCCACACTTTTCAGCACTTTGCCACAACTTTTCAGTCCTTTGCCACACTTTTCAGCACTTTGCCACGACTTTGCATCACTTTGCCACACTTTTCAGCACTTTGCCACAACTTTTCAGTACTTTGCCACTGTTTTCAGTACTTTGCCACGACTTTGCAGCACTTTGCCACACTTTTCAGCACTTTGCCACAACTTTTCAGTACTTTGCCACACTTTTCAGTACTTTGCCACGACTTTGCCACAACTTTTCAGTACTTTGCCACTTTTTTCAGAACTTTGCCACGACTTTGCCACAACTCTTCAGTACTTTGCCACACTTTTCAGTACTTTGCCACGACTTTTCAGTACTTTGCCACTACTTTTCAGCACTTTGCCACAACTTTTCAGTACGTTGCCACACTTTTCAGCACTTTGCCACAACTTTTCAATACTTTGCCACACTTTTCAGCACTTTGCCACTACTTTTCAGTACTTTGCCACACTTTTCAGTACTTTGCCACGACTTTTCAGCACTTCGCCACAAAATTTCAGTACTTTGCCACACTTTTCAGTACTTTGCCACGACTTTGCCACAACTTTTCAGTACTTTGCCACACTTTTCAGTGCTTTGCCACGACATTGCCACAACTTTTCAGTACTTTGCCACACTTTTCAGTACTTTGCCACAACTTTGCCACAACTTTTCAGTACTTTGCCACACTTTTCAGTACTTTGCCACGACTTTTCAGCACTTCGCCACTACTTTTAATTACTTTGCCACACTTTTCAGCACTTTGCCACAACTTTTCAGTCCTTTGCCACACTTTTCAGCACTTTGCCACGACTTTGCAACACTTTGCCACACTTTTCAGCACTTTGCCACAACTTTTCAGTACTTTGCCACACTTTTCAGTACTTTGCCATGACTTTGCAGCACTTTGCCACTCTTTTCAGTACTTTGCCACGATTTGCCACAACTCTTCAGTACTTTGCCACACTTTTCAGTACTTTGCCACGACTTTTCAGTACTTTGCCACTACTTTTCAGCACTTTGCCACAACTTTTCAGTACTTTGCCACACTTTTCAGCACTTTGCCACAACTTTTCAGTCCTTTGCCACACTTTTCAGCACTTTGCCACGACTTTGCAGCACTTTGCCACACTTTTCAGCACTTTGCCACAACTTTTCAGTACTTTGCCACACTTTTCAGTACTTTGCCACGACTTTGCCACAACTTTTCAGTACTTTGCCACTCTTTTCAGTACTTTGCCACGACTTTGCCACAACTTTTCAGTACTTTGCCACACTTTTCAGTACTTTGCCACGACTTTGCCACAACTTTTCAGTACTTTGCCACACTTTTCAGTACTTTGCCACGACTTTTCAGCACTTCGCCACTACTTTTCAGTACTTTGCCACACTTTTCAGCACTTTGCCACAACTTTTCAGTCCTTTGCCACACTTTTCAGCACTTTGCCACGACTTTGCATCACTTTGCCACACTTTTCAGCACTTTGCCACAACTTTTCAGTACTTTGCCACTGTTTTCAGTACTTTGCCACGACTTTGCAGCACTTTGCCACTCTTTTCAGTACTTTGCCACGACTTTGCCACAACTCTTCAGTACTTTGCCACACTTTTCAGTACTTTGCCACGACTTTTCAGTACTTTGCCACTACTTTTCTGCACTTTGCCACAACTTTTCAGTACTTTGCCACACTTTTCAGCACTTTGCCACTACTTTTCAGTACTTTGCCACACTTTTCAGTACTTTGCCACGACTTTTCAGCACTTCGCCACAAAATTTCAGTACTTTGCCACACTTTTCAGTACTTTGCCACGACTTTGCCACAACTTTTCAGTACTTTGCCACTCTTTTCAGTACTTTGCCACGACTTTGCCACAACTTTTCAGTACTTTGCCACAATTGTCAGTACTTTGCCACGACTTTTCAGCACTTCGCCACTACTTTTCAGTTCTTTGCCACACTTTTCAGTACTTTGCCACGACTTTGCAGCACTTTGCCACACTTTTCAGCACTTTGCCACAACTTTTCAGTACTTTGCCACACTTTTCAGTACTTTGCCACGACTTTGCCACACTTGTCAGCACTTTGCCACAACTTTTCAGTCCTTTGCCACACTTTTCAGCACTTTGCCACGACTTTGCAGCACTTTGCCACACTTTTCAGCACTTTGCCCAAACTATTCAGTACTTTGCCACACTTTTCAGTACTTTGCCACGACTTTGCAGCACTTTGCCACTCTTTTCAGTATTTTGCCACGTCTTTGCCATAACTCTTCAGTACTTTGCCACACTTTTCAGTACTTTGCCACGACTTTTCAGTACTTTGCCACTACTTTTCAGCACTTTGCCAAAACTTTTCAGTACTTTGCCACACTTTTCAGCACTTTGCCACAACTTTTCAGTACTTTGCCACACTTTTCAGCACTTTGCCACTACTTTTCAGTACTTTGCCACACTTTTCAGTCCTTTGCCACACTTTTCAGCACTTTGCCACACTTTTCAGCACTTTGCCACAACTTTTCAGTCCTTTGCCACACTTTTCAGCACTTTGCCACGACTTTGCAGCACTTTGCCACACTTTTCAGCACTTTGCCACAACTTTTCAGTACTTTGCCACACTTTTCAGTACTTTGCCACGACTTTGCCACAACTTTTCAGTACTTTGCCACTCTTTTCAGTACTTTGCCACGACTTTGCCACAACTTTTCAGTACTTTGCCACACTTTTCAGTACTTTGCCACGACTTTGCCACAACTTTTCAGTACTTTGCCACACTTTTCAGTACTTTGCCACGACTTTTCAGCACTTCGCCACTACTTTTCAGTACTTTGCCACACTTTTCAGCACTTTGCCACAACTTTTCTGTCCTTTGCCACACTTTTCAGCACTTTGCCACGACTTTGCATCACTTTGCCACACTTTTCAGCACTTTGCCACAACTTTTCAGTACTTTGCCACTGTTTTCAGTACTTTGCCACGACTTTGCAGCACTTTGCCACACTTTTCAGCACTTTGCCACAACTTTTCAGTACTTTGCCACACTTTTCAGTACTTTGCCACGACTTTGCCACAACTTTTCAGTACTTTGCCACTCTTTTCAGTACTTTGCCACGACTTTGCCACAACTTTTCAGTACTTTGCCACACTTTTCAGTACTTTGTCACGACTTTGCCACAACTTTTCAGTACTTTGCCACACTTTTCAGTACTTTGCCACGACTTTTCAGCACTTCGCCACTACTTTTCAGTACTTTGCCACACTTTTCAGCACTTTGCCACAACTCTTCAGTACTTTGCCACACTTTTCAGTACTTTGCCACGACTTTTCAGTACTTTGCCACTACTTTTCAGCACTTTGCCACAACTTTTCAGTACTTTGCCACACTTTTCAGCACTTTGCCACTACTTTTCAGTACTTTGCCACACTTTTCAGTACTTTGCCACGACTTTTCAGCACTTCGCCACAAAATTTCAGTACTTTGCCACACTTTTCAGTACTTTGCCACGACTTTGCCACAACTTTTCAGTACTTTGCCACTCTTTTCAGTACTTTGCCACGACTTTGCCACAACTTTTCAGTACTTTGCCACAATTTTCAGTACTTTGCCACGACTTTTCAGCACTTCGCCACTACTTTTCAGTACTTTGCCACACTTTTCAGTACTTTGCCACGACTTTGCAGCACTTTGCCACACTTTTCAGCACTTTGCCACAACTTTTCAGTACTTTGCCACACTTTTCAGTACTTTGCCACGACTTTGCCACACTTTTCAGCACTTTGCCACAACTTTTCAGTCCTTTGCCACACTTTTCAGCACTTTGCCACGACTTTGCAGCACTTTGCCACACTTTTCAGCACTTTGCCCAAACTATTCAGTACTTTGCCACACTTTTCAGTACTTTGCCACGACTTTGCAGCACTTTGCCACTCTTTTCAGTATTTTGCCACGACTTTGCCATAACTCTTCAGTACTTTGCCACACTTTTCAGTACTTTGCCACGACTTTTTAGTACTTTGCCACTACTTTTCAGCACTTTGCCAAAACTTTTCAGTACTTTGCCACACTTTTCAGCACTTTGCCACAACTTTTCAGTACTTTGCCACACTTTTCAGCACTTTGCCACTACTTTTCAGTACTTTGCCACACTTTTCAGTCCTTTGCCACACTTTTCAGCACTTTGCCACGACTTTGCAGCACTTTGCCACACTTTTCAGCACTTTGCCACAACTTTTCAGTCCTTTGCCACACTTTTCAGCACTTTGCCACGACTTTGCAGCACTTTGCCACACTTTTCAGCACTTTGCCACAACTTTTCAGTACTTTGCCACACTTTTCAGTACTTTGCCACGACTTTGCCACAACTTTTCATACTTTGCCACTCTTTTCAGTACTTTGCCACGACTTTGCCACAACTTTTCAGTACTTTGCCACACTTTTCAGTACTTTGCCACGACTTTGCCACAACTTTTCAGTACTTTACCACACTTTTCAGTACTTTGCCACGACTTTTCAGCACTTCGCCACTACTTTTCAGTACTTTGCCACACTTTTCAGCACTTTGCCACAACTTTTCAGTCCTTTGCCACACTTTTCAGCACTTTGCCACGACTTTGCATCACTTTGCCACACTTTTCAGCACTTTGCCACAACTTTTCAGTACTTTGCCACTGTTTTCAGTACTTTGCCACGACTTTGCAGCACTTTGCCACTCTTTTCAGTACTTTGCCACGACTTTGCCACAACTCTTCAGTACTTTGCCACACTTTTCAGTACTTTGCCACGACTTTTCAGCACTTTGCCACACTTTTCAGCACTTTGCCACAACTTTTCAGTACTTTGCCACTGTTTTCAGTACTTTGCCACGACTTTGCAGCACTTTGCCACTCTTTTCAGTACTTTGCCACGACTTTGCCACAACTCTTCAGTACTTTGCCACACTTTTCAGTACTTTGCCACGACTTTTCAGTACTTTGCCACTACTTTTCAGCACTTTGCCACAACTTTTCAGTACTTTGCCACACTTTTCAGCACTTTGCCACAACTTTTCAGTACTTTGCCACACTTTTCAGCACTTTGCCACTACTTTTCAGTACTTTGCCACACTTTTCAGTACTTTGCCACGACTTTGCAGCACTTTGCCACACTTTTCAGCACTTTGCCTAAACTATTCAGTACTTTGCCACACTTTTCAGTACTTTGCCACGACTTTGCAGCACTTTGCCACTCTTTTCAGTATTTTGCCACGACTTTGCCATAACTCTTCAGTACTTTGCCACACTTTTCAGCACTTTGCCACTACTTTTCAGTACTTTGCCACACTTTTCAGTACTTTGCCACGACTTTTCAGCACTTCGCCACAAAATTTCAGACTTTGCCACACTTTTCAGTACTTTGCCACGACTTTGCCACAACTTTTCAGTACTTTGCCACACTTTTCAGTGCTTTGCCACGACATTGCCACAACTTTTCAGTACTTTGCCACACTTTTCAGTACTTTGCCACGACTTTGCCACAACTTTTCAGTACTTTGCCACACTTTTCAGTACTTTGCCACAACTTTTCAGTACTTTGCCACACTTTTCAGCACTTTGCCACTACTTTTCAGTACTTTGCCACACTTTTCAGTACTTTGCCACGACTTTTCAGCACTTCGCCACAAAATTTCAGTACTTTGCCACACTTTTCAGTACTTTGCCACGACTTTGCCACAACTTTTCAGTACTTTGCCACTCTTTTCAGTACTTTGCCACGACTTTGCCACAACTTTTCAGTACTTTGCCACAATTTTCAGTACTTTGCCACGACTTTTCAGCACTTCGCCACTACTTTTCAGTACTTTGCCACACTTTTCAGTACTTTGCCACGACTTTGCAGCACTTTGCCACACTTTTCAGCACTTTGCCACAACTTTTCAGTACTTTGCCACACTTTTCAGTACTTTGCCACGACTTTGCCACACTTGTCAGCACTTTGCCACAACTTTTCAGTCCTTTGCCACACTTTTCAGCACTTTGCCACGACTTTGCAGCACTTTGCCACACTTTTCAGCACTTTGCCCAAACTATTCAGTACTTTGCCACACTTTTCAGTACTTTGCCACGACTTTGCAGCACTTTGCCACTCTTTTCAGTATTTTGCCACGACTTTGCCATAACTCTTCAGTACTTTGCCACACTTTTCAGTACTTTGCCACGACTTTTCAGTACTTTGCCACTACTTTTCAGCACTTTGCCACAACTTTTCAGTACTTTGCCACACTTTTCAGCACTTTGCCAAAACTTTTCAGTACTTTGCCACACTTTTCAGCACTTTGCCACTACTTTTCAGTACTTTGCCACACTTTTCAGTACTTTGCCACGACTTTGCCACAACTTTTCAGTACTTTGCCACACTTTTCAGTACTTTGCCACGACTTTTCAGCACTTCGCCACTACTTTTCAGTACTTTGCCACACTTTTCAGCACTTTGCCACAACTTTTCAGTCCTTTGCCTCACTTTTCAGCATTTGCCACGACTTTGCAGCACTTTGCCACACTTTTCAGCACTTTGCCACAACTTTTCAGTACTTTGCCACTGTTTTCAGTACTTTGCCACGACTTTGCAGCACTTTGCCACTCTTTTCAGTACTTTGCCACGACTTTGCCACAACTCTTCAGTACTTTGCCACACTTTTCAGTACTTTGCCACGACTTTTCAGTACTTTGCCACTACTTTTCAGCACTTTGCCACAACTTTTCAGTACTTTGCCACACTTTTCAGCACTTTGCCACAACTTTTCAGTACTTTGCCACACTTTTCAGCACTTTGCCACTACTTTTCAGTACTTTGCCACACTTTTCAGTACTTTGCCACGACTTTTCAGCACTTCGCCACAAAATTTCAGTACTTTGCCACACTTTTCAGTACTTTGCCACGACTTTGCCACAACTTTTCAGTACTTTGCCACTCTTTTCAGTACTTTGCCACGACTTTGCCACAACTTTTCAGTACTTTGCCACAATTTTCAGTACTTTGCCACGACTTTTCAGCACTTCGCCACTACTTTTCAGTACTTTGCCACACTTTTCAGTACTTTGCCACAACTTTTCAGTACTTTGCCACACTTTTCAGTACTTTGCCACGACTTTGCAGCACTTTGCCACACTTTTCAGCACTTTGCCACAACTTTTCAGTACACTGCCACACTTTTCAGTACTTTGCCACGACTTTGCCACACTTGTCAGCACTTTGCCACAACTTTTCAGTCCTTTGCCACACTTTTCAGCACTTTGCCACGACTTTGCAGCACTTTGCCACACTTTTCAGCACTTTGCCCAAACTATTCAGTACTTTGCCACACTTTTCAGTACTTTGCCACGACTTTGCAGCACTTTGCCACTCTTTTCAGTATTTTGCCACGACTTTGCCATAACTCTTCAGTACTTTGCCACACTTTTCAGCACTTTGCCACTACTTTTCAGTACTTTGCCACACTTTTCAGTACTTTGCCACGACTTTTCAGCACTTCGCCACAAAATTTCAGACTTTGCCACACTTTTCAGTACTTTGCCACGACTTTGCCACAACTTTTCAGTACTTTGCCACACTTTTCAGTGCTTTGCCACGACATTGCCACAACTTTTCAGTACTTTGCCACACTTTTCAGTACTTTGCCACGACTTTGCCACAACTTTTCAGTACTTTGCCACACTTTTCAGTACTTTGCCACGACTTTTCAGCACTTCGCCACTACTTTTAATTACTTTGCCACACTTTTCAGCACTTTGCCACAACTTTTCAGTCCTTTGCCACACTTTTCAGCACTTTGCCACGACTTTGCAACACTTTGCCACACTTTTCAGCACTTTGCCACAACTTTTCAGTACTTTGCCACACTTTTCAGTACTTTGCCATGACTTTGCAGCACTTTGCCACTCTTTTCAGTACTTTGCCACGACTTTGCCACAACTCTTCAGTACTTTGCCACACTTTTCAGTACTTTGCCACGACTTTTCAGTACTTTGCCACTACTTTTCAACACTTTGCCACAACTTTTCAGTACTTTGCCACGACTTTGCAGCACTTTGCCACTCTTTTCATTACTTTGCCACGACTTTGCCACAACTCTTCAGTACTTTGCCACACTTTTCAGTACTTTGCCACGACTTTTCAGTACCTTGCCACTACTTTTCAGCACTTTGCCACAACTTTTCAGTACTTTGCCACACTTTTCAGCACTTTGCCACAACTTTTCAGTACTTTGCCACACTTTTCAGCACTTCGCCACTACTTTTCAGTACTTTGCCACACTTTTTAGCACTTTGCCACAACTTTTCAGTCCTTTGCCACACTTTTCAGCACTTTGCCACGACTTTGCAGCACTTTGCAACACTTTTCAGCACTTTGCCACAACTTTTCAGTACTTTGCCACACTTTTCAGCACTTTGCCACAACTCTTCAGTACTTTGCCACACTTTTCAGTACTTTGCCACGACTTTTCAGTACTTTGCCACTACTTTTCAGCACTTTGCCACAACTTTTCAGTACTTTGCCACACTTTTCAGCACTTTGCCACTACTTTTCAGTACTTTGCCACACTTTTCAGTACTTTGCCACGACTTTTCAGCACTTCGCCACAAAATTTCAGTACTTTGCCACACTTTTCAGTACTTTGCCACGACTTTGCCACAACTTTTCAGTACTTTGCCACTCTTTTCAGTACTTTGCCACGACTTTGCCACAACTTTTCAGTACTTTGCCACAATTTTCAGTACTTTGCCACGACTTTTCAGCACTTCGCCACTACTTTTCAGTACTTTGCCACACTTTTCAGTACTTTGCCACGACTTTGCAGCACTTTGCCACACTTTTCAGCACTTTGCCACAACTTTTCAGTACTTTGCCACACTTTTCAGTACTTTGCCACGACTTTGCCACACTTTTCAGCACTTTGCCACAACTTTTCAGTCCTTTGCCACACTTTTCAGCACTTTGCCACGACTTTGCAGCACTTTGCCACACTTTTCAGCACTTTGCCCAAACTATTCAGTACTTTGCCACACTTTTCAGTACTTTGCCACGACTTTGCAGCACTTTGCCACTCTTTTCAGTATTTTGCCACGACTTTGCCATAACTCTTCAGTACTTTGCCACACTTTTCAGTACTTTGCCACGACTTTTTAGTACTTTGCCACTACTTTTCAGCACTTTGCCAAAACTTTTCAGTACTTTGCCACACTTTTCAGCACTTTGCCACAACTTTTCAGTACTTTGCCACACTTTTCAGCACTTTGCCACTACTTTTCAGTACTTTGCCACACTTTTCAGTCCTTTGTCACACTTTTCAGCACTTTGCCACGACTTTGCAGCACTTTGCCACACTTTTCAGCACTTTGCCACAACTTTTCAGTCCTTTGCCACACTTTTCAGCACTTTGCCACGACTTTGCAGCACTTTGCCACACTTTTCAGCACTTTGCCACAACTTTTCAGTACTTTGCCACACTTTTCAGTACTTTGCCACGACTTTGCCACAACTTTTCATACTTTGCCACTCTTTTCAGTACTTTGCCACGACTTTGCCACAACTTTTCAGTACTTTGCCACACTTTTCAGTACTTTGCCACGACTTTGCCACAACTTTTCAGTACTTTGCCACACTTTTCAGTACTTTGCCACGACTTTTCAGCACTTCGCCACTACTTTTCAGTACTTTGCCACACTTTTCAGCACTTTGCCACAACTTTTCAGTCCTTTGCCACACTTTTCAGCACTTTGCCACGACTTTGCATCACTTTGCCACACTTTTCAGCACTTTGCCACAACTTTTCAGTACTTTGCCACTGTTTTCAGTACTTTGCCACGACTTTGCAGCACTTTGCCACTCTTTTCAGTACTTTGCCACGACTTTGCCACAACTCTTCCGTACTTTGCCACACTTTTCAGTACTTTGCCACGACTTTTCAGCACTTTGCCACACTTTTCAGCACTTTGCCACAACTTTTCAGTACTTTGCCACTGTTTTCAGTACTTTGCCACGACTTTGCAGCACTTTGCCACTCTTTTCAGTACTTTGCCACGACTTTGCCACAACTCTTCAGTACTTTGCCACACTTTTCAGTACTTTGCCACGACTTTTCAGTACTTTGCCACTACTTTTCAGCACTTTGCCACAACTTTTCAGTACTTTGCCACACTTTTCAGCACTTTGCCACAACTTTTCAGTACTTTGCCACACTTTTCAGCACTTTGCCACTACTTTTCAGTACTTTGCCACACTTTTCAGTACTTTGCCACGACTTTGCAGCACTTTGCCACACTTTTCAGCACTTTGCCCAAACTATTCAGTACTTTGCCACACTTTTCAGTACTTTGCCACGACTTTGCAGCACTTTGCCACTCTTTTCAGTATTTTGCCACGACTTTGCCATAACTCTTCAGTACTTTGCCACACTTTTCAGCACTTTGCCACTACTTTTCAGTACTTTGCCACACTTTTCAGTACTTTGCCACGACTTTTCAGCACTTCGCCACAAAATTTCAGACTTTGCCACACTTTTCAGTACTTTGCCACGACTTTGCCACAACTTTTCAGTACTTTGCCACACTTTTCAGTGCTTTGCCACGACATTGCCACAACTTTTCAGTACTTTGCCACACTTTTCAGTACTTTGCCACGACTTTGCCACAACTTTTCAGTACTTTGCCACACTTTTCAGTACTTTGCCACAACTTTTCAGTACTTTGCCACACTTTTCAGCACTTTGCCACTACTTTTCAGTACTTTGCCACACTTTTCAGTACTTTGCCACGACTTTTCAGCACTTCGCCACAAAATTTCAGTACTTTGCCACACTTTTCAGTACTTTGCCACGACTTTGCCACAACTTTTCAGTACTTTGCCACTCTTTTCAGTACTTTGCCACGACTTTGCCACAACTTTTCAGTACTTTGCCACAATTTTCAGTACTTTGCCACGACTTTTCAGCACTTCGCCACTACTTTTCAGTACTTTGCCACACTTTTCAGCACTTTGCCACAACTTTTCAGTCCTTTGCCACACTTTTCAGCACTTTGCCACGACTTTGCAGCACTTTGCCACACTTTTCAGCACTTTGCCCAAACTATTCAGTACTTTGCCACACTTTTCAGTACTTTGCCACGACTTTGCAGCACTTTGCCACTCTTTTCAGTATTTTGCCACGACTTTGCCATAACTCTTCAGTACTTTGCCACACTTTTCAGTACTTTGCCACGACTTTTCAGTACTTTGCCACTACTTTTCAGCACTTTGCCACAACTTTTCAGTACTTTGCCACACTTTTCAGCACTTTGCCAAAACTTTTCAGTACTTTGCCACACTTTTCAGCACTTTGCCACTACTTTTCAGTACTTTGCCACACTTTTCAGTACTTTGCCACGACTTTGCCACAACTTTTCAGTATTTGCCACACTTTTCAGTACTTTGCCACGACTTTTCAGCACTTCGCCACTACTTTTCAGTACTTTGCCACACTTTTCAGCACTTTGCCACAACTTTTCAGTCCTTTGCCTCACTTTTCAGCATTTGCCACGACTTTGCAGCACTTTGCCACACTTTTCAGCACTTTGCCACAACTTTTCAGTACTTTGCCACTGTTTTCAGTACTTTGCCACGACTTTGCAGCACTTTGCCACTCTTTTCAGTACTTTGCCACGACTTTGCCACAACTCTTCAGTACTTTGCCACACTTTTCAGTACTTTGCCACGACTTTTCAGTACTTTGCCACTACTTTTCAGCACTTTGCCACAACTTTTCAGTACTTTGCCACACTTTTCAGCACTTTGCCACAACTTTTCAGTACTTTGCCACACTTTTCAGCACTTTGCCACTACTTTTCAGTACTTTGCCACACTTTTCAGTACTTTGCCACGACTTTTCAGCACTTCGCCACAAAATTTCAGTACTTTGCCACACTTTTCAGTACTTTGCCACGACTTTGCCACAACTTTTCAGTACTTTGCCACTCTTTTCAGTACTTTGCCACGACTTTGCCACAACTTTTCAGTACTTTGCCACAATTTTCAGTACTTTGCCACGACTTTTCAGCACTT
This sequence comes from Saccoglossus kowalevskii, assembly GCF_978046115.1. Classification (NCBI taxonomy): domain Eukaryota; kingdom Metazoa; phylum Hemichordata; class Enteropneusta; family Harrimaniidae; genus Saccoglossus; species Saccoglossus kowalevskii. The sequence continues at coordinate 3,310,838 of NW_028188619.1, read as the reverse complement.
CGCCACTACTTTTCAGTACTTTGCCACACTTTTCAGTACTTTGCCACAACTTTTCAGTACTTTGCCACACTTTTCAGTACTTTGCCACGACTTTGCAGCACTTTGCCACACTTTTCAGCACTTTGCCACAACTTTTCAGTACACTGCCACACTTTTCAGTACTTTGCCACGACTTTGCCACACTTGTCAGCACTTTGCCACAACTTTTCAGTCCTTTGCCACACTTTTCAGCACTTTGCCACGACTTTGCAGCACTTTGCCACACTTTTCAGCACTTTGCCCAAACTATTCAGTACTTTGCCACACTTTTCAGTACTTTGCCACGACTTTGCAGCACTTTGCCACTCTTTTCAGTATTTTGCCACGACTTTGCCATAACTCTTCAGTACTTTGCCACACTTTTCAGCACTTTGCCACTACTTTTCAGTACTTTGCCGCACTTTTCAGTACTTTGCCACGACTTTTCAGCACTTCGCCACAAAATTTCAGACTTTGCCACACTTTTCAGTACTTTGCCACGACTTTGCCACAACTTTTCAGTACTTTGCCACACTTTTCAGTGCTTTGCCACGACATTGCCACAACTTTTCAGTACTTTGCCACACTTTTCAGTACTTTGCCACGACTTTGCCACAACTTTTCAGTACTTTGCCACACTTTTCAGTACTTTGCCACGACTTTTCAGCACTTCGCCACTACTTTTAATTACTTTGCCACACTTTTCAGCACTTTGCCACAACTTTTCAGTCCTTTGCCACACTTTTCAGCACTTTGCCACGACTTTGCAACACTTTGCCACACTTTTCAGCACTTTGCCACAACTTTTCAGTACTTTGCCACACTTTTCAGTACTTTGCCATGACTTTGCAGCACTTTGCCACTCTTTTCAGTACTTTGCCACGACTTTGCCACAACTCTTCAGTACTTTGCCACACTTTTCAGTACTTTGCCACGACTTTTCAGTACTTTGCCACTACTTTTCAACACTTTGCCACAACTTTTCAGTACTTTGCCACGACTTTGCAGCACTTTGCCACTCTTTTCATTACTTTGCCACGACTTTGCCACAACTCTTCAGTACTTTGCCACACTTTTCAGTACTTTGCCACGACTTTTCAGTACCTTGCCACTACTTTTCAGCACTTTGCCACAACTTTTCAGTACTTTGCCACACTTTTCAGCACTTTGCCACAACTTTTCAGTACTTTGCCACACTTTTCAGCACTTCGCCACTACTTTTCAGTACTTTGCCACACTTTTCAGCACTTTGCCACAACTTTTCAGTCCTTTGCCACACTTTTCAGCACTTTGCCACGACTTTGCAGCACTTTGCAACACTTTTCAGCACTTTGCCACAACTTTTCAGTCCTTTGCCACACTTTTCAGCACTTTGCCACGACTTTGCAGCACTTTGCCACACTTTTCAGCACTTTGCCACAACTTTTCAGTACTTTGCCACACTTTTCAGTACTTTGCCACGACTTTGCCACAACTTTTCAGTACTTTGCCACTCTTTTCAGTACTTTGCCACGACTTTGCCACAACTTTTCAGTACTTTGCCACACTTTTCAGTACTTTGCCACGACTTTTCAGCACTTCGCCACTACTTTTAATTACTTTGCCACACTTTTCAGCACTTTGCCACAACTTTTCAGTCCTTTGCCACACTTTTCAGCACTTTGCCACGACTTTGCAACACTTTGCCACACTTTTCAGCACTTTGCCACAACTTTTCAGTACTTTGCCACACTTTTCAGTACTTTGCCATGACTTTGCAGCACTTTGCCACTCTTTTCAGTACTTTGCCACGACTTTGCCACAACTCTTCAGTACTTTGCCACACTTTTCAGTACTTTGCCACGACTTTTCAGTACTTTGCCACTACTTTTCAACACTTTGCCACAACTTTTCAGTACTTTGCCACGACTTTGCAGCACTTTGCCACTCTTTTCATTACTTTGCCACGACTTTGCCACAACTCTTCAGTACTTTGCCACACTTTTCAGTACTTTGCCACGACTTTTCAGTACCTTGCCACTACTTTTCAGCACTTTGCCACAACTTTTCAGTACTTTGCCACACTTTTCAGCACTTTGCCACAACTTTTCAGTACTTTGCCACACTTTTCAGCACTTCGCCACTACTTTTCAGTACTTTGCCACACTTTTCAGCACTTTGCCACAACTTTTCAGTCCTTTGCCACACTTTTCAGCACTTTGCCACGACTTTGCAGCACTTTGCAACACTTTTCAGCACTTTGCCACAACTTTTCAGTCCTTTGCCACACTTTTCAGCACTTTGCCACGACTTTGCAGCACTTTGCCACACTTTTCAGCACTTTGCCACAACTTTTCAGTACTTTGCCACACTTTTCAGTACTTTGCCACGACTTTGCCACAACTTTTCAGTACTTTGCCACTCTTTTCAGTACTTTGCCACGACTTTGCCACAACTTTTCAGTACTATGCCACACTTTTCAGTACTTTGCCACGACTTTGCCACAACTTTTCAGTACTTTGCCACACTTTTCAGTACTTTGCCACGACTTTTCAGCACTTCGCCAATACTTTTCAGTACTTTGCCACACTTTTCAGCACTTTGCCACAACTTTTCAGTCCTTTGCCACACTTTTCAGCACTTTGCCACGACTTTGCATCACTTTGCCACACTTTTCAGCACTTTGCCACAACTTTTCAGTACTTTGCCACTGTTTTCAGTACTTTGCCACGACTTTGCAGCACTTTGCCACTCTTTTCAGTACTTTGCCACGACTTTGCCACAACTCTTCAGTACTTTGCCACACTTTTCAGTACTTTGCCACGACTTTTCATTACTTTGCCACTACTTTTCAGCACTTTGCCACAACTTTTCAGTACTTTGCCACACTTTTCAGCACTTTGCCACTACTTTTCAGTACTTTGCCACACTTTTCAGTACTTTGCCACGACTTTTCAGCACTTCGCCACAAAATTTCAGTACTTTGCCACACTTTTCAGTACTTTGCCACGACTTTGCCACAACTTTTCAGTACTTTGCCACAATTTTCAGTACTTTGCCACGACTTTTCAGCACTTTGCCACGACTTTGCAGCACTTTGCAACACTTTTCAGCACTTTGCCACAACTTTTCAGTCCTTTGCCACACTTTTCAGCACTTTGCCACGACTTTGCAGCACTTTGCCACACTTTTCAGCACTTTGCCACAACTTTTCAGTACTTTGCCACACTTTTCAGTACTTTGCCACGACTTTGCCACAACTTTTCAGTACTTTGCCACTCTTTTCAGTACTTGCCACGACTTTGCCACAACTTTTCAGTAATATGCCACACTTTTCAGTACTTTGCTACGACTTTGCCACAACTTTTCAGTACTTTGCCACACTTTTCAGTACTTTGCCACGACTTTTCAGCACTTCGCCAATACTTTTCAGTACTTTGCCACACTTTTCAGCACTTTGCCACAACTTTTCAGTCCTTTGCCACACTTTTCAGCACTTTGCCACGACTTTGCATCACTTTGCCACACTTTTCAGCACTTTGCCACAACTTTTCAGTACTTTGCCACTGTTTTCAGTACTTTGCCACGACTTTGCAGCACTTTGCCACTCTTTTCAGTACTTTGCCACGACTTTGCCACAACTCTTCAGTACTTTGCCACACTTTTCAGTACTTTGCCACGACTTTTCATTACTTTGCCACTACTTTTCAGCACTTTGCCACAACTTTTCAGTACTTTGCCACACTTTTCAGCACTTTGCCACTACTTTTCAGTACTTTGCCACACTTTTCAGTACTTTGCCACGACTTTTCAGCACTTCGCCACAAAATTTCAGTACTTTGCCACACTTTTCAGTACTTTGCCACGACTTTGCCACAACTTTTCAGTACTTTGCCACAATTTTCAGTACTTTGCCACGACTTTTCAGCACTTCGCCACTACTTTTCAGTACTTTGCCACACTTTTCAGTACTTTGCCACGACTTTGCAGCACTTTGCCACACTTTTCAGCACTTTGCCACAACTTTTCAGTACTTTGCCACACTTTTCAGTACTTTGCCACGACTTTGCCACACTTGTCAGCACTTTGCCACAACTTTTCAGTCCTTTGCCACACTTTTCAGCACTTTGCCACGACTTTGCAGCACTTTGCCACACTTTTCAGCACTTTGCCACACTTTTCAGCACTTTGCCACAACTTTTCAGTACTTTGCCACACTTTTCAGTACTTTGCCACGACTTTGCCACACTTGTCAGCACTTTGCCACAACTTTTCAGTACTTTGCCACACTTTTCAGTACTTTGCCACGACTTTGCAGCACTTTGCCACTCTTTTCAGTATTTTGCCACGACTTTGCCATAACTCTTCAGTACTTTGCCACACTTTTCAGTACTTTGCCACGACTTTTCAGTACTTTGCCACTACTTTTCAGCACTTTGCCACAACTTTTCAGTACTTTGCCACACTTTTCAGCACTTTGCCACAACTTTTCAGTACTTTGCCACACTTTTCAGCACTTTGCCACTACTTTTCAGTACTTTGCCACACTTTTCAGTCCTTTGCCACACTTTTCAGCACTTTGCCACGACTTTGCAGCACTTTGCCACACTTTTCAGCACTTTGCCACAACTTTTCAGTCCTTTGCCACACTTTTCAGCACTTTGCCACGACTTTGCAGCACTTTGCCACACTTTTCAGCACTTTGCCACAACTTTTCAGTACTTTGCCACACTTTTCAGTACTTTGCCACGACTTTGCCACAACTTTTCAGTACTTTGCCACTCTTTTCAGTACTTTGCCACGACTTTGCCACAACTTTTCAGTACTTTGCCACACTTTTCAGTACTTTGCCACGACTTTGCCACAACTTTTCAGTACTTTGCCACACTTTTCAGTACTTTGCCACGACTTTTCAGCACTTCGCCACTACTTTTCAGTACTTTGCCACACTTTTCAGCACTTTGCCACAACTTTTCAGTCCTTTGCCACACTTTTCAGCACTTTGCCACGACTTTGCAGCACTTTGCAACACTTTTCAGCACTTTGCCACAACTTTTCAGTCCTTTGCCACACTTTTCAGCACTTTGCCACGACTTTGCAGCACTTTGCCACACTTTTCAGCACTTTGCCACAACTTTTCAGTACTTTGCCACACTTTTCAGTACTTTGCCACGACTTTGCCACAACTTTTCAGTAATTTGCCACTCTTTTCAGTACTTTGCCACGACTTTGCCACAACTTTTCAGTACTATGCCACACTTTTCAGTACTTTGCCACGACTTTGCCACAACTTTTCAGTACTTTGCCACACTTTTCAGTACTTTGCCACGACTTTTCAGCACTTCGCCAATACTTTTCAGTACTTTGCCACACTTTTCAGCACTTTGCCACAACTTTTCAGTCCTTTGCCACACTTTTCAGCACTTTGCCACGACTTTGCATCACTTTGCCACACTTTTCAGCACTTTGCCACAACTTTTCAGTACTTTGCCACTGTTTTCAGTACTTTGCCACGACTTTGCAGCACTTTGCCACTCTTTTCAGTACTTTGCCACGACTTTGCCACAACTCTTCAGTACTTTGCCACACTTTTCAGTACTTTGCCACGACTTTTCATTACTTTGCCACTACTTTTCAGCACTTTGCCACAACTTTTCAGTACTTTGCCACACTTTTCAGCACTTTGCCACTACTTTTCAGTACTTTGCCACACTTTTCAGTACTTTGCCACGACTTTTCAGCACTTCGCCACAAAATTTCAGTACTTTGCCACACTTTTCAGTACTTTGCCACGACTTTGCCACAACTTTTCAGTACTTTGCCACAATTTTCAGTACTTTGCCACGACTTTTCAGCACTTTGCCACGACTTTGCAGCACTTTGCAACACTTTTCAGCACTTTGCCACAACTTTTCAGTCCTTTGCCACACTTTTCAGCACTTTGCCACGACTTTGCAGCACTTTGCCACACTTTTCAGCACTTTGCCACAACTTTTCAGTACTTTGCCACACTTTTCAGTACTTTGCCACGACTTTGCCACAACTTTTCAGTACTTTGCCACTCTTTTCAGTACTTTGCCACGACTTTGCCACAACTTTTCAGTACTATGCCACACTTTTCAGTACTTTGCCACGACTTTGCCACAACTTTTCAGTACTTTGCCACACTTTTCAGTACTTTGCCACGACTTTTCAGCACTTCGCCAATACTTTTCAGTACTTTGCCACACTTTTCAGCACTTTGCCACAACTTTTCAGTACTTTGCCACACTTTTCAGCACTTTGCCACTACTTTTCAGTACTTTGCCACACTTTTCAGTACTTTGCCACGACTTTTCAGCACTTCGCCACAAAATTTCAGTACTTTGCCACACTTTTCAGTACTTTGCCACGACTTTGCCACAACTTTTCAGTACTTTGCCACTCTTTTCAGTACTTTGCCACGACTTTGCCACAACTTTTCAGTACTTTGCCACAATTTTCAATACTTTGCCACGACTTTTCAGCACTTCGCCACTACTTTTCAGTACTTTGCCACACTTTTCAGTACTTTGCCACCTCTTTGCAGCACTTTGCCACACTTTTCAGCACTTTGCCACAACTTTTCAGTACTTTGCCATACTTTTCAGTACTTTGCCACGACTTTGCCACACTTGTCAGCACTTTGCCACAACTTTTCAGTCCTTTGCCACACTTTTCAGCACTTTGCCACGACTTTGCAGCACTTTGCCACACTTTTCAGCACTTTGCCCAAACTATTCAGTACTTTGCCACACTTTTCAGTACTTTGCCACGACTTTGCAGCACTTTGCCACTCTTTTCAGTATTTTGCCACGACTTTGCCATAACTCTTCAGTAATTTGCCACACTTTTCAGCACTTTGCCACAACTTTTCAGTACTTTGCCAAACTTTTCAGCACTTTGCCACTACTTTTCAGTACTTTGCCACACTTTTCAGTCCTTTGCCACACTTTTCAGCACTTTGCCACGACTTTGCAGCACTTTGCCACACTTTTCAGCACTTTGCCACAACTTTTCAGTCCTTTGCCACACTTTTCAGCACTTTGCCACGACTTTGCAGCACTTTGCCACACTTTTCAGCACTTTGCCACAACTTTTCAGTACTTTGCCACACTTTTCAGTACTTTGCCACGACTTTGCCACAACTTTTCAGTACTTTGCCACTCTTTTCAGTACTTTGCCACGACTTTGCCACAACTTTTCAGTACTTTGCCACACTTTTCAGTACTTTGCCACGACTTTGCCACAACTTTTCAGTACTTTGCCACACTTTTCAGTACTTTGCCACGACTTTTCAGCACTTCGCCACTACTTTTCAGTACTTTGCCACACTTTTCAGCACTTTGCCACAACTTTTCAGTCCTTTGCCACACTTTTCAGCACTTTGCCACGACTTTGCATCACTTTGCCACACTTTTCAGCACTTTGCCACTGTTTTCAGTACTTTGCCACGACTTTGCAGCACTTTGCCACTCTTTTCAGTACTTTGCCACGACTTTGCAGCACTTTGCCACTCTTTTCAGTACTTTGCCACGACTTTGCCACAACTCTTCAGTACTTTGCCACACTTTTCAGTACTTTGCCACGACTTTTCAGTACTTTGCCACTACTTTTCAGCACTTTGCCACAACTTTTCAGTACTTTGCCACACTTTTCAGCACTTTGCCACTACTTTTCAGTACTTTGCCACACTTTTCAGTACTTTGCCACGACTTTTCAGCACTTCGCCACAAAATTTCAGTACTTTGCCACACTTTTCAGTACTTTGCCACGACTTTGCCACAACTTTTCAGTACTTTGCCACTCTTTTCAGTACTTTGCCACGACTTTGCCACAACTTTTCAGTACTTTGCCACAATTTTCAATACTTTGCCACGACTTTTCAGCACTTCGCCACTACTTTTCAGTACTTTGCCACACTTTTCAGTACTTTGCCACCTCTTTGCAGCACTTTGCCACACTTTTCAGCACTTTGCCACAACTTTTCAGTACTTTGCCATACTTTTCAGTACTTTGCCACGACTTTGCCACACTTGTCAGCACTTTGCCACAACTTTTCAGTCCTTTGCCACACTTTTCAGCACTTTGCCACGACTTTGCAGCACTTTGCCACACTTTTCAGCACTTTGCCCAAACTATTCAGTACTTTGCCACACTTTTCAGTACTTTGCCACGACTTTGCAGCACTTTGCCACTCTTTTCAGTATTTTGCCACGACTTTGCCATAACTCTTCAGTAATTTGCCACACTTTTCAGCACTTTGCCACAACTTTTCAGTACTTTGCCAAACTTTTCAGCACTTTGCCACTACTTTTCAGTACTTTGCCACACTTTTCAGTCCTTTGCCACACTTTTCAGCACTTTGCCACGACTTTGCAGCACTTTGCCACACTTTTCAGCACTTTGCCACAACTTTTCAGTCCTTTGCCACACTTTTCAGCACTTTGCCACGACTTTGCAGCACTTTGCCACACTTTTCAGCACTTTGCCACAACTTTTCAGTACTTTGCCACACTTTTCAGTACTTTGCCACGACTTTGCCACAACTTTTCAGTACTTTGCCACTCTTTTCAGTACTTTGCCACGACTTTGCCACAACTTTTCAGTACTTTGCCACACTTTTCAGTACTTTGCCACGACTTTGCCACAACTTTTCAGTACTTTGCCACACTTTTCAGTACTTTGCCACGACTTTTCAGCACTTCGCCACTACTTTTCAGTACTTTGCCACACTTTTCAGCACTTTGCCACAACTTTTCAGTCCTTTGCCACACTTTTCAGCACTTTGCCACGACTTTGCATCACTTTGCCACACTTTTCAGCACTTTGCCACTGTTTTCAGTACTTTGCCACGACTTTGCAGCACTTTGCCACTCTTTTCAGTACTTTGCCACGACTTTGCAGCACTTTGCCACTCTTTTCAGTACTTTGCCACGACTTTGCCACAACTCTTCAGTACTTTGCCACACTTTTCAGTACTTTGCCACGACTTTTCAGTACTTTGCCACTACTTTTCAGCACTTTGCCACAACTTTTCAGTACTTTGCCACACTTTTCAGCACTTTGCCACTACTTTTCAGTACTTTGCCACACTTTTCAGTACTTTGCCACGACTTTTCAGCACTTCGCCACAAAATTTCAGTACTTTGCCACACTTTTCAGTACTTTGCCACGACTTTGCCACAACTTTTCAGTACTTTGCCACTCTTTTCAGTACTTTGCCACGACTTTGCCACAACTTTTCAGTACTTTGCCACAATTTTCAGTACTTTGCCACGACTTTTCAGCACTTCGCCACTACTTTTCAGTACTTTGCCACACTTTTCAGTACTTTGCCACGACTTTGCAGCACTTTGCCACACTTTTCAGCACTTTGCCACACTTTTCAGTACTTTGCCACGACTTTGCAGCACTTTGCCACACTTTTCAGCACTTTGCCACAACTTTTCAGTACGTTGCCACGACTTTGCCACACTTGTCAGCACTTTGCCACAACTTTTCAGTCCTTTGCCACACTTTTCAGCACTTTGCCACGACTTTTCAGCACTTCGCCACTACTTTTCAGTACTTTGCCACACTTTTCAGCACTTTGCCACAACTTTTCAGTCCTTTGCCACACTTTTCAGCACTTTGCCACGACTTTGCATCACTTTGCCACACTTTTCAGCACTTTGCGACAACTTTTCAGTACTTTGCCACTGTTTTCAGTACTTTGCCACGACTTTGCAGCACTTTGCCACTCTTTTCAGTACTTTGCCACGACTTTGCCACAACTCTTCAGTACTTTGCCACACTTTTCAGTACTTTGCCACGACTTTTCAGTACTTTGCCACTACTTTTCAGCACTTTGCCACAACTTTTCAGTACTTTGCCACACTTTTCAGCACTTTGCCACTACTTTTCAGTACTTTGCCACACTTTTCAGTACTTTGCCACGACTTTTCAGCACTTCGCCACAAAATTTCAGTACTTTGCCACACTTTTCAGTACTTTGCCACGACTTTGCCACAACTTTTCAGTACTTTGCCACTCTTTTCAGTACTGTGCCACGACTTTGCCACAACTTTTCAGTACTTTGCCACAATTTTCAGTACTTTGCCACGACTTTTCAGCACTTCGCCACTACTTTTCAGTACTTTGCCACACTTTTCAGTACTTTGCCACCTCTTTGCAGCACTTTGCCACACTTTTCAGCACTTTGCCACAACTTTTCAGTACTTTGCCATACTTTTCAGTACTTTGCCACGACTTTGCCACACTTGTCAGCACTTTGCCACAACTTTTCAGTCCTTTGCCACACTTTTCAGCACTTTGCCACGACTTTGCAGCACTTTGCCACACTTTTCAGCACTTTGCCCAAACTATTCAGTACTTTGCCACACTTTTCAGTACTTTGCCACGACTTTGCAGCACTTTGCCACTCTTTTCAGTATTTTGCCACGACTTTGCCATAACTCTTCAGTAATTTGCCACACTTTTCAGTACTTTGCCACGACTTTTAAGTACTTTGCCACTACTTTTCAGCACTTTGCCACAACTTTTCAGTACTTTGCCACACTTTTCAGCACTTTGCCACAACTTTTCAGTACTTTGCCACACTTTTCAGCACTTTGCCACTACTTTTCAGTACTTTGCCACACTTTTCAGTCCTTTGCCACACTTTTCAGCATTTGCCACGACTTTGCAGCACTTTGCCACACTTTTCAGCACTTTGCCACAACTTTTCAGTCCTTTGCCACACTTTTCAGCACTTTGCCACGACTTTGCAGCACTTTGCCACACTTTTCAGCACTTTGCCACAACTTTTCAGTACTTTGCCACACTTTTCAGTACTTTGCCACGACTTTGCCACAACTTTTCAGTACTTTGCCACTCTTTTCAGTACTTTGCCACGACTTTGCCACAACTTTTCAGTACTTTGCCACACTTTTCAGTACTTTGCCACGACTTTGCCACAACTTTTCAGTACTTTGCCACACTTTTCAGTACTTTGCCACGACTTTTCAGCACTTCGCCACTACTTTTCAGTACTTTGCCACACTTTTCAGCACTTTGCCACAACTTTTCAGTCCTTTGCCACACTTTTCAGCACTTTGCCACGACTTTGCATCACTTTGCCACACTTTTCAGTACTTTGCCACGACTTTGCCACAACTTTTCAGTACTTTGCCACTCTTTTCAGTACTTTGCCACGACTTTGCCACAACTTTTCAGTACTTTGCCACAATTTTCAGTACTTTGCCACGACTTTTCAGCACTTCGCCACTACTTTTCAGTACTTTGCCACACTTTTCAGTACTTTGCCACGACTTTGCAGCACTTTGCCACACTTTTCAGCACTTTGCCACACTTTTCAGTACTTTGCCATGACTTTGCAGCACTTTGCCACACTTTTCAGCACTTTGCCACAACTTTTCAGTACGTTGCCACGACTTTGCCACACTTGTCAGCACTTTGCCACAACTTTTCAGTCCTTTGCCACACTTTTCAGCACTTCGCCACTACTTTTCAGTACTTTGCCACACTTTTCAGCACTTTGCCACAACTTTTCAGTCCTTTGCCACACTTTTCAGCACTTTGCCACGACTTTGCATCACTTTGCCACACTTTTCAGCACTTTGCGACAACTTTTCAGTACTTTGCCACTGTTTTCAGTACTTTGCCACGACTTTGCAGCACTTTGCCACTCTTTTCAGTACTTTGCCACGACTTTGCCACAACTCTTCAGTACTTTGCCACACTTTTCAGTACTTTGCCACGACTTTTCAGTACTTTGCCACTACTTTTCAGCACTTTGCCACAACTTTTCAGTACTTTGCCACACTTTTCAGCACTTTGCCACTACTTTTCAGTACTTTGCCACACTTTTCAGTACTTTGCCACGACTTTTCAGCACTTCGCCACAAAATTTCAGTACTTTGCCACACTTTTCAGTACTTTGCCACGACTTTGCCACAACTTTTCAGTACTTTGCCACTCTTTTCAGTACTGTGCCACGACTTTGCCACAACTTTTCAGTACTTTGCCACAATTTTCAGTACTTTGCCACGACTTTTCAGCACTTCGCCACTACTTTTCAGTACTTTGCCACACTTTTCAGTACTTTGCCACCTCTTTGCAGCACTTTGCCACCTCTTTGCAGCACTTTGCCACACTTTTCAGCACTTTGCCATACTTTTCAGTACTTTGCCACGACTTTGCCACACTTGTCAGCACTTTGCCACAACTTTTCAGTCCTTTGCCACACTTTTCAGCACTTTGCCACGACTTTGCAGCACTTTGCCACACTTTTCAGCACTTTGCCCAAACTATTCAGTACTTTGCCACACTTTTCAGTACTTTGCCACGACTTTGCAGCACTTTGCCACTCTTTTCAGTATTTTGCCACGACTTTGCCATAACTCTTCAGTAATTTGCCACACTTTTCAGTACTTTGCCACGACTTTTCAGTACTTTGCCACTACTTTTCAGCACTTTGCCACAACTTTTCAGTACTTTGCCACACTTTTCAGCACTTTGCCACAACTTTTCAGTACTTTGCCACACTTTTCAGCACTTTGCCACTACTTTCCAGTACTTTGCCACACTTTTCAGTCCTTTGCCACACTTTTCAGCACTTTGCCACGACTTTGCAGCACTTTGCCACACTTTTCAGCACTTTGCCACAACTTTTCAGTCCTTTGCCACTCTTTTCAGTACTTTGCCACGACTTTGCCACAACTTTTCAGTACTTTGCCACACTTTTCAGTACTTTGCCACGACTTTGCCACAACTTTTCAGTACTTTGCCACACTTTTCAGTACTTTGCCACGACTTTTCAGCACTTCGCCACTACTTTTCAGTACTTTGCCACACTTTTCAGCACTTTGCCACAACTTTTCAGTCCTTTGCCACACTTTTCAGCACTTTGCCACGACTTTGCATCACTTTGCCACACTTTTCAGCACTTTGCCACTGTTTTCAGTACTTTGCCACGACTTTGCAGCACTTTGCCACTCTTTTCAGTACTTTGCCACGACTTTGCAGCACTTTGCCACTCTTTTCAGTACTTTGCCACGACTTTGCCACAACTCTTCAGTACTTTGCCACACTTTTCAGTACTTTGCCACGACTTTTCAGTACTTTGCCACTACTTTTCAGCACTTTGCCACAACTTTTCAGTACTTTGCCACACTTTTCAGCACTTTGCCACTACTTTTCAGTACTTTGCCACACTTTTCAGTACTTTGCCACGACTTTTCAGCACTTCGCCACAAAATTTCAGTACTTTGCCACACTTTTCAGCACTTTGCCACGACTTTGCATCACTTTGCCACACTTTTCAGTACTTTGCCACGACTTTGCCACAACTTTTCAGTACTTTGCCACTCTTTTCAGTACTTTGCCACGACTTTGCCACAACTTTTCAGTACTTTGCCACAATTTTCAGTACTTTGCCACGACTTTTCAGCACTTCGCCACTACTTTTCAGTACTTTGCCACACTTTTCAGTACTTTGCCACGACTTTGCAGCACTTTAAGCAAATAACACCGAATAAACGGCAAGGTAAAGACTATGTCTAATTATAGTAAATACGTACTGCGTGCGTGACTCGAACCGGCGCTCGCGTACGGCACCTAATCGCCTAGCTTCACGCCACTACACGTCTTCCCCTCGGCCACCGGGCATCCCCAAAAAAGGATGCTTAATAACCGAGCTTATTACGTGCAGAGAACGTGAAACCCGTCCACGCGATACGCGCCACACAGCATGGCCAGAATGCGGCAAAGGCCTTCAGATCTGGCTGTAGTAGGATGGTGAAAGTAATGGTACAGCATTTTAACAGTGAATAAGTACTGAGAAATAATTTTTAAACTCATAGTTGCTGTCGACATAGGAAGTAAAGTAAGCAAATAACACCGAATAAACGGCAAGGTAAAGACTATGTCTAATTATAGTAAATACGTACTGCGTGCGTGACTCGAACCGGCGCTCGCGTACGGCACCTAATCGCCTAGCTTCACGCCACTACACGTCTTCCCCTCGGCCACCGGGCATCCCCAAAAAAGGATGCTTAATAACCGAGCTTATTACGTGCAGAGAACGTGAAACCCGTCCACGCGATACGCGCCACACAGCATGGCCAGAATGCGGCAAAGGCCTTCAGATCTGGCTGTAGTAGGATGGTGAAAGTAATGGTACAGCATTTTAACAGTGAATAAGTACTGAGAAATAATTTTTAAACTCATAGTTGCTGTCGACATAGGAAGTAAAGTAAGCAAATAACACCGAATAAACGGCAAGGTAAAGACTATGTCTAATTATAGTAAATACGTACTGCGTGCGTGACTCGAACCGGCGCTCGCGTACGGCACCTAATCGCCTAGCTTCACGCCACTACACGTCTTCCCCTCGGCCACCGGGCATCCCCAAAAAAGGATGCTTAATAACCGAGCTTATTACGTGCAGAGAACGTGAAACCCGTCCACGCGATACGCGCCACACAGCATGGCCAGAATGCGGCAAAGGCCTTCAGATCTGGCTGTAGTAGGATAGTGAAAGTAATGGTACAGCATTTTAACAGTGAATAAGTACTGAGAAATAATTTTTAAAACCATAGTTGCTGTCGACATAGGAAGTAAAGTAAGCAAATAACACCGAATAAACGGCAAGGTAAAGACTATGTCTAATTATAGTAAATACGTACTGCGTGCGTGACTCGAACCGGCGCTCGCGTACGGCACCTAATCGCCTAGCTTCACGCCACTACACGTCTTCCCCTCGGCCACCGGGCATCCCCAAAAAAGGATGCTTAATAACCGAGCTTATTACGTGCAGAGAACGTGAAACCCGTCCACGCGATACGCGCCAAGCCAAGTGAACGGGTTTCACGTTCTCTGCACGTAATAAGCTCGGTTATTAAGCATCCTTTTTTGGGGATGCCCGGTGGCCGAGGGGAAGACGTGTAGTGGCGTGAAGCTAGGCGATTAGGTGCCGTACGCGAGCGCCGGTTTGAGTCACGCACGCAGTACGTATTTACTATAATTAGACATAGTCTTTACCTTGCCGTTTATTCGGTGTTATTTGCTTACTTTACTTCCTATGTCGACAGCAACTATGAGTTTAAAAATTATTTCTCAGTACTTATTCACTGTTAAAATGCTGTACCATTACTTTCACCATCCTACTACAGCCAGATCTGAAGGCCTTTGCCGCATTCTGGCCATGCTGTGTGGCGCGTATCGCGTGGACGGGTTTCACGTTCTCTGCACGTAATAAGCTCGGTTATTAAGCATCCTTTTTTGGGGATGCCCGGTGGCCGAGGGGAAGACGTGTAGTGGCGTGAAGCTAGGCGATTAGGTGCCGTACGCGAGCGCCGGTTCGAGTCACGCACGCAGTACGTATTTACTATAATTAGACATAGTCTTTACCTTGCCGTTTATTCGGTGTTATTTGCTTACTTTACTTCCTATGTCGACAGCAACTATGAGTTTGCAGCACTTTGCCACACTTTTCAGCACTTTGCCACACTTTTCAGTACTTTGCCACGACTTTGCAGCACTTTGCCACACTTTTCAGCACTTTGCCACAACTTTTCAGTACGTTGCCACGACTTTGCCACACTTGTCAGCACTTTGCCACAACTTTTCAGTCCTTTGCCACACTTTTCAGCACTTCGCCACTACTTTTCAGTACTTTGCCACACTTTTCAGCACTTTGCCACAACTTTTCAGTCCTTTGCCACACTTTTCAGCACTTTGCCACGACTTTGCATCACTTTGCCACACTTTTCAGCACTTTGCGACAACTTTTCAGTACTTTGCCACTGTTTTCAGTACTTTGCCACGACTTTGCAGCACTTTGCCACTCTTTTCAGTACTTTGCCACGACTTTGCCACAACTCTTCAGTACTTTGCCACACTTTTCAGTACTTTGCCACGACTTTTCAGTACTTTGCCACTACTTTTCAGCACTTTGCCACAACTTTTCAGTACTTTGCCACACTTTTCAGCACTTTGCCACTACTTTTCAGTACTTTGCCACACTTTTCAGTACTTTGCCACGACTTTTCAGCACTTCGCCACAAAATTTCAGTACTTTGCCACACTTTTCAGTACTTTGCCACGACTTTGCCACAACTTTTCAGTACTTTGCCACTCTTTTCAGTACTGTGCCACGACTTTGCCACAACTTTTCAGTACTTTGCCACAATTTTCAGTACTTTGCCACGACTTTTCAGCACTTCGCCACTACTTTTCAGTACTTTGCCACACTTTTCAGTACTTTGCCACCTCTTTGCAGCACTTTGCCACACTTTTCAGCACTTTGCCATACTTTTCAGTACTTTGCCACGACTTTGCCACACTTGTCAGCACTTTGCCACAACTTTTCAGTCCTTTGCCACACTTTTCAGCACTTTGCCACGACTTTGCAGCACTTTGCCACACTTTTCAGCACTTTGCCCAAACTATTCAGTACTTTGCCACACTTTTCAGTACTTTGCCACGACTTTGCAGCACTTTGCCACTCTTTTCAGTATTTTGCCACGACTTTGCCATAACTCTTCAGTAATTTGCCACACTTTTCAGTACTTTGCCACGACTTTTCAGTACTTTGCCACTACTTTTCAGCACTTTGCCACAACTTTTCAGTACTTTGCCACACTTTTCAGCACTTTGCCACAACTTTTCAGTACTTTGCCACACTTTTCAGCACTTTGCCACTACTTTTCAGTACTTTGCCACACTTTTCAGTCCTTTGCCACACTTTTCAGCACTTTGCCACGACTTTGCAGCACTTTGCCACACTTTTCAGAACTTTGCCACAACTTTTCAGTCCTTTGCCACACTTTTCAGCACTTTGCCACGACTTTGCAGCACTTTGCCACACTTTTCAGCACTTTGCCACAACTTTTCAGTACTTTGCCACACTTTTCAGTACTTTGCCACGACTTTGCCACAACTTTTCAGTACTTTGCCACTCTTTTCAGTACTTTGCCACGACTTTGCCACAACTTTTCAGTACTTTGCCACACTTTTCAGTACTTTGCCACGACTTTGCCACAACTTTTCAGTACTTTGCCACACTTTTCAGTACTTTGCCACGACTTTTCAGCACTTCGCCACTACTTTTCAGTACTTTGCCACACTTTTCAGCACTTTGCCACAACTTTTCAGTCCTTTGCCACACTTTTCAGCACTTTGCCACGACTTTGCATCACTTTGCCACACTTTTCAGCACTTTGCCACTGTTTTCAGTACTTTGCCACGACTTTGCAGCACTTTGCCACTCTTTTCAGTACTTTGCCACGACTTTGCAGCACTTTGCCACTCTTTTCAGTACTTTGCCACGACTTTGCCACAACTCTTCAGTACTTTGCCACACTTTTCAGTACTTTGCCACGACTTTTCAGTACTTTGCCACTACTTTTCAGCACTTTGCCACAACTTTTCAGTACTTTGCCACACTTTTCAGCACTTTGCCACTACTTTTCAGTACTTTGTCACACTTTTCAGTACTTTGCCACGACTTTTCAGCACTTCGCCACAAAATTTCAGTACTTTGCCACACTTTTCAGTACTTTGCCACGACTTTGCCACAACTTTTCAGTACTTTGCCACTCTTTTCAGTACTTTGCCACGACTTTGCCACAACTTTTCAGTACTTTGCCACAATTTTCAGTACTTTGCCACGACTTTTCAGCACTTCGCCACTACTTTTCAGTACTTTGCCACACTTTTCAGTACTTTGCCACGACTTTGCAGCACTTTGCCACACTTTTCAGCACTTTGCCACACTTTTCAGTACTTTGCCACGACTTTGCAGCACTTTGCCACACTTTTCAGCACTTTGCCACAACTTTTCAGTACGTTGCCACGACTTTGCCACACTTGTCAGCACTTTGCCACAACTTTTCAGTCCTTTGCCACACTTTTCAGCACTTTGCCACGACTTTGCAGCACTTTGCCACACTTTTCAGCACTTTGCCCAAACTATTCAGTACTTTGCCACACTTTTCAGTACTTTGCCACGACTTTGCAGCACTTTGCCACTCTTTTCAGTATTTTGCCACGACTTTGCCATAACTCTTCAGTACTTTGCCACACTTTTCAGTACTTTGCCATGACTTTTCAGTACTTTGCCACTACTTTTCAGCACTTTGCCACAACTTTTCAGTACTTTGCCACACTTTTCAGCACTTTGCCACAACTTTTCAGTACTTTGCCACACTTTTCAGCACTTTGCCACTACTTTTCAGTACTTTGCCACACTTTTCAGTACTTTGCCACGACTTTGCCACAACTTTTCAGTACTTTGCCACACTTTTCAGTACTTTGCCACGACTTTTCAGCACTTCGCCACTACTTTTCAGTACTTTGCCACACTTTTCAGCACTTTGCCACAACTTTTCAGTCCTTTGCCACACTTTTCAGCACTTTGCCACGACTTTGCAGCACTTTGCCACACTTTTCTGCACTTTGCCACAACTTTTCAGTACTTTGCCACTGTTTTCAGTACTTTGCCACGACTTTGCAGCACTTTGCCACTCTTTTCAGTACTTTGCCACGACTTTGCCACAACTCTTCAGTACTTTGCCACACTTTTCAGTACTTTGCCACGACTTTTCAGTACTTTGCCACTACTTTTCAGCACTTTGCCACAACTTTTCAGTACTTTGCCACACTTTTCAGCACTTTGCCACAACTTTTCAGTACTTTGCCACACTTTTCAGCACTTTGCCACTACTTTTCAGTACTTTGCCACACTTTTCAGTACTTTGCCACGACTTTTCAGCACTTCGCCACAAAATTTCAGTACTTTGCCACACTTTTCAGTACTTTGCCACGACTTTGCCACAACTTTTCAGTACTTTGCCACTCTTTTCAGTACTTTGCCACGACTTTGCCACAACTTTTCAGTACTTTGCCACAATTTTCAGTACTTTGCCACGACTTTTCAGCACTTCGCCACTACTTTTCAGTACTTTGCCACACTTTTCAGTACTTTGCCACAACTTTTCAGTACTTTGCCACACTTTTCAGTACTTTGCCACGACTTTGCAGCACTTTGCCACACTTTTCAGCACTTTGCCACAACTTTTCAGTACACTGCCACACTTTTCAGTACTTTGCCACGACTTTGCCACACTTGTCAGCACTTTGCCACAACTTTTCAGTCCTTTGCCACACTTTTCAGCACTTTGCCACGACTTTGCAGCACTTTGCCACACTTTTCAGCACTTTGCCCAAACTATTCAGTACTTTGCCACACTTTTCAGTACTTTGCCACGACTTTGCAGCACTTTGCCACTCTTTTCAGTATTTTGCCACGACTTTGCCATAACTCTTCAGTACTTTGCCACACTTTTCAGCACTTTGCCACTACTTTTCAGTACTTTGCCACACTTTTCAGTACTTTGCCACGACTTTTCAGCACTTCGCCACAAAATTTCAAAACTTTGCCACACTTTTCAGTACTTTGCCACGACTTTGCCACAACTTTTCAGTACTTTGCCACACTTTTCAGTGCTTTGCCACGACATTGCCACAACTTTTCAGTACTTTGCCACACTTTTCAGTACTTTGCCACGACTTTGCCACGACTTTTCAGTACTTTGCCACTACTTTTCAACACTTTGCCACAACTTTTCAGTACTTTGCCACGACTTTGCAGCACTTTGCCACTCTTTTCAGTACTTTGCCACGACTTTGCCACAACTCTTCAGTACTTTGCCACACTTTTCAGTACTTTGCCACGACTTTTCAGTACTTTGCCACTACTTTTCAGCACTTTGCCACAACTTTTCAGTACTTTGCCACACTTTTCAGCACTTTGCCACAACTTTTCAGTACTTTGCCACACTTTTCAGCACTTCGCCACTACTTTTCAGTACTTTGCCACACTTTTCAGCACTTTGCCACAACTTTTCAGTCCTTTGCCACACTTTTCAGCACTTTGCCACGACTTTGCAGCACTTTGCCACACTTTTCAGCACTTTGCCACAACTTTTCAGTCCTTTGCCACACTTTTCAGCACTTTGCCACGACTTTGCAGCACTTTGCCACACTTTTCAGCACTTTGCCACAACTTTTCAGTACTTTGCCACACTTTTCAGTACTTTGCCACGACTTTGCCACAACTTTTCAGTACTTTGCCACTCTTTTCAGTACTTTGCCACGACTTTGCCACAACTTTTCAGTACTTTGCCACACTTTTCAGTACTTTGCCACGACTTTGCCACAACTTTTCAGTACTTTGCCACACTTTTCAGTACTTTGCCACGACTTTTCAGCACTTCGCCACTACTTTTCAGTACTTTGCCACACTTTTCAGCACTTTGCCACAACTTTTCAGTCCTTTGCCACACTTTTCAGCACTTTGCCACGACTTTGCATCACTTTGCCACACTTTTCAGCACTTTGCGACAACTTTTCAGTACTTTGCCACTGTTTTCAGTACTTTGCCACGACTTTGCAGCACTTTGCCACTCTTTTCAGTACTTTGCCACGACTTTGCCACAACTCTTCAGTACTTTGCCACACTTTTCAGTACTTTGCCACGACTTTTCAGTACTTTGCCACTACTTTTCAGCACTTTGCCACAACTTTTCAGTACTTTGCCACACTTTTCAGCACTTTGCCACTACTTTTCAGTACTTTGCCACACTTTTCAGTACTTTGCCACGACTTTTCAGCACTTCGCCACAAAATTTCAGTACTTTGCCACACTTTTCAGTACTTTGCCACGACTTTGCCACAACTTTTCAGTACTTTGCCACAATTTTCAGTACTTTGCCACGACTTTTCAGCACTTCGCCACTACTTTTCAGTACTTTGCCACACTTTTCAGTACTTTGCCACGACTTTGCAGCACTTTGCCACACTTTTCAGCACTTTGCCACAACTTTTCAGTACTTTGCCACACTTTTCAGTACGTTGCCACGACTTTGCCACACTTGTGAAAAGTACTGAAAAGTTAAAAAGTTGTGGCCAAGTGCTGACTTTGCCACAACTTTTCAGTCCTTTGCCACACTTTTCAGCACTTTGCCACGACTTTGCAGCACTTTGCCACACTTTTCAGCACTTTGCCCAAACTATTCAGTACTTTGCCACACTTTTCAGTACTTTGCCACGACTTTGCAGCACTTTGCCACTCTTTTCAGTATTTTGCCACGACTTTGCCATAACTCTTCAGTACTTTGCCACACTTTTCAGTACTTTGCCACGACTTTTCAGTACTTTGCCACTACTTTTCAGCACTTTGCCACAACTTTTCAGTACTTTGCCACACTTTTCAGCACTTTGCCACAACTTTTCAGTACTTTGCCACACTTTTCAGCACTTTGCCACTACTTTTCAGTACTTTGCCACACTTTTCAGTACTTTGCCACGACTTTGCCACAACTTTTCAGTACTTTGCCACACTTTTCAGTACTTTGCCACGACTTTTCAGCACTTCGCCACTACTTTTCAGAACTTTGCCACACTTTTCAGCACTTTGCCACAACTTTTCAGTCCTTTGCCACACTTTTCAGCACTTTGCCACGACTTTGCATCACTTTGCCACACTTTTCAGCACTTTGCCACAACTTTTCAGTACTTTGCCACTGTTTTCAGTACTTTGCCACGACTTTGCAGCACTTTGCCACTCTTTTCAGTACTTTGCCACGACTTTGCCACAACTCTTCAGTACTTTGCCACACTTTTCAGTACTTTGCCACGACTTTTCAGTACTTTGCCACTACTTTTCAGCACTTTGCCACAACTTTTCAGTACTTTGCCACACTTTTCAGCACTTTGCCACTACTTTTCAGTACTTTGCCACACTTTTCAGTACTTTGCCACGACTTTTCAGCACTTCGCCACAAAATTTCAGTACTTTGCCACACTTTTCAGTACTTTGCCACGACTTTGCCACAACTTTTCAGTACTTTGCCACTCTTTTCAGTACTTTGCCACGACTTTGCCACAACTTTTCAGTACTTTGCCACAATTTTCAGTACTTTGCCACGACTTTTCAGCACTTCGCCACTACTTTTCAGTACTTTGCCACACTTTTCAGTACTTTGCCACGACTTTGCAGCACTTTGCCACACTTTTCAGCACTTTGCCACAACTTTTCAGTACTTTGCCACACTTTTCAGTACTTTGCCACGACTTTGCCACACTTGTCAGCACTTTGCCACAACTTTTCAGTCCTTTGCCACACTTTTCAGCACTTTGCCACGACTTTGCAGCTCTTTGCCACACTTTTCAGCACTTTGCCCAAACTATTCAGTACTTTGCCACACTTTTCAGTACTTTGCCACGACTTTGCAGCACTTTGCCACTCTTTTCAGTATTTTGCCACACTTTTCAGTACTTTGCCACGACTTTGCCACAACTTTTCAGTACTTTGCCACACTTTTCAGTACTTTGCCACGACTTTTCAGCACTTCGCCACTACTTTTCAGTACTTTGCCACACTTTTCAGCACTTTGCCACAACTTTTCAGTCCTTTGCCTCACTTTTCAGCATTTGCCACGACTTTGCAGCACTTTGCCACACTTTTCAGCACTTTGCTACAACTTTTCAGTACTTTGCCACTGTTTTCAGCACTTTGCCACAACTTTTCAGTACTTTGCCACACTTTTCAGCACTTTGCCACAACTTTTCAGTACTTTGCCACACTTTGCAGCACTTTGCCACTACTTTTCAGTACTTTGCCACACTTTTCAGTACTTTGCCACGACTTTTCAGCACTTCGCCACAAAATTTAAGTACTTTGCCACACTTTTCAGTACTTTGCCACGACTTTGCCACAACTTTTCAATACTTTGCCACTCTTTTCAGTACTTTGCCACGACTTTGCCACAACTTTTCAGTACTTTGCCACTCTTTTCAGTACTTTGCCACGACTTTGCCACAACTTTTCAGTACTTTGCCACAATTTTCAGTACTTTGCCACGACTTTTCAGCACTTCGCCACTACTTTTCAGTACTTTGCCACACTTTTCAGTACTTTGCCACAACTTTTCAGTACTTTACCACACTTTTCAGTACTTTGCCACGACTTTGCAGCACTTTG
Source organism: Saccoglossus kowalevskii (assembly GCF_978046115.1). Lineage (NCBI taxonomy): Eukaryota > Metazoa > Hemichordata > Enteropneusta > Harrimaniidae > Saccoglossus > Saccoglossus kowalevskii. Next base: position 3,287,773 of record NW_028188619.1, on the reverse strand, counting down.
CCACACTTTTCAGCACTTTGCCACAACTTTTCAGTACACTGCCACACTTTTCAGTACTTTGCCACGACTTTGCCACACTTGTCAGCACTTTGCCACAACTTTTCAGTCCTTTGCCACACTTTTCAGCACTTTGCCACGACTTTGCAGCACTTTGCCACACTTTTCAGCACTTTGCCCAAACTATTCAGTACTTTGCCACACTTTTCAGTACTTTGCCACGACTTTGCAGCACTTTGCCACTCTTTTCAGTATTTTGCCACGACTTTGCCATAACTCTTCAGTACTTTGCCACACTTTTCAGCACTTTGCCACTACTTTTCAGATCTTTGCCACACTTTTCAGTACTTTGCCACGACTTTTCAGCACTTCGCCACAAAATTTCAATACTTTGCCACACTTTTCAGTACTTTGCCACGACTTTGCCACAACTTTTCAGTACTTTGCCACACTTTTCAGTACTTTGCCACGACTTTGCCACGACTTTTCAGTACTTTGCCACTACTTTTCAACACTTTGCCACAACTTTTCAGTACTTTGCCACGACTTTGCAGCACTTTGCCACTCTTTTCAGTACTTTGCCACGACTTTGCCACAACTCTTCAGTACTTTGCCACACTTTTCAGTACTTTGCCACGACTTTTCAGTACTTTGCCACTACTTTTCAGCACTTTGCCACAACTTTTCAGTACTTTGCCACACTTTTCAGCACTTTGCCACAACTTTTCAGTACTTTGCCACACTTTTCAGCACTTCGCCACTACTTTTCAGTACTTTGCCACACTTTTCAGCACTTTGCCACAACTTTTCAGTCCTTTGCCACACTTTTCAGCACTTTGCCACGACTTTGCAGCACTTTGCCACACTTTTCAGCACTTTGCCACAACTTTTCAGTCCTTTGCCACACTGTTCAGCACTTTGCCACGACTTTGCAGCACTTTGCCACACTTTTCAGCACTTTGCCACAACTTTTCAGTACTTTGCCACACTTTTCAGTACTTTGCCACGACTTTGTCACAACTTTTCAGTACTTTGCCACTCTTTTCAGTACTTTGCCACGACTTTGCCACAACTTTTCAGTACTTTGCCACACTTTTCAGTACTTTGCCACGACTTTGCCACAACTTTTCAGTACTTTGCCACACTTTTCAGTACTTTGCCACGACTTTTCAGCACTTCGCCACTACTTTTCAGTACTTTGCCACACTTTTCAGCACTTTGCCACAACTTTTCAGTCCTTTGCCACACTTTTCAGCACTTTGCCACGACTTTGCATCACTTTGCCACACTTTTCAGCACTTTGCGACAACTTTTCAGTACTTTGCCACTGTTTTCAGTACTTTGCCACGACTTTGCAGCACTTTGCCACTCTTTTGCCACTGTTTTCAGTACTTTGCCACGACTTTGCAGCACTTTGCCACACTTTTCAGTACTTTGCCACGACTTTTCAGTACTTTGCCACTACTTTTCAGTACTTTGCCACACTTTTCAGTACTTTGCCACGACTTTTCAGCACTTCGCCACAAAATTTCAGTACTTTGCCACACTTTTCAGTACTTTGCCACGACTTTGCCACAACTTTTCAGTACTTTGCCACAATTTTCAGTACTTTGCCACGACTTTTCAGCACTTCGCCACTACTTTTCAGTACTTTGCCACACTTTTCAGTACTTTGCCACGACTTTGCAGCACTTTGCCACACTTTTCAGCACTTTGCCACAACTTTTCAGTACTTTGCCACACTTTTCAGTACGTTGCCACGACTTTGCCACACTTGTGAAAAGTACTGAAAAGTTAAAAAGTTGTGGCCAAGTGCTGACTTTGCCACAACTTTTCAGTCCTTTGCCACACTTTTCAGCACTTTGCCACGACTTTGCAGCACTTTGCCACACTTTTCAGCACTTTGCCCAAACTATTCAGTACTTTGCCACACTTTTCAGTACTTTGCCACGACTTTGCAGCACTTTGCCACTCTTTTCAGTATTTTGCCACGACTTTGCCATAACTCTTCAGTACTTTGCCACACTTTTCAGTACTTTGCCACGACTTTTCAGTACTTTGCCACTACTTTTCAGCACTTTGCCACAACTTTTCAGTACTTTGCCACACTTTTCAGCACTTTGCCACAACTTTTCAGTACTTTGCCACACTTTTCAGCACTTTGCCACTACTTTTCAGTACTTTGCCACACTTTTCAGTACTTTGCCACGACTTTGCCACAACTTTTCAGTACTTTGCCACACTTTTCAGTACTTTGCCACGACTTTTCAGCACTTCGCCACTACTTTTCAGTACTTTGCCACACTTTTCAGCACTTTGCCACAACTTTTCAGTCCTTTGCCACACTTTTCAGCACTTTGCCACGACTTTGCATCACTTTGCCACACTTTTCAGCACTTTGCCACAACTTTTCAGTACTTTGCCACTGTTTTCAGTACTTTGCCACGACTTTGCAGCACTTTGCCACTCTTTTCAGTACTTTGCCACGACTTTGCCACAACTCTTCAGTACTTTGCCACACTTTTCAGTACTTTGCCACGACTTTTCAGTACTTTGCCACTACTTTTCAGCACTTTGCCACAACTTTTCAGTACTTTGCCACACTTTTCAGCACTTTGCCACTACTTTTCAGTACTTTGCCACACTTTTCAGTACTTTGCCACGACTTTTCAGCACTTCGCCACAAAATTTCAGTACTTTGCCACACTTTTCAGTACTTTGCCACGACTTTGCCACAACTTTTCAGTACTTTGCCACTCTTTTCAGTACTTTGCCACGACTTTGCCACAACTTTTCAGTACTTTGCCACAATTTTCAGTACTTTGCCACGACTTTTCAGCACTTCGCCACTACTTTTCAGTACTTTGCCACACTTTTCAGTACTTTGCCACGACTTTGCAGCACTTTGCCACACTTTTCAGCACTTTGCCACAACTTTTCAGTACTTTGCCACACTTTTCAGTACTTTGCCACGACTTTGCCACACTTGTCAGCACTTTGCCACAACTTTTCAGTCCTTTGCCACACTTTTCAGCACTTTGCCACGACTTTGCAGCACTTTGCCACACTTTTCAGCACTTTGCCCAAACTATTCAGTACTTTGCCACTCTTTTCAGTATTTTGCCACACTTTTCAGTACTTTGCCACGACTTTGCCACAACTTTTCAGTACTTTGCCACACTTTTCAGTACTTTGCCACGACTTTTCAGCACTTCGCCACTACTTTTCAGTACTTTGCCACACTTTTCAGCACTTTGCCACAAATTTTCAGTCCTTTGCCTCACTTTTCAGCATTTGCCACGACTTTGCAGCATTTGCCACACTTTTCAGCACTTTGCTACAACTTTTCAGTACTTTGCCACTGTTTTCAGCACTTTGCCACAACTTTTCAGTACTTTGCCACACTTTTCAGCACTTTGCCACAACTTTTCAGTACTTTGCCACACTTTTCAGCACTTTGCCACTACTTTTCAGTACTTTGCCACACTTTTCAGTACTTTGCCACGACTTTTCAGCACTTCGCCACAAAATTTCAGTACTTTGCCACACTTTTCAGTACTTTGCCACGACTTTGCCACAACTTTTCAATACTTTGCCACTCTTTTCAGTACTTTGCCACGACTTTGCCACAACTTTTCAGTACTTTGCCACAATTTTCAGTACTTTGCCACGACTTTTCAGCACTTCGCCACTACTTTTCAGTACTTTGCCACACTTTTCAGTACTTTGCCACAACTTTTCAGTACTTTGCCACACTTTTCAGTACTTTGCCACGACTTTGCAGCACTTTGCCACACTTTTCAGCACTTTGCCACAACTTTTCAGTACACTGCCACACTTTTCAGTACTTTGCCACGACTTTGCCACACTTGTCAGCACTTTGCCACAACTTTTCAGTCCTTTGCCACACTTTTCAGCACTTTGCCACGACTTTGCAGCACTTTGCCACACTTTTCAGCACTTTGCCCAAACTATTCAGTACTTTGCCACACTTTTCAGTACTTTGCCACGACTTTGCAGCACTTTGCCACTCTTTTCAGTATTTTGCCACGACTTTGCCATAACTCTTCAGTACTTTGCCACACTTTTCAGTACTTTGCCACGACTTTTCAGTACTTTGCCACTACTCTTCAGCACTTTGCCACAACTTTTCAGTACTTTGCCACACTTTTCAGCACTTTGCCACAACTTTTCAGTACTTTGCCACACTTTTCAGCACTTAGCCACAACTTGTCAGTACTTTGCCACACTTTTCAGTACTTTGCCACGACTTTGCCACAACTTTTCAGTACTTTGCCACACTTTTCAGTACTTTGCCACGACTTTTCAGCACTTCGCCACTACTTTTCAGTACTTTGCCACACTTTTCAGCACTTTGCCACAACTTTTCAGTCCTTTGCCACACTTTTCAGCACTTTGCCACGACTTTGCAGCACTTTGCCACACTTTTCAGCACTTTGCCACAACTTTTCAGTACTTTGCCACTGTTTTCAGTACTTTGCCACGACTTTGCAGCACTTTGCCACTCTTTTCAGTACTTTGCCACGACTTTGCCACAACTCTTCAGTACTTTGCCACACTTTTCAGTACTTTGCCACGACTTTTCAGTACTTTGCCACTACTTTTCAGCACTTTGCCACAACTTTTCAGTACTTTGCCACACTTTTCAGCACTTTGCCACAACTTTTCAGTACTTTGCCACACTTTTCAGCACTTTGCCACTACTTTTCAGTACTTTGCCACACTTTTCAGTACTTTGCCACGACTTTTCAGCATATCGCCACAAAATTTCAGTACTTTGCCACACTTTTCAGTACTTTGCCACGACTTTGCCACAACTTTTCAGTACTTTGCCACTCTTTTCAGTACTTTGCCACGACTTTGCCACAACTTTTCAGTACTTTGCCACAATTTTCAGTACTTTGCCACGACTTTTCAGCACTTCGCCACTACTTTTCAGTACTTTGCCACACTTTTCAGTACTTTGCCACAACTTTTCAGTACTTTGCCACACTTTTCAGTACTTTGCCTCGACTTTGCAGCACTTTGCCACACTTTTCAGCACTTTGCCACAACTTTTCAGTACACTGCCACACTTTTCAGTACTTTGCCACGACTTTGCCACACTTGTCAGCACTTTGCCACAACTTTTCAGTCCTTTGCCACACTTTTCAGCACTTTGCCACGACTTTGCAGCACTTTGCCACAATTTTCAGCACTTTGCCCAAACTATTCAGTACTTTGCCACACTTTTCAGTACTTTGCCACGACTTTGCAGCACTTTGCCACTCTTTTCAGTATTTTGCCACGACTTTGCCATAACTCTTCAGTACTTTGCCACACTTTTCAGCACTTTGCCACTACTTTTCAGTACTTTGCCACACTTTTCAGTACTTTGCCACGACTTTTCAGCACTTCGCCACAAAATTTCAATACTTTGCCACACTTTTCAGTACTTTGCCACGACTTTGCCACAACTTTTCAGTACTTTGCCACACTTTTCAGTGCTTTGCCACGACATTGCCACAACTTTTCAGTACTTTGCCACACTTTTCAGTACTTTGCCACGACTTTGCCACGACTTTTCAGTACTTTGCCACTACTTTTCAACACTTTGCCACAACTTTTCAGTACTTTGCCACGACTTTGCAGCACTTTGCCACTCTTTTCAGTACTTTGCCACGACTTTGCCACAACTCTTCAGTACTTTGCCACACTTTTCAGTACTTTGCCACGACTTTTCAGTACTTTGCCACTACTTTTCAGCACTTTGCCACAACTTTTCAGTACTTTGCCACACTTTTCAGCACTTTGCCACAACTTTTCAGTACTTTGCCACACTTTTCAGCACTTCGCCACTACTTTTCAGTACTTTGCCACACTTTTCAGCACTTTGCCACAACTTTTCAGTCCTTTGCCACACTTTTCAGCACTTTGCCACGACTTTGCAGCACTTTGCCACACTTTTCAGCACTTTGCCACAACTTTTCAGTCCTTTGCCACACTTTTCAGCACTTTGCCACGACTTTGCAGCACTTTGCCACACTTTTCAGCACTTTGCCACAACTTTTCAGTACTTTGCCACACTTTTCAGTACTTTGCCACGACTTTGCCACAACTTTTCAGTACTTTGCCACTCTTTTCAGTACTTTGCCACGACTTAGCCACACTTTTCAGTACTTTGCCACACTTTTCAGTACTTTGCCACGACTTTGCCACAACTTTTCAGTACTTTGCCACACTTTTCAGTACTTTGCCACGACTTTTCAGCACTTCGCCACTACTTTTCAGTACTTTGCCACACTTTTCAGCACTTTGCCACAACTTTTCAGTCCTTTGCCACACTTTTCAGCACTTTGCCACGACTTTGCATCACTTTGCCACACTTTTCAGCACTTTGCGACAACTTTTCAGTACTTTGCCACTGTTTTCAGTACTTTGCCACGACTTTGCAGCACTTTGCCACTCTTTTCAGTACTTTGCCACGACTTTGCCACAACTCTTCAGTACTTTGCCACACTTTTCAGTACTTTGCCACGACTTTTCAGTACTTTGCCACTACTTTTCAGCACTTTGCCACAACTTTTCAGTACTTTGCCACACTTTTCAGCACTTTGCCACTACTTTTCAGTACTTTGCCACACTTTTCAGTACTTTGCCACGACTTTTCAGCACTTCGCCACAAAATTTCAGTACTTTGCCACACTTTTCAGTACTTTGCCACGACTTTGCCACAACTTTTCAGTACTTTGCCACTCTTTTCAGTACTTTGCCACGACTTTGCCACAACTTTTCAGTACTTTGCCACAATTTTCAGTACTTTGCCACGACTTTTCAGCACTTCGCCACTACTTTTCAGTACTTTGCCACACTTTTCAGTACTTTGCCACGACTTTGCAGCACTTTGCCACACTTTTCAGCACTTTGCCACAACTTTTCAGTACTTTGCCACACTTTTCAGTACGTTGCCACGACTTTGCCACACTTGTGAAAAGTACTGAAAAGTTGAAAAGTTGTGGCAAAGTGCTGACTTTGCCACAACTTTTCAGTCCTTTGCAACACTTTTCAGCACTTTGCCACGACTTTGCAGCACTTTGCCACACTTTTCAGCACTTTGCCCAAACTATTCAGTACTTTGCCACACTTTTCAGTACTTTGCCACGACTTTTCAGCACTTCGCCACAAAATTTCAGTACTTTGCCACACTTTTCAGTACTTTGCCACGACTTTGCCACAACTTTTCAGTACTTTGCCACTCTTTTCAGTACTTTGCCACGACTTTGCCACAACTTTTCAGTACTTTGCCATAATTTTCAGTACTTTGCCACGACTTTTCAGCACTTCGCCACTACTTTTCAGTACTTTGCCACACTTTTCAGTACTTTGCCACGACTTTGCAGCACTTTGCAACACTTTTCAGCACTTTGCCACAACTTTTCAGTACTTTGCCACACTTTTCAGTACGTTGCCACGACTTTGCCACACTTGTCAGCACTTTGCCACAACTTTTCAGTCCTTTGCCACACTTTTCAGCACTTTGCCACGACTTTGCAGCACTTTGCCACACTTTTCAGCACTTTGCCCAAACTATTCAGTACTTTGCCACACTTTTCAGTACTTTGCCACGACTTTGCAGCACTTTGCCACTCTTTTCAGTATTTTGCCACGACTTTGCCATAACTCTTCAGTACTTTGCCACACTTTTCAGTACTTTGCCACGACTTTTCAGTACTTTGCCACTACTTTTCAGCACTTTGCCACAACTTTTCAGTACTTTGCCACACTTTTCAGCACTTTGCCACAACTTTTCAGTACTTTGCCACACTTTTCAGCACTTTGCCACTACTTTTCAGTACTTTGCCACACTTTTCAGTACTTTGCCACGACTTTGCCACAACTTTTCAGTACTTTGCCACACTTTTCAGTACTTTGCCACGACTTTTCAGCACTTCGCCACTACTTTTCAGTACTTTGCCACACTTTTCAGCACTTTGCCACAACTTTTCAGTCCTTTGCCACACTTTTCAGCACTTTGCAACGACTTTGCATCACTTTGCCACACTTTTCAGCACTTTGCCACAACTTTTCAGTACTTTGCCACTGTTTTCAGTACTTTGCCACGACTTTGCAGCACTTTGCCACTCTTTTCAGTACTTTGCCACGACTTTGCCACAACTCTTCAGTACTTTGCCACACTTTTCAGTACTTTGCCACGACTTTTCAGTACTTTGCCACTACTTTTCAGCACTTTGCCACAACTTTTCAGTACTTTGCCACACTTTTCAGCACTTTGCCACAACTTTTCAGTACTTTGCCACACTTTTCAGCACTTTGCCACTACTTTTCAGTACTTTGCCACACTTTTCAGTACTTTGCCACGACTTTTCAGCACTTCGCCACAAAATTTCAGTACTTTGCCACACTTTTCAGTACTTTGCCACGACTTTGCCACAACTTTTCAGTACTTTGCCACTCTTTTCAGTACTTTGCCACGACTTTGCCACAACTTTTCAGTACTTTGCCACAATTTTCAGTACTTTGCCACGACTTTTCAGCACTTCGCCACTACTTTTCAGTACTTTGCCACACTTTTCAGTACTTTGCCACAACTTTTCAGTACTTTGCCACACTTTTCAGTACTTTGCCACGACTTTGCAGCACTTTGCCACACTTTTCAGCACTTTGCCACAACTTTTCAGTACACTGCCACACTTTTCAGTACTTTGCCACGACTTTGCCACACTTGTCAGCACTTTGCCACAACTTTTCAGTCCTTTGCCACACTTTTCAGCACTTTGCCACGACTTTGCAGCACTTTGCCACACTTTTCAGCACTTTGCCCAAACTATTCAGTACTTTGCCACACTTTTCAGCACTTTGCCACGACTTTGCAGCACTTTGCCACTCTTTTCAGTATTTTGCCACGACTTTGCCATAACTCTTCAGTACTTTGCCACACTTTTCAGCACTTTGCCACTACTTTTCAGTACTTTGCCACACTTTTCAGTACTTTGCCACGACTTTTCAGCACTTCGCCACAAAATTTCAATACTTTGCCACACTTTTCAGTACTTTGCCACGACTTTGCCACAACTTTTCAGTACTTTGCCACACTTTTCAGTGCTTTGCCACGACATTGCCACAACTTTTCAGTACTTTGCCACACTTTTCAGTACTTTGCCACGACTTTGCCACGACTTTTCAGTACTTTGCCACTACTTTTCAACACTTTGCCACAACTTTTCAGTACTTTGCCACTACTTTGCAGCACTTTGCCACTCTTTTCAGTACTTTGCCACGACTTTGCCACAACTCTTCAGTACTTTGCCACACTTTTCAGTACTTTGCCACGACTTTTCAGTACTTTGCCACTACTTTTCAGCACTTTGCCACAACTTTTCAGTACTTTGCCACACTTTTCAGCACTTCGCCACTACTTTTCAGTACTTTGCCACACTTTTCAGCACTTTGCCACAACTTTTCAGTCCTTTGCCACACTTTTCAGCACTTTGCCACGACTTTGCAGCACTTTGCCACACTTTTCAGCACTTTGCCACAACTTTTCAGTCCTTTGCCACACTTTTCAGCACTTTGCCACGACTTTGCAGCACTTTGCCACACTTTTCAGCACTTTGCCACAACTTTTCAGTACTTTGCCACACTTTTCAGTACTTTGCCACGACTTTGCCACAACTTTTCAGTACTTTGCCACTCTTTTCAGTACTTTGCCACGACTTAGCCACAACTTTTCAGTACTTTGCCACACTTTTCAGTACTTTGCCACGACTTTGCCACAACTTTTCAGTACTTTGCCACACTTTTCAGTACTTTGCCACGACTTTTCAGCACTTCGCCACTACTTTTCAGTACTTTGCCACACTTTTCAGCACTTTGCCACAACTTTTCAGTCCTTTGCCACACTTTTCAGCATTTGCCACGACTTTGCATCACTTTGCCACACTTTTCAGCACTTTGCGACAACTTTTCAGTACTTTGCCACTGTTTTCAGTACTTTGCCACGACTTTGCAGCACTTTGCCACTCTTTTCAGTACTTTGCCACGACTTTGCCACAACTCTTCAGTACTTTGCCACACTTTTCAGTACTTTGCCACGACTTTTCAGTACTTTGCCACTACTTTTCAGCACTTTGCCACAACTTTTCAGTACTTTGCCACACTTTTCAGCACTTTGCCACTACTTTTCAGTACTTTGCCACACTTTTCAGTTCTTTGCCACGACTTTTCAGCACTTCGCCACAAAATTTCAGTACTTTGCCACACTTTTCAGTACTTTGCCACGACTTTGCCACAACTTTTCAGTACTTTGCCACTCTTTTCAGTACTTTGCCACGACTTTGCCACAACTTTTCAGTACTTTGCCACAGTTTTCAGTACTTTGCCACGACTTTTCAGTACTTCGCCACTACTTTTCAGTACTTTGCCACACTTTTCAGTACTTTGCCACGACTTTGCAGCACTTTGCCACACTTTTCAGCACTTTGCCACAACTTTTCAGTACTTTGCCACACTTTTCAGTACGTTGCCACGACTTTGCCACACTTGTGAAAAGTACTGAAAAGTTGAAAAGTTGTGGCAAAGTGCTGACTTTGCCACAACTTTTCAGTCCTTTGCCACACTTTTCAGCACTTTGCCACGACTTTGCAGCACTTTGCCACACTTTTCAGCACTTTGCCCAAACTATTCAGTACTTTGCCACACTTTTCAGTACTTTGCCACGACTTTGCAGCACTTTGCCACTCTTTTCAGTATTTTGCCACGACTTTGCCATAACTCTTCAGTACTTTGCCACACTTTTCAGTACTTTGCCACGACTTTTCAGTACTTTGCCACTACTTTTCAGCACTTTGCCACAACTTTTCAGTACTTTGCCACACTTTTCAGCACTTTGCCACAACTTTTCAGTACTTTGCCACACTTTTCAGCACTTTGCCACTACTTTTCAGTACTTTGCCACACTTTTCAGTACTTTGCCACGACTTTGCCACAACTTTTCAGTACTTTGCCACACTTTTCAGTACTTTGCCACGACTTTTCAGCACTTCGCCACTACTTTTCAGTACTTTGCCACAACATTTCAGTACTTTGCCACAACTTTTCAGTCCTTTGCCACACTTTTCAGCACTTTGCCACACTTTTCAGTACTTTGCCACTGTTTTCAGTACTTTGCCACGACTTTGCAGCACTTTGCCACTCTTTTCAGTACTTTGCCACGACTTTGCCACAACTCTTCAGTACTTTGCCACACTTTTCAGTACTTTGCCACGACTTTTCAGTACTTTGCCACTACTTTTCAGCACTTTGCCACAACTTTTCAGTACTTTGCCACACTTTTCAGCACTTTGCCACAACTTTTCAGTACTTTGCCACACTTTTCAGCACTTTGCCACTACTTTTCAGTACTTTGCCACACTTTTCAGTACTTTGCCACGACTTTTCAGCACTTCGCCACAAAATTTCAGTACTTTGCCTCACTTTTCAGTACTTTGCCACGACTTTGCCACAACTTTTCAGTACTTTGCCACTCTTTTCAGTACTTTGCCACGACTTTGCCACAACTTTTCAGTACTTTGCCACAATTTTCAGTACTTTGCCACGACTTTTCAGCACTTCGCCACTACTTTTCAGTACTTTGCCACACTTTTCAGTACTTTGCCACAACTTTTCAGTACTTTGCCACACTTTTCAGTACTTTGCCACTTCTTTGCAGCACTTTGCCACACTTTTCAGCACTTTGCCACAACTTTTCAGTACACTGCCACACTTTTCAGTACTTTGCCACGACTTTGCCACACTTGTCAGCACTTTGCCACAACTTTTCAGTCCTTTGCCACACTTTTCAGCACTTTGCCACGACTTTGCAGCACTTTGCCACACTTTGCAGCACTTTGCCCAAACTATTCAGTACTTTGCCACACTTTTCAGTACTTTGCCACGACTTTGCAGCACTTTGCCACTCTTTTCAGTATTTTGCCACGACTTTGCCATAACTCTTCAGTACTTTGCCACACTTTTCAGTACTTTGCCACGACTTTTCAGTACTTTGCCACTACTTTTCAGCACTTTGCCACAACTTTTCAGTACTTTGCCACACTTTTCAGCACTTTGCCACTACTTTTCAGTACTTTGCCACACTTTTCAGTTCTTTGCCACGACTTTTCAGCACTTCGCCACAAAATTTCAGTACTTTGCCACACTTTTCAGTACTTTGCCACGACTTTGCCACAACTTTTCAGTACTTTGCCACTCTTTTCAGTACTTTGCCACGACTTTGCCACAACTTTTCAGTACTTTGCCACAATTTTCAGTACTTTGCCACGACTTTTCAGCACTTCGCCACTACTTTTCAGTACTTTGCCACACTTTTCAGTACTTTGCCACGACTTTGCAGCACTTTGCCACACTTTTCAGCACTTTGCCACAACTTTTCAGTACTTTGCCACACTTTTCAGTACGTTGCCACGACTTTGCCACACTTGTGAAAAGTACTGAAAAGTTGAAAAGTTGTGGCAAAGTGCTGACTTTGCCACAACTTTTCAGTCCTTTGCCACACTTTTCAGCACTTTGCCACGACTTTGCAGCACTTTGCCACACTTTTCAGCACTTTGCCCAAACTATTCAGTACTTTGCCACACTTTTCAGTACTTTGCCACGACTTTGCAGCACTTTGCCACTCTTTTCAGTATTTTGCCACGACTTTGCCATAACTCTTCAGTACTTTGCCACACTTTTCAGTACTTTGCCACGACTTTTCAGTACTTTGCCACTACTTTTCAGCACTTTGCCACAACTTTTCAGTACTTTGCCACACTTTTCAGCACTTTGCCACAACTTTTCAGTACTTTGCCACACTTTTCAGCACTTTGCCACTACTTTTCAGTACTTTGCCACACTTTTCAGTACTTTGCCACGACTTTGCCACAACTTTTCAGTACTTTGCCACACTTTTCAGTACTTTGCCACGACTTTTCAGCACTTCGCCACTACTTTTCAGTACTTTGCCACAACATTTCAGTACTTTGCCACAACTTTTCAGTCCTTTGCCACACTTTTCAGCACTTTGCCACGACTTTGCAGCACTTTGCCACACTTTTCAGCACTTTGCCACACTTTTCAGTACTTTGCCACTGTTTTCAGTACTTTGCCACGACTTTGCAGCACTTTGCCACTCTTTTCAGTACTTTGCCACGACTTTGCCACAACTCTTCAGTACTTTGCCACACTTTTCAGTACTTTGCCACGACTTTTCAGTACTTTGCCACTACTTTTCAGCACTTTGCCACAACTTTTCAGTACTTTGCCACACTTTTCAGCACTTTGCCACAACTTTTCAGTACTTTGCCACACTTTTCAGCACTTTGCCACTACTTTTCAGTACTTTGCCACACTTTTCAGTACTTTGCCACGACTTTTCAGCACTTCGCCACAAAATTTCAGTACTTTGCCTCACTTTTCAGTACTTTGCCACGACTTTGCCACAACTTTTCAGTACTTTGCCACTCTTTTCAGTACTTTGCCACGACTTTGCCACAACTTTTCAGTACTTTGCCACAATTTTCAGTACTTTGCCACGACTTTTCAGCACTTCGCCACTACTTTTCAGTACTTTGCCACACTTTTCAGTACTTTGCCACAACTTTTCAGTACTTTGCCACACTTTTCAGTACTTTGCCACTTCTTTGCAGCACTTTGCCACACTTTTCAGCACTTTGCCACAACTTTTCAGTACACTGCCACACTTTTCAGTACTTTGCCACGACTTTGCCACACTTGTCAGCACTTTGCCACAACTTTTCAGTCCTTTGCCACACTTTTCAGCACTTTGCCACGACTTTGCAGCACTTTGCCACACTTTGCAGCACTTTGCCCAAACTATTCAGTACTTTGCCACACTTTTCAGTACTTTGCCACGACTTTGCAGCACTTTGCCACTCTTTTCAGTATTTTGCCACGACTTTGCCATAACTCTTCAGTACTTTGCCACACTTTTCAGCACTTTGCCACTACTATTCAGTACTTTGCCACACTTTTCAGTATTTTGCCACGACTTTTCAGCACTTCGCCACAAAATTTCAATACTTTGCCACACTTTTCAGTACTTTGCCACGACTTTGCCACAACTTTTCAGTACTTTGCCACACTTTTCAGTGCTTTGCCACGACATTGCCACAACTTTTCAGTACTTTGCCACACTTTTCAGTACTTTGCCACGACTTTGCCACGACTTTTCATTACTTTGCCACTACTTTTCAACACTTTGCCACAACTTTTCAGTACTTTGCCACGACTTTGCAGCACTTTGCCACTCTTTTCAGTACTTTGCCACGACTTTGCCACACTTTTCAGTACTTTGCCACGACTTTTCAGTACTTTGCCACGACTTTTCAGTACTTTGCCACTACTTTTCAGCACTTTGCCACAACTTTTCAGTACTTTGCCACACTTTTCAGCACTTTGCCACAACTTTTCAGTACTTTGCCACACTTTTCAGCACTTCGCCACTACTTTTCAGTACTTTGCCACACTTTTCAGCACTTTGCCACAACTTTTCAGTCCTTTGCCACACTTTTCAGCACTTTGCCACGACTTTGCAGCACTTTGCCACACTTTTCAGCACTTTGCCACAACTTTTCAGTCCTTTGCCACACTTTTCAGCACTTTGCCACGACTTTGCAGCACTTTGCCACACTTTTCATCACTTTGCCACAACTTTTCAGTACTTTGCCACACTTTTCAGTACCTTGCCACGACTTTGCCACAACTTTTCAGTACTTTGCCACTCTTTTCAGTACTTTGCCACGACTTTGCCACAACTTTTCAGTACTTTGCCACAATTTTCAGTACTTTGCCACGACTTTTCAGCACTTCGCCACTACTTTTCAGTACTTTGCCACACTTTTCAGTACTTTGCCACGACTTTGCAGCACTTTGCCACACATTTCAGCACTTTGCCACAACTTTTCAGTACTTTGCCACACTTTTCAGTACTTTGCCACGACTTTGCCACACTTGTCAGCACTTTGCCACAAGTTTTCAGTCCTTTGCCACACTTTTCAGCACTTTGCCACGACTTTGCAGCTCTTTGCCACACTTTTCAGCACTTTGCCCAAACTATTCAGTACTTTGCCACACTTTTCAGTACTTTGCCACGACATTGCAGCACTTTGCCACATTTTTCAGTATTTTGCCACGACTTTGCCATAACTCTTCAGTACTTTGCCACACTTTTCAGTACTTTGCCACGACTTTTCAGTACTTTGCCACTACTTTTCAGCACTTTGCCACAACTTTTCAGTACTTTGCCACACTTTTCAGCACTTTTCCACAACTTTTCAGTACTTTGCCACACTTTTCAGCACTTTGCCACTACTTTTCAGTACTTTGCCACACTTTTCAGTCCTTTGCCACACTTTTCAGCACTTTGCCACAACTTTGCAGCACTTTGCCACACTTTTCAGCACTTTGCCACAACTTTTCAGTCCTTTGCCACACTTTTCAGCACTTTGCCACGACTTTGCAGCACTTTGCCACACTTTTCAGCACTTTGCCACAACTTTTCAGTACTTTGCCACACTTTTCAGTACTTTGCCACGACTTTGCCACAACTTTTCAGTACTTTGCCACTCTTTTCAGTACTTTGCCAGGACTTTGCCACAACTTTTCAGTACTTTGCCACACTTTTCAGTACTTTGCCACGACTTTGCCACAACTTTTCAGTACTTTGCCACACTTTTCAGTACTTTGCCACGACTTTTCAGCACTTCGCCACTACTTTTCAGTACTTTGCCACACTTTTCAGCACTTTGCCACAACTTTTCAGTCCTTTGCCACACTTTTCAGCACTTTGCCACGACTTTGCATCACTTTGCCACACTTTTCAGCACTTTGCCACAACTTTTCAGTACTTTGCCACTGTTTTCAGTACTTTGCCACGACTTTGCAGCACTTTACCACTCTTTTCAATACTTTGCCACGACTTTGCCACAACTCTTCAGTACTTTGCCACACTTTTCAGTACTTTGCCAAGACTTTTCAGTACTTTGCCACTACTTTTCAGCACTTTGCCACAACTTTTCAGTACTTTGCCACACTTTTCAGCACTTTGCCACTACTTTTCAGTACTTTGCCACACTTTTCAGTACTTTGCCACGACTTTTCAGCACTTCGCCACAAAATTTCAGTACTTTGCCACACTTTTCAGTACTTTGCCACGACTTTGCCACAACTTTTCAGTACTTTGCCACTCTTTTCAGTACTTTGCCACGACTTTGCCACAACTTTTCAGTACTTTGCCACAATTTTCAGTACTTTGCCACGACTTTTCAGCACTTCGCCACTACTTTTCAGTACTTTGCCACACTTTTCAGTACTTTGCCACGACTTTGCAGCACTTTGCCACACTTTTCAGCACTTTGCCACAACTTCTCAGTACTTTGCCACACTTTTCAGTACTTTGCCACGACTTTGCCACACTTGTCAGCACTTTGCCACAACTTTTCAGTCCTTTGCCACACTTTTCAGCACTTTGCCACGACTTTGCAGCATTTTGCCACACTTTTCAGCACTTTGCCCAAACTATTCAGTACTTTGCCACACTTTTCAGTACTTTGCCACGACTTTGCCATAACTCTTCAGTACTTTGCCACACTTTTCAGTACTTTGCCACGACTTTTCAGTACTTTGCCACTACTTTTCAGCACTTTGCCACAACTTTTCAGTACTTTGCCACACTTTTCAGCACTTTGCCACAACTTTTCAGTACTTTGCCACACTTTTCAGCACTTTGCCACTACTTTTCAGTACTTTGCCACACTTTTCAGTACTTTGCCACGACTTTGCCACAACTTTTCTGTACTTTGCCACACTTTTCAGTACTTTGCCACGACTTTTCAGCACTTCGCCACTACTTTTCAGTACTTTGCCACACTTTTCAGCACTTTGCCACAACTTTTCAGTCCTTTGCCACACTTTTCAGCACTGTGCCACGACTTTGCAGCACTTTGCCACACTTTTCAGCACTTTGCCACAACTTTTCAGTACTTTGCCACTGTTTTCAGTACTTTGCCACGACTTTGCAGCACTTTGCCACTCTTTTCAGTACTTTGCCACGACTTTGCCACAACTCTTCAGTACTTTGCCACACTTTTCAGTACTTTGCCACGACTTTGCCACAACTTTTCAGTACTTTGCCACACTTTTCAGTACTTTGCCACGACTTTTCAGCACTTCGCCACTACTTTTCAGTACTTTGCCACACTTTTCAGCACTTTGCCACAACTTTTCAGTCCTTTGCCACACTTTTCAGCACTTTGCCACGACTTTGCATCACTTTGCCACACTTTTCAGCACTTTGCCACAACTTTTCAGTACTTTGCCACTGTTTTCAGTACTTTGCCACGACTTTGCAGCACTTTACCACTCTTTTCAATACTTTGCCACGACTTTGCCACAACTCTTCAGTACTTTGCCACACTTTTCAGTACTTTGCCAAGACTTTTCAGTACTTTGCCACTACTTTTCAGCACTTTGCCACAACTTTTCAGTACTTTGCCACACTTTTCAGCACTTTGCCACTACTTTTCAGTACTTTGCCACACTTTTCAGTACTTTGCCACGACTTTTCAGCACTTCGCCACAAAATTTCAGTACTTTGCCACACTTTTCAGTACTTTGCCACGACTTTGCCACAACTTTTCAGTACTTTGCCACTCTTTTCAGTACTTTGCCACGACTTTGCCACAACTTTTCAGTACTTTGCCACAATTTTCAGTACTTTGCCACGACTTTTCAGCACTTCGCCACTACTTTTCAGTACTTTGCCACACTTTTCAGTACTTTGCCACGACTTTGCAGCACTTTGCCACACTTTTCAGCACTTTGCCACAACTTCTCAGTACTTTGCCACACTTTTCAGTACTTTGCCACGACTTTGCCACACTTGTCAGCACTTTGCCACAACTTTTCAGTCCTTTGCCACACTTTTCAGCACTTTGCCACGACTTTGCAGCATTTTGCCACACTTTTCAGCACTTTGCCCAAACTATTCAGTACTTTGCCACACTTTTCAGTACTTTGCCACGACTTTGCCATAACTCTTCAGTACTTTGCCACACTTTTCAGTACTTTGCCACGACTTTTCAGTACTTTGCCACTACTTTTCAGCACTTTGCCACAACTTTTCAGTACTTTGCCACACTTTTCAGCACTTTGCCACAACTTTTCAGTACTTTGCCACACTTTTCAGCACTTTGCCACTACTTTTCAGTACTTTGCCACACTTTTCAGTACTTTGCCACGACTTTGCCACAACTTTTCTGTACTTTGCCACACTTTTCAGTACTTTGCCACGACTTTTCAGCACTTCGCCACTACTTTTCAGTACTTTGCCACACTTTTCAGCACTTTGCCACAACTTTTCAGTCCTTTGCCACACTTTTCAGCACTGTGCCACGACTTTGCAGCACTTTGCCACACTTTTCAGCACTTTGCCACAACTTTTCAGTACTTTGCCACTGTTTTCAGTACTTTGCCACGACTTTGCAGCACTTTGCCACTCTTTTCAGTACTTTGCCACGACTTTGCCACAACTCTTCAGTACTTTGCCACACTTTTCAGTACTTTGCCACGACTTTTCAGTACTTTGCCACTACTTTTCAGCACTTTGCCACAACTTTTCAGTACTTTGCCACACTTTTCAGCACTTTGCCACAACTTTTCAGTACTTTGCCACACTTTTCAGCACTTTGCCACTACGTTTCAGTACTTTGCCACACTTTTCAGTACTTTGCCACGACTTTTCAGCACTTCGCCACAAAATTTCAGTACTTTGCCACACTTTTCAGTACTTTGCCACGACTTTGCCACAACTTTTCAGTACTTTGCCACTCTTTTCAGTACTTTGCCACGACTTTGCCACAACTTTTCAGTACTTTGCCACAATTTTCAGTACTTTGCCACGGCTTTTCAGCACTTCGCCACTACTTTTCAGTACTTTGACACACTTTTCAGTACTTTGCCACAACTTTTCAGTACTTTGCCACACTTTTCAGTACTTTGCCACGACTTTGCAGCACTTTGCCACACTTTTCAGCACTTTGCCACAACTTTTCAGTACTTTGCCACACTTTTCAGTACTTTGCCACGACTTTGCCACACTTGTCAGCACTTTGCCACAACTTTTCAGTCCTTTGCCACACTTTTCAGCACTTTGCCACGACTTTGCAGCACTTTGCCACACTTTTCAGCACTTTGCCCAAACTATTCAGTATTTTGCCACACTTTTCAGTACTTTGCCACGACTTTGCAGCACTTTGCCACTCTTTTCAGTATTTTGCCACGACTTTGCCATAACTCTTCAGTACTTTGCCACACTTTTCAGTACTTTGCCACGACTTTTCAGTACTTTGCCACACTTTTCAGCACTTTGCCACAACTTTTCAGTACTTTGCCACTGTTTTCAGTACTTTGCCACGACTTTGCAGCACTTTGCCAATCTTTTCAATACTTTGCCACGACTTTGCCACAACTCTTCAGTACTTTGCCACACTTTTCAGTACTTTGCCACGACTTTTCAGTACTTTGCCACTACTTTTCAGCACTTTGCCACAACTTTTCAGTACTTTGCCACACTTTTCAGCACTTTGAAACTACTTTTCAGTACTTTGCCACACTTTTCAGTACTTTGCCACGACTTTTCAGCACTTCGCCACAAAATTTCAGTACTTTGCCACACTTTTCAGTACTTTGCCACGACTTTGCCACAACTTTTCAGTACTTTGCCACTCTTTTCAGTACTTTGCCACGACTTTGCCACAACTTTTCAGTACTTTGCCACAATTTTCAGTACTTTGCCACGACTTTTCAGCACTTCGCCACTACTTTTCAGTACTTTGCCACACTTTTCAGTACTTTGCCACGACTTTGCAGCACTTTGCCACACTTTTCAGCACTTTGCCACAACTTTTCAGTACTTTGCCACACTTTTCAGTACTTTGCCACGACTTTGCCACACTTGTCAGCACTTTGCCACAAGTTTTCAGTCCTTTGCCACACTTTTCAGCACTTTGCCACGACTTTGCAGCACTTTGCCACACTTTTCAGCACTTTGCCCAAACTATTCAGTACTTTGCCACACTTTTCAGTACTTTGCCACGACTTTTCAGTACTTTGCCACTACTTTTCAGCACTTTGCCACAACTTTTCAGTACTTTGCCACACTTTTCAGCACTTTTCCACAACTTTTCAGTACTTTGCCACACTTTTCAGCACTTTGCCACTACTTTTCAGTACTT
Organism: Saccoglossus kowalevskii; assembly: GCF_978046115.1. Lineage (NCBI taxonomy): Eukaryota > Metazoa > Hemichordata > Enteropneusta > Harrimaniidae > Saccoglossus > Saccoglossus kowalevskii. The sequence continues at coordinate 3,267,467 of NW_028188619.1, read as the reverse complement.
TGCCACACTTTTCAGTCCTTTGCCACACTTTTCAGCACTTTGCCACAACTTTGCAGCACTTTGCCACACTTTTCAGCACTTTGCCACAACTTTTCAGTCCTTTGCCACACTTTTCAGCACTTTGCCACGACTTTGCAGCACTTTGCCACACTTTTCAGCACTTTGCCACAACTTTTCAGTACTTTGCCACACTTTTCAGTACTTTGCCACGACTTTGCCACAACTTTTCAGTACTTTGCCACTCTTTTCAGTACTTTGCCAGGACTTTGCCACAACTTTTCAGTACTTTGCCACACTTTTCAGTACTTTGCCACGACTTTGCCACAACTTTTCAGTACTTTGCCACACTTTTCAGTACTTTGCCACGACTTTTCAGCACTTCGCCACTACTTTTCAGTACTTTGCCACACTTTTCAGCACTTTGCCACAACTTTTCAGTCCTTTGCCACACTTTTCAGCACTTTGCCACGACTTTGCATCACTTTGCCACACTTTTCAGCACTTTGCCACAACTTTTCAGTACTTTGCCACTGTTTTCAGTACTTTGCCACGACTTTGCAGCACTTTGCCACTCTTTTCAATACTTTGCCACGACTTTGCCACAACTCTTCAGTACTTTGCCACACTTTTCAGTACTTTGCCAAGACTTTTCAGTACTTTGCCACTACTTTTCAGCACTTTGCCACAACTTTTCAGTACTTTGCCACACTTTTCAGCACTTTGCCACTACTTTTCAGTACTTTGCCACACTTTTCAGTACTTTGCCACGACTTTTCAGCACTTCGCCACAAAATTTCAGTACTTTGTCACACTTTTCAGTACTTTGCCACGACTTTGCCACAACTTTTCAGTACTTTGCCACTCTTTTCAGTACTTTGCCACGACTTTGCCACAACTTTTCAGTACTTTGCCACAATTTTCAGTACTTTGCCACGACTTTTCAGCACTTCGCCACTACTTTTCAGTACTTTGCCACACTTTTCAGTACTTTGCCACGACTTTGCAGCACTTTGCCACACTTTTCAGCACTTTGCCACAACTTTTCAGTACTTTGCCACACTTTTCAGTACTTTGCCACGACTTTGCCACACTTGTCAGCACTTTGCCACAACTTTTCAGTCCTTTGCCACACTTTTCAGCACTTTGCCACGACTTTGCAGCACTTTGCCACACTTTTCAGCACTTTGCCCAAACTATTCAGTACTTTGCCACACTTTTCAGTACTTTGCCACGACTTTGCCATAACTCTTCAGTACTTTGCCACACTTTTCAGTACTTTGCCACGACTTTTCAGTACTTTGCCACTACTTTTCAGCACTTTGCCACAACTTTTCAGTACTTTGCCACACTTTTCAGCACTTTGCCACAACTTTTCAGTACTTTGCCACACTTTTCAGCACTTTGCCACTACTTTTCAGTACTTTGCCACACTTTTCAGTACTTTGCCACGACTTTGCCACAACTTTTCTGTACTTTGCCACACTTTTCAGTACTTTGCCACGACTTTTCAGCACTTCGCCACTACTTTTCAGTACTTTGCCACACTTTTCAGCACTTTGCCACAACTTTTCAGTCCTTTGCCACACTTTTCAGCACTTTGCCACGACTTTGCAGCACTTTGCCACACTTTTCAGCACTTTGCCACAACTCTTCAGTACTTTGCCACTGTTTTCAGTACTTTGCCACGACTTTGCAGCACTTTGCCACTCTTTTCAGTACTTTGCCACGACTTTGCCACAACTCTTCAGTACTTTGCCACACTTTTCAGTACTTTGCCACGACTTTTCAGTACTTTGCCACTACTTTTCAGCACTTTGCCACAACTTTTCAGTACTTTGCCACACTTTTCAGCACTTTGCCACAACTTTTCAGTACTTTGCCACACTTTTCAGCACTTTGCCACTACGTTTCAGTACTTTGCCACACTTTTCAGTACTTTGCCACGACTTTGCCACAACTTTTCAGTACTTTGCCACTCTTTTCAGTACTTTGCCACGACTTTGCCACAACTTTTCAGTACTTTGCCACAATTTTCAGTACTTTGCCACGGCTTTTCAGCACTTCGCCACTACTTTTCAGTACTTTGACACACTTTTCAGTACTTTGCCACAACTTTTCAGTACTTTGCCACACTTTTCAGTACTTTGCCACGACTTTGCAGCACTTTGCCACACTTTTCAGCACTTTGCCACAACTTTTCAGTACTTTGCCACACTTTTCAGTACTTTGCCACGACTTTGCCACACTTGTCAGCTCTTTGCCACAACTTTTCAGTCCTTTGCCACACTTTTCAGCACTTTGCCACGACTTTGCAGCACTTTGCCACACTTTTCAGCACTTTGCCCAAACTATTCAGTACTTTGCCACACTTTTCAGTACTTTGCCACGACTTTGCAGCACTTTGCCACTCTTTTCAGTATTTTGCCACGACTTTGCCATAACTCTTCAGTACTTTGCCACACTTTTCAGTACTTTGCCACGACTTGTCAGTACTTTGCCACACTTTTCAGCACTTTGCCACAACTTTTCAGTACTTTGCCACTGTTTTCAGTACTTTGCCACGACTTTGCAGCACTTTGCCAATCTTTTCAATACTTTGCCACGACTTTGCCACAACTCTTCAGTACTTTGCCACACTTTTCAGTACTTTGCCACGACTTTTCAGTACTTTGCCACTACTTTTCAGCACTTTGCCACAACTTTTCAGTACTTTGCCACACTTTTCAGCACTTTGAAACTACTTTTCAGTACTTTGCCACACTTTTCAGTACTTTGCCACGACTTTTCAGCACTTCGCCACAAAATTTCAGTACTTTGCCACACTTTTCAGTACTTTGCCACGACTTTGCCACAACTTTTCAGTACTTTGCCACTCTTTTCAGTACTTTGCCACGACTTTGCCACAACTTTTCAGTACTTTGCCACAATTTTCAGTACTTTGCCACGACTTTTCAGCACTTCGCCACTACTTTTCAGTACTTTGCCACACTTTTCAGTACTTTGCCACGACTTTGCAGCACTTTGCCACACTTTTCAGCACTTTGCCACAACTTTTCAGTACTTTGCCACACTTTTCAGTACTTTGCCACGACTTTGCCACACTTGTCAGCACTTTGCCACAAGTTTTCAGTCCTTTGCCACACTTTTCAGCACTTTGCCACGACTTTGCAGCACTTTGCCACACTTTTCAGCACTTTGCCCAAACTATTCAGTACTTTGCCACACTTTTCAGTACTTTGCCACGACTTTTCAGTACTTTGCCACTACTTTTCAGCACTTTGCCACAACTTTTCAGTACTTTGCCACACTTTTCAGCACTTTTCCACAACTTTTCAGTACTTTGCCACACTTTTCAGCACTTTGCCACTACTTTTCAGTACTTTGCCACACTTTTCAGTCCTTTGCCACACTTTTCAGCACTTTGCCACAACTTTGCAGCACTTTGCCACACTTTTCAGCACTTTGCCACAACTTTTCAGTCCTTTGCCACACTTTTCAGCACTTTGCCACGACTTTGCAGCACTTTGCCACACTTTTCAGCACTTTGCCACAACTTTTCAGTACTTTGCCACACTTTTCAGTACTTTGCCACGACTTTGCCACAACTTTTCAGTACTTTGCCACTCTTTTCAGTACTTTGCCAGGACTTTGCCACAACTTTTCAGTACTTTGCCACACTTTTCAGTACTTTGCCACGACTTTGCCACAACTTTTCAGTACTTTGCCACACTTTTCAGTACTTTGCCACGACTTTTCAGCACTTCGCCACTACTTTTCAGTACTTTGCCACACTTTTCAGCACTTTGCCACAACTTTTCAGTCCTTTGCCACACTTTTCAGCACTTTGCCACGACTTTGCATCACTTTGCCACACTTTTCAGCACTTTGCCACAACTTTTCAGTACTTTGCCACTGTTTTCAGTACTTTGCCACGACTTTGCAGCACTTTGCCACTCTTTTCAATACTTTGCCACGACTTTGCCACAACTCTTCAGTACTTTGCCACACTTTTCAGTACTTTGCCAAGACTTTTCAGTACTTTGCCACTACTTTTCAGCACTTTGCCACAACTTTTCAGTACTTTGCCACACTTTTCAGCACTTTGCCACTACTTTTCAGTACTTTGCCACACTTTTCAGTACTTTGCCACGACTTTTCAGCACTTCGCCACAAAATTTCAGTACTTTGTCACACTTTTCAGTACTTTGCCACGACTTTGCCACAACTTTTCAGTACTTTGCCACTCTTTTCAGTACTTTGCCACGACTTTGCCACAACTTTTCAGTACTTTGCCACAATTTTCAGTACTTTGCCACGACTTTTCAGCACTTCGCCACTACTTTTCAGTACTTTGCCACACTTTTCAGTACTTTGCCACGACTTTGCAGCACTTTGCCACACTTTTCAGCACTTTGCCACAACTTTTCAGTACTTTGCCACACTTTTCAGTACTTTGCCACGACTTTGCCACACTTGTCAGCACTTTGCCACAACTTTTCAGTCCTTTGCCACACTTTTCAGCACTTTGCCACGACTTTGCAGCACTTTGCCACACTTTTCAGCACTTTGCCCAAACTATTCAGTACTTTGCCACACTTTTCAGTACTTTGCCACGACTTTGCCATAACTCTTCAGTACTTTGCCACACTTTTCAGTACTTTGCCACGACTTTTCAGTACTTTGCCACTACTTTTCAGCACTTTGCCACAACTTTTCAGTACTTTGCCACACTTTTCAGCACTTTGCCACAACTTTTCAGTACTTTGCCACACTTTTCAGCACTTTGCCACTACTTTTCAGTACTTTGCCACACTTTTCAGTACTTTGCCACGACTTTGCCACAACTTTTCTGTACTTTGCCACACTTTTCAGTACTTTGCCACGACTTTTCAGCACTTCGCCACTACTTTTCAGTACTTTGCCACACTTTTCAGCACTTTGCCACAACTTTTCAGTCCTTTGCCACACTTTTCAGCACTTTGCCACGACTTTGCAGCACTTTGCCACACTTTTCAGCACTTTGCCACAACTCTTCAGTACTTTGCCACTGTTTTCAGTACTTTGCCACGACTTTGCAGCACTTTGCCACTCTTTTCAGTACTTTGCCACGACTTTGCCACAACTCTTCAGTACTTTGCCACACTTTTCAGTACTTTGCCACGACTTTTCAGTACTTTGCCACTACTTTTCAGCACTTTGCCACAACTTTTCAGTACTTTGCCACACTTTTCAGCACTTTGCCACAACTTTTCAGTACTTTGCCACACTTTTCAGCACTTTGCCACTACGTTTCAGTACTTTGCCACACTTTTCAGTACTTTGCCACGACTTTGCCACAACTTTTCAGTACTTTGCCACTCTTTTCAGTACTTTGCCACGACTTTGCCACAACTTTTCAGTACTTTGCCACAATTTTCAGTACTTTGCCACGGCTTTTCAGCACTTCGCCACTACTTTTCAGTACTTTGACACACTTTTCAGTACTTTGCCACAACTTTTCAGTACTTTGCCACACTTTTCAGTACTTTGCCACGACTTTGCAGCACTTTGCCACACTTTTCAGCACTTTGCCACAACTTTTCAGTACTTTGCCACACTTTTCAGTACTTTGCCACGACTTTGCCACACTTGTCAGCTCTTTGCCACAACTTTTCAGTCCTTTGCCACACTTTTCAGCACTTTGCCACGACTTTGCAGCACTTTGCCACACTTTTCAGCACTTTGCCCAAACTATTCAGTACTTTGCCACACTTTTCAGTACTTTGCCACGACTTTGCAGCACTTTGCCACTCTTTTCAGTATTTTGCCACGACTTTGCCATAACTCTTCAGTACTTTGCCACACTTTTCAGTACTTTGCCACGACTTGTCAGTACTTTGCCACACTTTTCAGCACTTTGCCACAACTTTTCAGTACTTTGCCACTGTTTTCAGTACTTTGCCACGACTTTGCAGCACTTTGCCAATCTTTTCAATACTTTGCCACGACTTTGCCACAACTCTTCAGTACTTTGCCACACTTTTCAGTACTTTGCCACGACTTTTCAGTACTTTGCCACTACTTTTCAGCACTTTGCCACAACTTTTCAGTACTTTGCCACACTTTTCAGCACTTTGCCACTACTTTTCAGTACTTTGCCACACTTTTCAGTACTTTGCCACGACTTTTCAGCACTTCGCCACAAAATTTCAGTACTTTGCCACACTTTTCAGTACTTTGCCACGACTTTGCCACAACTTTTCAGTACTTTGCCACTCTTTTCAGTACTTTGCCACGACTTTGCCACAACTTTTCAGTACTTTGCCACAATTTTCAGTACTTTGCCACGACTTTTCAGCACTTCGCCACTACTTTTCAGTACTTTGCCACACTTTTCAGTACTTTGCCACGACTTTGCAGCACTTTGCCACACTTTTCAGCACTTTGCCACAACTTTTCAGTACTTTGCCACACTTTTCAGTACTTTGCCACGACTTTGCCACACTTGTCAGCACTTTGCCACAACTTTTCAGTCCTTTGCCACACTTTTCAGCACTTTGCCACGACTTTGCAGCACTTTGCCACACTTTTCAGCACTTTGCCCAAACTATTCAGTACTTTGCCACACTTTTCAGTACTTTGCCACGACTTTGCAGCACTTTGCCACTCTTTTCAGTATTTTGCCACGACTTTGCCATAACTCTTCAGTACTTTGCCACACTTTTCAGTACTTTGCCACGACTTTTCAGTACTTTGCCACTACTTTTCAGCACTTTGCCACAACTTTTCAGTACTTTGCCACACTTTTCAGCACTTTGCCACAACTTTTCAGTACTTTGCCACACTTTTCAGCACTTTGCCACTACTTTTCAGTACTTTGCCACACTTTTCAGTACTTTGCCACGACTTTGCCACAACTTTTCAGTACTTTGCCACACTTTTCAGTACTTTGCCACGACTTTTCAGCACTTCGCCACTACTTTTCAGTACTTTGCCACTCTTTTCAGCACTTTGCCACAACTTTTCAGTCCTTTGCCACACTTTTCAGCACTTTGCCACGACTTTGCAGCACTTTGCCACACTTTTCAGCACTTTGCCACAACTTTTCAGTACTTTGCCACTGTTTTCAGTACTTTGCCACGACTTTGCCACACTTGTCAGCACTTTGCCACAACTTTTCAGTCCTTTGCCACACTTTTCAGCACTTTGCCACGACTTTGCAGCACTTTGCCACACTTTTCAGCACTTTGCCCAAACTATTCAGTACTTTGCCACACTTTTCAGTACTTTGCCACGACTTTGCAGCACTTTGCCACTCTTTTCAGTATTTTGCCACGACTTTGCCATAACTCTTCAGTACTTTGCCACACTTTTCAGTACTTTGCCACGACTTTTCAGTACTTTGCCACTACTTTTCAGTACTTTGCCACAACTTTTCAGTACTTTGCCACACTTTTCAGCACTTTGCCACAACTTTTAGTACTTTGCCACACTTTTCAGCACTTTGCCACTACTTTTCAGTACTTTGCCACACTTTTCAGTACTTTGCCACGACTTTGCCACAACTTTTCAGTACTTTGCCACACTTTTCAGTACTTTGCCACGACTTTTCAGCACTTCGCCACTACTTTTCAGTACTTTGCCACTCTTTTCAGCACTTTGCCACAACTTTTCAGTCCTTTGCCACACTTTTCAGCACTTTGCCACGACTTTGCAGCACTTTGCCACACTTTTCAGCACTTTGCCACAACTTTTCAGTACTTTGCCACTGTTTTCAGTACTTTGCCACGACTTTGCAGCACTTTGCCACTCTTTTCAGTACTTTGCCACGACTTTGCCACAACTCTTCAGTACTTTGCCACACTTTTCAGTACTTTGCCACGACTTTTCAGTACTTTGCCACTACTTTTCAGCACTTTGCCACAACTTTTCAGTACTTTGCCACAACTTTTCAGTACTTTGCCACTGTTTTCAGTACTTTGCCACGACTTTGCAGCACTTTGCCACTCTTTTCAGTACTTTGCCACGACTTTGCCACAACTCTTCAGTACTTTGCCACACTTTTCAGTACTTTGCCACGACTTTTCAGTACTTTGCCACTACTTTTCAGCACTTTGCCACAACTTTTCAGTACTTTGCCACACTTTTCAGCACTTTGCCACAACTTTTCAGTACTTTGCCACACTTTTCAGCACTTTGCCACTACGTTTCAGTACTTTGCCACACTTTTCAGTACTTTGCCACGACTTTTCAGCACTTCGCCACAAAATTTCAGTACTTTACCACACTTTTCAGTACTTTGCCACGACTTTGCCACAACTTTTCAGTACTTTGCCACTCTTTTCAGTACTTTGCCACGACTTTGCCACAACTTTTCAGTACTTTGCCACAATTTTCAGTACTTTGCCACGGCTTTTCAGCACTTCGCCACTACTTTTCAGTACTTTGACACACTTTTCAGTACTTTGCCACAACTTTTCAGTACTTTGCCACTCTTTTCAGTACTTTGCCACGACTTTGCAGCACTTTGCCACACTTTTCAGCACTTTGCCACAACTTTTCAGTACTTTGCCACACTTTTCAGTACTTTGCCACGACTTTGCCACACTTGTCAGCTCTTTGCCACAACTTTTCAGTCCTTTGCCACACTTTTCAGCACTTTGCCACGACTTTGCAGCACTTTGCCACACTTTTCAGCACTTTGCCCAAACTATTCAGTACTTTGCCACACTTTTCAGTACTTTGCCACGACTTTGCAGCACTTTGCCACTCTTTTCAGTATTTTGCCACGACTTTGCCATAACTCTTCAGTACTTTGCCACACTTTTCAGTACTTTGCCACGACTTTTCAGTACTTTGCCACACTTTTCAGCACTTTGCCACAACTTTTCAGTACTTTGCCACTGTTTTCAGTACTTTGCCACGACTTTGCAGCACTTTGCCAATCTTTTCAATACTTTGCCACGACTTTGCCACAACTCTTCAGTACTTTGCCACACTTTTCAGTACTTTGCCACGACTTTTCAGTACTTTGCCACTACTTTTCAGCACTTTGCCACAACTTTTCAGTACTTTGCCACACTTTTCAGCACTTTGCCACTACTTTTCAGTACTTTGCCACACTTTTCAGTACTTTGCCACGACTTTTCAGCACTTCGCCACAAAATTTCAGTACTTTGCCACACTTTTCAGTACTTTGCCACGACTTTGCCACAACTTTTCAGTACTTTGCCACTCTTTTCAGTACTTTGCCACGACTTTGCCACAACTTTTCAGTACTTTGCCACAATTTTCAGTACTTTGCCACGACTTTTCAGCACTTCGCCACTACTTTTCAGTACTTTGCCACACTTTTCAGTACTTTGCCACGACTTTGCAGCACTTTGCCACACTTTTCAGCACTTTGCCACAACTTTTCAGTACTTTGCCACACTTTTCAGTACTTTGCCACGACTTTGCCACACTTGTCAGCACTTTGCCACAACTTTTCAGTCCTTTGCCACACTTTTCAGCACTTTGCCACGACTTTGCAGCACTTTGCCACACTTTTCAGCACTTTGCCCAAACTATTCAGTACTTTGCCACACTTTTCAGTACTTTGCCACGACTTTGCAGCACTTTGCCACTCTTTTCAGTATTTTGCCACGACTTTGCCATAACTCTTCAGTACTTTGCCACACTTTTCAGTACTTTGCCACGACTTTTCAGTACTTTGCCACTACTTTTCAGCACTTTGCCACAACTTTTCAGTACTTTGCCACACTTTTCAGTACTTTGCCACGACTTTTCAGCACTTCGCCACTACTTTTCAGTACTTTGCCACTCTTTTCAGCACTTTGCCACAACTTTTCAGTCCTTTGCCACACTTTTCAGCACTTTGCCACGACTTTGCAGCACTTTGCCACACTTTTCAGCACTTTGCCACAACTTTTCAGTACTTTGCCACTGTTTTCAGTACTTTGCCACGACTTTGCCACACTTGTCAGCACTTTGCCACAACTTTTCAGTCCTTTGCCACACTTTTCAGCACTTTGCCACGACTTTGCAGCACTTTGCCACACTTTTCAGCACTTTGCCCAAACTATTCAGTACTTTGCCACACTTTTCAGTACTTTGCCACGACTTTGCAGCACTTTGCCACTCTTTTCAGTATTTTGCCACGACTTTGCCATAACTCTTCAGTACTTTGCCACACTTTTCAGTACTTTGCCACGACTTTTCAGTACTTTGCCACTACTTTTCAGCACTTTGCCACAACTTTTCAGTACTTTGCCACACTTTTCAGCACTTTGCCACAACTTTTAGTACTTTGCCACACATTTCAGCACTTTGCCACTACTTTTCAGTACTTTGCCACACTTTTCAGTACTTTGCCACGACTTTTCAGCACTTCGCCACAAAATTTCAGTACTTTGCCACACTTTTCAGTACTTTGCCACGACTTTGCCACAACTTTTCAGTACTTTGCCACTCTTTTCAGTACTTTGCCACGACTTTGCCACAACTTTTCAGTACTTTGCCACACTTTTCAGTACTTTGCCACGACTTTGCCACAACTTTTCAGTACTTTGCCACACTTTTCAGTACTTTGCCACGACTTTTCAGCACTTCGCCACTACTTTTCAGTACTTTGCCACACTTTTCAGCACTTTGCCACGACTTTGCAGCACTTTGCCACACTTTTCAGCACTTTGCCACAACTTTTCAGTACTTTGCCACTATTTTCAGTACTTTGCCACGACTTTGCAGCACTTTGCCACTCTTTTCAGTACTTTGCCACGACTTTGCCACAACTCTTCAGTACTTTGCCACACTTTTCAGTACTTTGCCACACTTTTCAGCACTTTGCCACGACTTTGCAGCACTTTGCCACACTTTTCAGCACTTTGCCACAACTTTTCAGTACTTTGCCACTGTTTTCAGTACTTTGCCACGACTTTTCAGCACTTCGCCACTACTTTCCAGTACTTTGCCACACTTTTCAGTACATTGCCACGACTTTGCCACAACTTTTCAGTACTTTGCCACGACTTTGCAGCACTTTGCCACTCTTTTCAGTACTTTGCCACGACTTTGCCACAACTCTTCAGTACTTTGCCACACTTTTCAGTACTTTGCCACACTTTTCAGCACTTTGCCACGACTTTGCAGCACTTTGCCACACTTTTCAGCACTTTGCCATAACTTTTCAGTACTTTGCCACACTTTTCAGTACTTTGCCACGACTTTTCAGCACTTCGCCACTACTTTTCAGTACTTTGCCACTCTTTTCAGCACTTTGCCACAACTTTTCAGTCCTTTGCCACACTTTTCAGCACTTTGCCACAACTTTGCAGCACTTTGCCACACTTTTCAGCACTTTGCCACAACTTTTCAGTACTTTGCCACTGTTTTCAGTACTTTGCCACGACTTTGCAGCACTTTGCCACTCTTTTCAGTACTTTGCCACGACTTTGCCACAACTCTTCAGTACTTTGCCACACTTTTCAGTACTTTGCCACGACTTTTCAGTACTTTGCCACTACTTTTCAGCACTTTGCCACAACTTTTCAGTACTTTGCCACACTTTTCAGCACTTTGCCACAACTTTTCAGTACTTTGCCACACTTTTCAGCACTTTGCCACTACGTTTCAGTACTTTGCCACACTTTTCAGTACTTTGCCACGACTTTTCAGCACTTCGCCACAAAATTTCAGTACTTTGCCACACTTTTCAGTACTTTGCCACGACTTTGCCACAACTTTTCAGTACTTTGCCACTCTTTTCAGTACTTTGCCACGACTTTGCCACAACTTTTCAGTACTTTGCCACAATTTTCAGTACTTTGCCACGACTTTTCAGCACTTCGCCACTACTTTTCAGTACTTTGACACACTTTTCAGTACTTTGCCACAACTTTTCAGTACTTTGCCACACTTTTCAGTACTTTGCCACGACTTTGCAGCACTTTGCCACACTTTTCAGCACTTTGCCACAACTTTTCAGTACTTTGCCACACTTTTCAGTACTTTGCCACGACTTTGCCACACTTGTCAGCACTTTGCCACAACTTTTCAGTCCTTTGCCACACTTTTCAGCACTTTGCCACGACTTTGCAGCACTTTGCCACACTTTTCAGCACTTTGCCCAAACTATTCAGTACTTTGCCACACTTTTCAGTCCTTTGCCACACTTTTCAGCACTTTGCCACGACTTTGCAGCACTTTGCCACACTTTTCAGCACTTTGCCACAACTTTTCAGTACTTTGCCACACTTTTCAGTACTTTGCCACGACTTTGCCACAACTTTTCAGTACTTTGCCACTCTTTTCAGTACTTTGCCAGGACTTTGCCACAACTTTTCAGTACTTTGCCACACTTTTCAGTACTTTGCCACGACTTTGCCACAACTTTTCAGTACTTTGCCACACTTTTCAGTACTTTGCCACGACTTTTCAGCACTTCGCCACTACTTTTCAGTACTTTGCCACACTTTTCAGCACTTTGCCACAACTTTTCAGTCCTTTGCCACACTTTTCAGCACTTTGCCACGACTTTGCATCACTTTGCCACACTTTTCAGCACTTTGCCACAACTTTTCAGTACTTTGCCACTGTTTTCAGTACTTTGCCACGACTTTGCAGCACTTTGCCACTCTTTTCAATACTTTGCCACGACTTTGCCACAACTCTTCAGTACTTTGCCACACTTTTCAGTACTTTGCCAAGACTTTTCAGTACTTTGCCACTACTTTTCAGCACTTTGCCACAACTTTTCAGTACTTTGCCACACTTTTCAGCACTTTGCCACTACTTTTCAGTACTTTGCCACACTTTTCAGTACTTTGCCACGACTTTTCAGCACTTCGCCACAAAATTTCAGTACTTTGCCACACTTTTCAGTACTTTGCCACGACTTTGCCACAACTTTTCAGTACTTTGCCACTCTTTTCAGTACTTTGCCACGACTTTGCCACAACTTTTCAGTACTTTGCCACAATTTTCAGTACTTTGCCACGACTTTTCAGCACTTCGCCACTACTTTTCAGTACTTTGCCACACTTTTCAGTACTTTGCCACGACTTTGCAGCACTTTGCCACACTTTTCAGCACTTTGCCACAACTTTTCAGTACTTTGCCACACTTTTCAGTACTTTGCCACGACTTTGCCACACTTGTCAGCACTTTGCCACAACTTTTCAGTCCTTTGCCACACTTTTCAGCACTTTGCCACGACTTTGCAGCACTTTGCCACACTTTTCAGCACTTTGCCCAAACTATTCAGTACTTTGCCACACTTTTCAGTACTTTGCCACGACTTTGCCATAACTCTTCAGTACTTTGCCACACTTTTCAGTACTTTGCCACGACTTTTCAGTACTTTGCCACTACTTTTCAGCACTTTGCCACAACTTTTCAGTACTTTGCCACACTTTTCAGCACTTTGCCACAACTTTTCAGTACTTTGCCACACTTTTCAGCACTTTGCCACTACTTTTCAGTACTTTGCCACACTTTTCAGTACTTTGCCACGACTTTGCCACAACTTTTCTGTACTTTGCCACACTTTTCAGTACTTTGCCACGACTTTTCAGCACTTCGCCACTACTTTTCAGTACTTTGCCACACTTTTCAGCACTTTGCCACAACTTTTCAGTCCTTTGCCACACTTTTCAGCACTTTGCCACGACTTTGCAGCACTTTGCCACACTTTTCAGCACTTTGCCACAACTTTTCAGTACTTTGCCACTGTTTTCAGTACTTTGCCACGACTTTGCAGCACTTTGCCACTCTTTTCAGTACTTTGCCACGACTTTGCCACAACTCTTCAGTACTTTGCCACACTTTTCAGTACTTTGCCACGACTTTTCAGTACTTTGCCACTACTTTTCAGCACTTTGCCACAACTTTTCAGTACTTTGCCACACTTTTCAGCACTTTGCCACAACTTTTCAGTACTTTGCCACACTTTTCAGCACTTTGCCACTACGTTTCAGTACTTTGCCACACTTTTCAGTACTTTGCCACGACTTTTCAGCACTTCGCCACAAAATTTCAGTACTTTGCCACACTTTTCAGTACTTTGCCACGACTTTGCCACAACTTTTCAGTACTTTGCCACTCTTTTCAGTACTTTGCCACGACTTTGCCACAACTTTTCAGTACTTTGCCACAATTTTCAGTACTTTGCCACGGCTTTTCAGCACTTCGCCACTACTTTTCAGTACTTTGACACACTTTTCAGTACTTTGCCACAACTTTTCAGTACTTTGCCACACTTTTCAGTACTTTGCCACGACTTTGCAGCACTTTGCCACACTTTTCAGCACTTTGCCACAACTTTTCAGTACTTTGCCACACTTTTCAGTACTTTGCCACGACTTTGCCACACTTGTCAGCTCTTTGCCACAACTTTTCAGTCCTTTGCCACACTTTTCAGCACTTTGCCACGACTTTGCAGCACTTTGCCACACTTTTCAGCACTTTGCCCAAACTATTCAGTACTTTGCCACACTTTTCAGTACTTTGCCACGACTTTGCAGCACTTTGCCACTCTTTTCAGTATTTTGCCACGACTTTGCCATAACTCTTCAGTACTTTGCCACACTTTTCAGTACTTTGCCACGACTTTTCAGTACTTTGCCACACTTTTCAGCACTTTGCCACAACTTTTCAGTACTTTGCCACTGTTTTCAGTACTTTGCCACGACTTTGCAGCACTTTGCCAATCTTTTCAATACTTTGCCACGACTTTGCCACAACTCTTCAGTACTTTGCCACACTTTTCAGTACTTTGCCACGACTTTTCAGTACTTTGCCACTACTTTTCAGCACTTTGCCACAACTTTTCAGTACTTTGCCACACTTTTCAGCACTTTGCCACTACTTTTCAGTACTTTGCCACACTTTTCAGTACTTTGCCACGACTTTTCAGCACTTCGCCACAAAATTTCAGTACTTTGCCACACTTTTCAGTACTTTGCCACGACTTTGCCACAACTTTTCAGTACTTTGCCACTCTTTTCAGTACTTTGCCACGACTTTGCCACAACTTTTCAGTACTTTGCCACAATTTTCAGTACTTTGCCACGACTTTTCAGCACTTCGCCACTACTTTTCAGTACTTTGCCACACTTTTCAGTACTTTGCCACGACTTTGCAGCACTTTGCCACACTTTTCAGCACTTTGCCACACTTTTCAGTACTTTGCCACGACTTTGCCACACTTGTCAGCACTTTGCCACAACTTTTCAGTCCTTTGCCACACTTTTCAGCAATTTGCCACGACTTTGCAGCACTTTGCCACACTTTTCAGCACTTTGCCCAAACTATTCAGTACTTTGCCACACTTTTCAGTACTTTGCCACGACTTTGCAGCACTTTGCCACTCTTTTCAGTATTTTGCCACGACTTTGCCATAACTCTTCAGTACTTTGCCACACTTTTCAGTACTTTGCCACGACTTTTCAGTACTTTGCCACTACTTTTCAGCACTTTGCCACAACTTTTCAGTACTTTGCCACACTTTTCAGCACTTTGCCACAACTTTTCAGTACTTTGCCACACTTTTCAGCACTTTGCCACTACTTTTCAGTACTTTGCCACACTTTTCAGTACTTTGCCACGACTTTGCCACAACTTTTCAGTACTTTGCCACACTTTTCAGTACTTTGCCACGACTTTTCAGCACTTCGCCACTACTTTTCAGTACTTTGCCACTCTTTTCAGCACTTTGCCACAACTTTTCAGTCCTTTGCCACACTTTTCAGCACTTTGCCACGACTTTGCAGCACTTTGCCACACTTTTCAGCACTTTGCCACAACTTTTCAGTACTTTGCCACTGTTTTCAGTACTTTGCCACGACTTTGCCACACTTGTCAGCACTTTGCCACAACTTTTCAGTCCTTTGCCACACTTTTCAGCACTTTGCCACGACTTTGCAGCACTTTGCCACACTTTTCAGCACTTTGCCCAAACTATTCAGTACTTTGCCACACTTGTCAGTACTTTGCCACGACTTTGCAGCACTTTGCCACTCTTTTCAGTATTTTGCCACGACTTTGCCATAACTCTTCAGTACTTTGCCACACTTTTCAGTACTTTGCCACGACTTTTCAGTACTTTGCCACTACTTTTCGCACTTTGCCACAACTTTTCAGTACTTTGCCACACTTTTCAGCACTTTGCCACAACTTTTAGTACTTTGCCACACTTTTCAGCACTTTGCCACTACTTTTCAGTACTTTGCCACACTTTTCAGTACTTTGCCACGACTTTGCCACAACTTTTCAGTACTTTGCCACACTTTTCAGTACTTTGCCACGACTTTTCAGCACTTCGCCACTACTTTTCAGTACTTTGCCACTCTTTTCAGCACTTTGCCACAACTTTTCAGTCCTTTGCCACACTTTTCAGCACTTTGCCACGACTTTGCAGCACTTTGCCACACTTTTCAGCACTTTGCCACAACTTTTCAGTACTTTGCCACTGTTTTCAGTACTTTGCCACGACTTTGCAGCACTTTGCCACTCTTTTCAGTACTTTGCCACGACTTTGCCACAACTCTTCAGTACTTTGCCACACTTTTCAGTACTTTGCCACGACTTTTCAGTACTTTGCCACTACTTTTCAGCACTTTGCCACAACTTTTCAGTACTTTGCCACACTTTTCAGCACTTTGCCACAACTTTTCAGTACTTTGCCACACTTTTCAGCACTTTGCCACTACGTTTCAGTACTTTGCCACACTTTTCAGTACTTTGCCACGACTTTTCAGCACTTCGCCACAAAATTTCAGTACTTTGCCACACTTTTCAGTACTTTGCCACGACTTTGCCACAACTTTTCAGTACTTTGACACTCTTTTCAGTACTTTGCCACGACTTTGCCACAACTTTTCAGTACTTTGCCACAATTTTCAGTACTTTGCCACGACTTTTCAGCACTTCGCCACTACTTTTCAGTACTTTGACACACTTTTCAGTACTTTGCCACAACTTTTCAGTACTTTGCCACACTTTTCAGTACTTTGCCACGACTTTGCAGCACTTTGCCACACTTTTCAGCACTTTGCCACAACTTTTCAGTACTTTGCCACACTTTTCAGTACTTTGCCACGACTTTGCCACACTTGTCAGCACTTTGCCACAACTTTTCAGTCCTTTGCCACACTTTTCAGCACTTTGCCACGACTTTGCAGCACTTTGCCACACTTTTCAGCACTTTGCCCAAACTATTCAGTACTTTGCCACACTTTTCAGTACTTTGCCACGACTTTGCAGCACTTTGCCACTCTTTTCAGTATTTTGCCACGACTTTGCCATAACTCTTCAGTACTTTGCCACACTTTTCAGTACTTTGCCACGACTTTTCAGTACTTTGCCACACTTTTCAGCACTTTGCCACAACTTTTCAGTACTTTGCCACTGTTTTCAGTACTTTGCCACGACTTTGCAGCACTTTGCCACTCTTTTCAATACTTTGCCACGACTTTGCCACAACTCTTCAGTACTTTGCCACACTTTTCAGTACTTTGCCACGACTTTTCAGTACTTTGCCACTACTTTTCAGCACTTTGCCACAACTTTTCAGTACTTTGCCACACTTTTCAGCACTTTGCCACTACTTTTCAGTACTTTGCCACACTTTTCAGTACTTTGCCACGACTTTTCAGCACTTCGCCACAAAATTTCAGTCCTTTGCCACACTTTTCAGTACTTTGCCACGACTTTGCCACAACTTTTCAGTACTTTGCCACTCTTTTCAGTACTTTGCCACGACTTTGCCACAACTTTTCAGTACTTTGCCACAATTTTCAGTACTTTGCCACGACTTTTCAGCACTTCGCCACTACTTTTCAGTACTTTGCCACACTTTTCAGTACTTTGCCACGACTTTGCAGCACTTTGCCACACTTTTCAGCACTTTGCCACAACTTTTCAGTACTTTGCCACACTTTTCAGTACTTTGCCACACTTTTCAGTACTTTGCCACGACTTTGCAGCACTTTGCCACACTTTTCAGCACTTTGCCACACTTTTCAGTACTTTGCCACGACTTTGCCACACTTGTCAGCACTTTGCCACAACTTTTCAGTCCTTTGCCACACTTTTCAGCAATTTGCCACGACTTTGCAGCACTTTGCCACACTTTTCAGCACTTTGCCCAAACTATTCAGTACTTTGCCACACTTTTCAGTACTTTGCCACGACTTTGCAGCACTTTGCCACTCTTTTCAGTATTTTGCCACGACTTTGCCATAACTCTTCAGTACTTTGCCACACTTTTCAGTACTTTGCCACGACTTTTCAGTACTTTGCCACTACTTTTCAGCACTTTGCCACAACTTTTCAGTACTTTGCCACACTTTTCAGCACTTTGCCACAACTTTTCAGTACTTTGCCACACTTTTCAGCACTTTGCCACTACTTTTCAGTACTTTGCCACACTTTTCAGTACTTTGCCACGACTTTGCCACAACTTTTCAGTACTTTGCCACACTTTTCAGTACTTTGCCACGACTTTTCAGCACTTCGCCACTACTTTTCAGTACTTTGCCACTCTTTTCAGCACTTTGCCACAACTTTTCAGTCCTTTGCCACACTTTTCAGCACTTTGCCACGACTTTGCAGCACTTTGCCACACTTTTCAGCACTTTGCCACAACTTTTCAGTACTTTGCCACTGTTTTCAGTACTTTGCCACGACTTTGCCACACTTGTCAGCACTTTGCCACAACTTTTCAGTCCTTTGCCACACTTTTCAGCACTTTGCCACGACTTTGCAGCACTTTGCCACACTTTTCAGCACTTTGCCCAAACTATTCAGTACTTTGCCACACTTGTCAGTACTTTGCCACGACTTTGCAGCACTTTGCCACTCTTTTCAGTATTTTGCCACGACTTTGCCATAACTCTTCAGTACTTTGCCACACTTTTCAGTACTTTGCCACGACTTTTCAGTACTTTGCCACTACTTTTCGCACTTTGCCACAACTTTTCAGTACTTTGCCACACTTTTCAGCACTTTGCCACAACTTTTAGTACTTTGCCACACTTTTCAGCACTTTGCCACTACTTTTCAGTACTTTGCCACACTTTTCAGTACTTTGCCACGACTTTGCCACAACTTTTCAGTACTTTGCCACACTTTTCAGTACTTTGCCACGACTTTTCAGCACTTCGCCACTACTTTTCAGTACTTTGCCACTCTTTTCAGCACTTTGCCACAACTTTTCAGTCCTTTGCCACACTTTTCAGCACTTTGCCACGACTTTGCAGCACTTTGCCACACTTTTCAGCACTTTGCCACAACTTTTCAGTACTTTGCCACTGTTTTCAGTACTTTGCCACGACTTTGCAGCACTTTGCCACTCTTTTCAGTACTTTGCCACGACTTTGCCACAACTCTTCAGTACTTTGCCACACTTTTCAGTACTTTGCCACGACTTTTCAGTACTTTGCCACTACTTTTCAGCACTTTGCCACAACTTTTCAGTACTTTGCCACACTTTTCAGCACTTTGCCACAACTTTTCAGTACTTTGCCACACTTTTCAGCACTTTGCCACTACGTTTCAGTACTTTGCCACACTTTTCAGTACTTTGCCACGACTTTTCAGCACTTCGCCACAAAATTTCAGTACTTTGCCACACTTTTCAGTACTTTGCCACGACTTTGCCACAACTTTTCAGTACTTTGCCACTCTTTTCAGTACTTTGCCACGACTTTGCCACAACTTTTCAGTACTTTGCCACAATTTTCAGTACTTTGCCACGACTTTTCAGCACTTCGCCACTACTTTTCAGTACTTTGACACACTTTTCAGTACTTTGCCACAACTTTTCAGTACTTTGCCACACTTTTCAGTACTTTGCCACGACTTTGCAGCACTTTGCCACACTTTTCAGCACTTTGCCACAACTTTTCAGTACTTTGCCACACTTTTCAGTACTTTGCCACGACTTTGCCACACTTGTCAGCACTTTGCCACAACTTTTCAGTCCTTTGCCACACTTTTCAGCACTTTGCCACGACTTTGCAGCACTTTGCCACACTTTTCAGCACTTTGCCCAAACTATTCAGTACTTTGCCACACTTTTCAGTACTTTGCCACGACTTTGCAGCACTTTGCCACTCTTTTCAGTATTTTGCCACGACTTTGCCATAACTCTTCAGTACTTTGCCACACTTTTCAGTACTTTGCCACGACTTTTCAGTACTTTGCCACACTTTTCAGCACTTTGCCACAACTTTTCAGTACTTTGCCACTGTTTTCAGTACTTTGCCACGACTTTGCAGCACTTTGCCACTCTTTTCAATACTTTGCCACGACTTTGCCACAACTCTTCAGTACTTTGCCACACTTTTCAGTACTTTGCCACGACTTTTCAGTACTTTGCCACTACTTTTCAGCACTTTGCCACAACTTTTCAGTACTTTGCCACACTTTTCAGCACTTTGCCACTACTTTTCAGTACTTTGCCACACTTTTCAGTACTTTGCCACGACTTTTCAGCACTTCGCCACAAAATTTCAGTCCTTTGCCACACTTTTCAGTACTTTGCCACGACTTTGCCACAACTTTTCAGTACTTTGCCACTCTTTTCAGTACTTTGCCACGACTTTGCCACAACTTTTCAGTACTTTGCCACAATTTTCAGTACTTTGCCACGACTTTTCAGCACTTCGCCACTACTTTTCAGTACTTTGCCACACTTTTCAGTACTTTGCCACGACTTTGCAGCACTTTGCCACACTTTTCAGCACTTTGCCACAACTTTTCAGTACTTTGCCACACTTTTCAGTACTTTGCCACGACTTTTCAGCACTTCGCCACTACTTTTCAGTACTTTGCCACACTTTTCAGTACTTTGCCACGACTTTGCAGCACTTTGCCACACTTTTCAGCACTTTGCCACAACTTTTCAGTCCTTTGCCACACTTTTCAGCACTTTGCCACGACTTTGCAGCACTTTGCCACACTTTTCAGCACTTTGCCCAAACTATTCAGTACTTTGCCACACTTTTCAGTACTTTGCCACGACTTTGCAGCACTTTGCCACTCTTTTCAGTATTTTGCCACGACTTTGCCATAACTCTTCAGTACTTTGCCACGACTTTTCAGTATTTTGCCACACTTTTCAGCACTTTGCCACAACTTTTCAGTACTTTGCCACTGTTTTCAGTACTTTGCCACGACTTTGCAGCACTTTGCCACTCTTTTCAATACTTTGCCACGACTTTGCCACAACTCTTCAGTACTTTGCCACACTTTTCAGTACTTTGCCACGACTTTTCAGTACTTTGCCACTACTTTTCAGCACTTTGCCACAACTTTTCAGTACTTTGCCACACTTTTCAGCACTTTGCCACTACTTTTCAGTACTTTGCCACACTTTTCAGTACTTTGCCACGACTTTTCAGCACTTCGCCACAAAATTTCAGTACTTTGCCACACTTTTCAGTACTTTGCCACGACTTTGCCACAACTTTTCAGTACTTTGCCACTCTTTTCAGTACTTTGCCACGACTTTGCCACAACTTTTCAGTACTTTGCCACAATTTTCAGTACTTTGCCACGACTTTTCAGCACTTCGCCACTACTTTTCAGTACTTTGCCACACTTTTCCACGACTTTGCCCACGACTTTGCAGCACTTTGCCACACTTTTCAGCACTTTGCCACAACTTTTCAGTACTTTGCCACACTTTTCAGTACTTTGCCACGACTTTGCCACACTTGTCAGCACTTTGCCACAACTTTTCAGTCCTTTGCCACACTTTTCAGCACTTTGCCACGACTTTGCAGCACTTTGCCACACTTTTCAGCACTTTGCCCAAACTATTCAGTACTTTGCCACACTTTTCAGTACTTTGCCACGACTTTGCAGCACTTTGCCACTCTTTTCAGTATTTTGCCACGACTTTACCATAACTCTTCAGTACTTTGCCACACTTTTCAGTACTTTGCCACGACTTTTCAGTACTTTGCCACACTTTTCAGCACTTTGCCACAACTTTTCAGTACTTTGCCACTGTTTTCAGTACTTTGCCACGACTTTGCAGCACTTTGCCACTCTTTTCAATACTTTGCCACGACTTTGCCACAACTCTTCAGTACTTTGCCACAATTTTCAGTACTTTGCCACGACTTTTCAGTACTTTGCCACTACTTTTCAGCACTTTGCCACAACTTTTCAGTACTTTGCCACACTTTTCAGCACTTTGCCACTACTTTTCAGTACTTTGCCACACTTTTCAGTACTTTGCCACGACTTTCAGCACTTCGCCACAAAATTTCAGTCCTTTGCCACACTTTTCAGTACTTTGCCACGACTTTGCCACAACTTTTCAGTACTTTGCCACTCTTTTCAGTACTTTGCCACGACTTTGCCACAACTTTTCAGTACTTTGCCACAATTTTCAGTACTTTGCCACGACTTTTCAGCACTTCGCCACTACTTTTCAGTACTTTGCCACACTTTTCAGTACTTTGCCACGACTTTGCAGCACTTTGCCACACTTTTCAGCACTTTGCCACAACTTTTCAGTACTTTGCCACACTTTTCAGTACTTTGCCACGACTTTGCCACACTTGTCAGCACTTTGCCACAACTTTTCAGTCCTTTGCCACACTTTTCAGCACTTTGCCACGACTTTGCAGCACTTTGCCACACTTTTCAGCACTTTGCCCAAACTATTCAGTACTTTGCCACACTTTTCAGTACTTTGCCACGACTTTGCAGCACTTTGCCACTCTTTTCAGTATTTTGCCACGACTTTGCCATAACTCTTCAGTACTTTGCCACACTTTTCAGTACTTTGCCACGACTTTTCAGTACTTTGCCACTACTTTTCATCACTTTGCCACAACTTTTCAGTACTTTGCCACACTTTTCAGCACTTTGCCACAACTTTTCAGTACTTTGCCACACTTTTCAGCACTTTGCCACTACTTTTCAGTACTTTGCCACACTTTTCAGTACTTTGCCACGACTTTGCCACAACTTTTCAGTACTTTGCCACACTTTTCAGTACTTTGCCACGACTTTTCAGCACTTCGCCACTACTTTTCAGTACTTTGCCACACTTTTCAGCACTTTGCCACAACTTTTCAGTCCTTTGCCACACTTTTCAGCACTTTGCCACGACTTTGCAGCACTTTGCCACACTTTTCAGCACTTTGCCACAACTTTTCAGTACTTTGCCACTGTTTTCAGTACTTTGCCACGACTTTGCAGCACTTTGCCACTCTTTTCAGTACTTTGCCACGACTTTGCCACAACTCTTCAGTACTTTGCCACACTTTTCAGTACTTTGCCACGACTTTTCAGTAAATTGCCACTACTTTTCAGCACTTTGCCACAACTTTTCAGTACTTTGCCACACTTTTCAGCACTTTGCCACAACTTTTCAGTACTTTGCCACACTTTTCAGCACTTTGCCACTACGTTTCAGTACTTTGCCACACTTTTCAGTACTTTGCCACGACTTTTCAGCACTTCGCCACAAAATTTCAGTACTTTGCCACACTTTTCAGTACTTTGCCACGACTTTGCCACAACTTTTCAGTACTTTGCCACTCTTTTCAGTACTTTGCCACGACTTTGCCACAACTTTTCAGTACTTTGCCACAATTTTCAGTACTTTGCCACGACTTTTCAGCACTTCGCCACTACTTTTCAGTACTTTGACACACTTTTCAGTACTTTGCCACAACTTTTCAGTACTTTGCCACACTTTTCAGTACTTTGCCACGACTTTGCAGCACTTTGCCACACTTTTCAGCACTTTGCCACAACTTTTCAGTACTTTGCCACACTTTTCAGTACTTTGCCACGACTTTGCCACACTTGTCAGCACTTTGCCACAACTTTTCAGTCCTTTGCCACACTTTTCAGCACTTTGCCACGACTTTGCAGCACTTTGCCACACTTTTCAGCACTTTGCCCAAACTATTCAGTACTTTGCCACACTTTTCAGTACTTTGCCACGACTTTGCAGCACTTTGCCACTCTTTTCAGTATTTTGCCACGACTTTGCCATAACTCTTCAGTACTTTGCCACACTTTTCAGTACTTTGCCACGACTTTTCAGTACTTTGCCACACTTTTCAGCACTTTGCCACAACTTTTCAGTACTTTGCCACTGTTTTCAGTACTTTGCCACGACTTTGCAGCACGTTGCCACTCTTTTCAATACTTTGCCACGACTTTGCCACAACTCTTCAGTACTTTGCCACACTTTTCAGTACTTTGCCACGACTTTTCAGTACTTTGCCACTACTTTTCAGCACTTTGCCACAACTTTTCAGTACTTTGCCACACTTTTCAGCACTTTGCCACTACTTTTCAGTACTTTGCCACACTTTTCAGTACTGTGCCACGACTTTTCAGCACTTCGCCACAAAATTTCAGTACTTTGCCACTCTTTTCAGTACTTTGCCACGACTTTGCCACAACTTTTCAGTACTTTGCCACAATTTTCAGTACTTTGCCACGACTTTTCAGCACTTCGCCACTACTTTTCAGTACTTTGCCACACTTTTCCACGACTTTGCCACGACTTTGCAGCACTTTGCCACAATTTTCAGTACTTTGCCACGACTTTTCAGCACTTCGCCACTACTTTTCAGTACTTTGCCACACTTTTCCACGACTTTGCCACGACTTTGCAGCACTTTGCCACACTTTTCAGCACTTTGCCACAACTTTTCAGTACTTTGCCACACTTTTCAGTACTTTGCCACGACTTTGCCACACTTGTCAGCACTTTGCCACAACTTTTCAGTACTTTGCCACACTTTTCAGTACTTTGCCACGACTTTGCAGCACTTTGCCACACTTTTCAGCACTTTGCCACAACTTTTCAGTACTTTGCCACACTTTTCAGTACTTTGCCACGACTTTGCCACACTTGTCAGCACTTTGCCACAACTTTTCAGTCCTTTGCCACACTTTTCAGCACTTTGCCACGACTTTGCAGCACTTTGCCACACTTTTCAGCACTTTGCCCAAACTATTCAGTACTTTGCCACACTTTTCAGTACTTTGCCACGACTTTGCAGCACTTTGCCACTCTTTTCAGTATTTTGCCACGACTTTGCCATAACTCTTCAGTACTTTGCCACACTTTTCAGTACTTTGCCACGACTTTTCAGTACTTTGCCACACTTTTCAGCACTTTGCCACAACTTTTCAGTACTTTGCCACTGTTTTCAGTACTTTGCCACGACTTTGCAGCACTTTGCCACTCTTTTCAATACTTTGCCACGACTTTGCCACAACTCTTCAGTACTTTGCCACACTTTTCAGTACTTTGCCACGACTTTTCAGTACTTTGCCACTACTTTTCAGCACTTTGCCACAACTTTTCAGTACTTTGCCACACTTTTCAGCACTTTGCCACTACTTTTCAGTACTTTGCCACACTTTTCAGTACTTTGCCACGACTTTTCAGCACTTCGCCACAAAATTTCAGTACTTTGCCACTCTTTTCAGTACTTTTCCACGACTTTGCCACAACTTTTCAGTACTTTGCCACAATTTTCAGTACTTTGCCACGACTTTTCAGCACTTCGCCACTACTTTTCAGTACTTTGCCACACTTTTCCACGACTTTGCCACGACTTTGCAGCACTTTGCCACACTTTTCAGCACTTTGCCACAACTTTTCAGTACTTTGCCACACTTTTCAGTACTTTGCCACGACTTTGCCACACTTGTCAGCACTTTGCCACAACTTTTCAGTCCTTTGCCACACTTTTCAGCACTTTGCCACGACTTTGCAGCACTTTGCCACACTTTTCAGCACTTTGCCCAAACTATTCAGTACTTTGCCACACTTTTCAGTACTTTGCCACGACTTTGCAGCACTTTGCCACTCTTTTCAGTATTTTGCCACGACTTTGCCATAACTCTTCAGTACTTTGCCACACTTTTCAGTACTTTGCCACGACTTTTCAGTACTTTGCCACTACTTTTCTGCACTTTGCCACAACTTTTCAGTACTTTGCCACTGTTTTCAGTACTTTGCCACGACTTTGCAGCACTTTGCCACTCTTTTCAATACTTTGCCACGACTTTGCCACAACTCTTCAGTACTTTGCCACACTTTTCAGTACTTTGCCACGACTTTTCAGTACTTTGCCACTACTTTTCAGCACTTTGCCACAACTTTTCAGTACTTTGCCACACTTTTCAGCACTTTGCCACTACTTTTCAGTACTTTGCCACACTTTTCAGTACTGTGCCACGACTTTTCAGCACTTCGCCACAAAATTTCAGTACTTTGCCACTCTTTTCAGTACTTTGCCACGACTTTGCCACAACTTTTCAGTACTTTGCCACAATTTTCAGTACTTTGCCACGACTTTTCAGCACTTCGCCACTACTTTTCAGTACTTTGCCACACTTTTCCACGACTTTGCCACGACTTTGCAGCACTTTGCCACAATTTTCAGTACTTTGCCACGACTTTTCAGCACTTCGCCACTACTTTTCAGTACTTTGCCACACTTTTCCACGACTTTGCCACGACTTTGCAGCACTTTGCCACACTTTTCAGCACTTTGCCACAACTTTTCAGTACTTTGCCACACTTTTCAGTACTTTGCCACGACTTTGCCACACTTGTCAGCACTTTGCCACAACTTTTCAGTACTTTGCCACACTTTTCAGTACTTTGCCACGACTTTGCAGCACTTTGCCACACTTTTCAGCACTTTGCCACGACTTTGCCATAACTCTTCAGTACTTTGCCACACTTTTCAGTACTTTGCCACGACTTTTCAGTACTTTGCCACTACTTTTCTGCACTTTGCCACAACTTTTCAGTACTTTGCCACTGTTTTCAGTACTTTGCCACGACTTTGCAGCACTTTGCCACTCTTTTCAATACTTTGCCACGACTTTGCCACAACTCTTCAGTACTTTGCCACACTTTTCAGTACTTTGCCACGACTTTTCAGTACTTTGCCACTACTTTTCAGCACTTTGCCACAACTTTTCAGTACTTTGCCACACTTTTCAGCACTTTGCCACTACTTTTCAGTACTTTGCCACACTTTTCAGTACTGTGCCACGACTTTTCAGCACTTCGCCACAAAATTTCAGTACTTTGCCACTCTTTTCAGTACTTTGCCACGACTTTGCCACAACTTTTCAGTACTTTGCCACAATTTTCAGTACTTTGCCACGACTTTTCAGCACTTCGCCACTACTTTTCAGTACTTTGCCACACTTTTCCACGACTTTGCCACGACTTTGCAGCACTTTGCCACAATTTTCAGTACTTTGCCACGACTTTTCAGCACTTCGCCACTACTTTTCAGTACTTTGCCACACTTTTCCACGACTTTGCCACGACTTTGCAGCACTTTGCCACACTTTTCAGCACTTTGCCACAACTTTTCAGTACTTTGCCACACTTTTCAGTACTTTGCCACGACTTTGCCACACTTGTCAGCACTTTGCCACAACTTTTCAGTACTTTGCCACACTTTTCAGTACTTTGCCACGACTTTGCAGCACTTTGCCACACTTTTCAGCACTTTGCCACAACTTTTCAGTACTTTGCCACACTTTTCAGTACTTTGCCACGACTTTGCCACACTTGTCAGCACTTTGCCACAACTTTTCAGTCCTTTGCCACACTTTTCAGCACTTTGCCACGACTTTGCAGCACTTTGCCACACTTTTCAGCACTTTGCCCAAACTATTCAGTACTTTGCCACACTTTTCAGTACTTTGCCACGACTTTGCAGCACTTTGCCACTCTTTTCAGTATTTTGCCACGACTTTGCCATAACTCTTCAGTACTTTGCCACACTTTTCAGTACTTTGCCACGACTTTTCAGTACTTTGCCACACTTTTCAGCACTTTGCCACAACTTTTCAGTACTTTGCCACTGTTTTCAGTACTTTGCCACGACTTTGCAGCACTTTGCCACTCTTTTCAATACTTTGCCACGACTTTGCCACAACTCTTCAGTACTTTGCCACACTTTTCAGTACTTTGCCACGACTTTTCAGTACTTTGCCACTACTTTTCAGCACTTTGCCACAACTTTTCAGTACTTTGCCACACTTTTCAGCACTTTGCCACTACTTTTCAGTACTTTGCCACACTTTTCAGTACTTTGCCACGACTTTTCAGCACTTCGCCACAAAATTTCAGTACTTTGCCACTCTTTTCAGTACTTTTCCACGACTTTGCCACAACTTTTCAGTACTTTGCCACAATTTTCAGTACTTTGCCACGACTTTTCAGCACTTCGCCACTACTTTTCAGTACTTTGCCACACTTTTCCACGACTTTGCCACGACTTTGCAGCACTTTGCCACACTTTTCTGCACTTTGCCACAACTTTTCAGTACTTTGCCACACTTTTCAGTACTTTGCCACGACTTTGCCACACTTGTCAGCACTTTGCCACAACTTTTCAGTCCTTTGCCACACTTTTCAGCACTTTGCCACGACTTTGCAGCACTTTGCCACACTTTTCAGCACTTTGCCCAAACTATTCAGTACTTTGCCACACTTTTCAGTACTTTGCCACGACTTTGCAGCACTTTGCCACTCTTTTCAGTATTTTGCCACGACTTTGCCATAACTCTTCAGTACTTTGCCACACTTTTCAGTACTTTGCCACGACTTTTCAGTACTTTGCCACTACTTTTCTGCACTTTGCCACAACTTTTCAGTACTTTGCCACACTTTTCAGCACTTTGCCACAACTTTTCAGTACTTTGCCACACATTTCAGCACTTTGCCACTACTTTTCAGTACTTTGCCACACTTTTCAGTACTTTGCCACGACTTTGCCACAACTTTTCAGTACTTTGCCACACTTTTCAGTACTTTGCCACGACTTTTCAGCACTTCGCCACTACTTTTCAGTACTTTGCCACACTTTTCAGCACTTTGCCACACTTTTCAGCACTTTGCCACAACTTTTCAGTACTTTGCCACTGTTTTCAGTACTTTGCCACGACTTTGCAGCACTTTGCCACTCTTTTCAGTACTTTGCCACGACTTTGCCACAACTCTTCAGTACTTTGCCACACTTTTCAGTACTTTGCCACGACTTTTCAGTACTTTGCCACTACTTTTCAGCACTTTGCCACAATTTTCAGTACTTTGCCACACTTTTCAGCACTTTGCCACAACTTTTCAGTACTTTGCCACACTTTTCAGCACTTTGCCACTACGTTTCAGTACTTTGCCACACTTTTCAGTACTTTGCCACGACTTTTCAGCACTTCGCCACAAAATTTCAGTACTTTGCCACACTTTTCAGTACTTTGCCACGACTTTGCCACAACTTTTCAGTACTTTGCCACTCTTTTCAGTACTTTGCCACGACTTTGCCACAACTTTTCAGTACTTTGCCACAATTTTCAGTACTTTGCCACGACTTTTCAGCACTTCGCCACTACTTTTCAGTACTTTGCCACACTTTTCAGTACTTTGCCACAACTTTTCAGTACTTTGCCACACTTTTCAGTACTTTGCCACGACTTTGCAGCACTTTGCCACACTTTTCAGCACTTTGCCACAACTTTTCAGTACTTTGCCACACTTTTCAGTACTTTGCCACACTTTTCAGTACTTTGCCACGACTTTGCAGCACTTTGCCACACTTTTCAGCACTTTGCCACAACTTTTCAGTACTTTGCCACACTTTTCAGTACTTTGCCACGACTTTGCCACACTTGTCAGCACTTTGCCACAACTTTTCAGTCCTTTGCCACACTTTTCAGCACTTTGCCACGACTTTGCAGCACTTTGCCACACTTTTCAGCACTTTGCCCAAACTATTCAGTACTTTGCCACACTTTTCAGTACTTTGCCACGACTTTGCAGCACTTTGCCACTCTTTTCAGTATTTTGCCACGACTTTGCCATAACTCTTCAGTACTTTGCCACACTTTTCAGTACTTTGCCACGACTTTTCAGTACTTTGCCACACTTTTCAGCACTTTGCCACAACTTTTCAGTACTTTGCCACTGTTTTCAGTACTTTGCCACGACTTTGCAGCACTTTGCCACTCTTTTCAATACTTTGCCACGACTTTGCCACAACTCTTCAGTACTTTGCCACACTTTTCAGTACTTTGCCACGACTTTTCAGTACTTTGCCACTACTTTTCAGCACTTTGCCACAACTTTTCAGTACTTTGCCACACTTTTCAGCACTTTGCCACTACTTTTCAGTACTTTGCCACACTTTTCAGTACTTTGCCACGACTTTTCAGCACTTCGCCACAAAATTTCAGTACTTTGCCACACTTTTCAGTACTTTGCCACGACTTTGCCACAACTTTTCAGTACTTTGCCACTCTTTTCAGTACTTTGCCACGACTTTGCCACATATTTTCAGTACTTTGCCACAATTTTCAGTACTTAGCCACGACTTTTCAGCACTTCGCCACTACTTTTCAGTACTTTGCCACACTTTTCAGTACTTTGCCACACTTTTCAGTACTTTGCCACGACTTTGCCACACTTGTCAGCACTTTGCCACAACTTTTCAGTCCTTTGCCACACTTTTCAGCACTTTGCCACGACTTTGCAGCACTTTGCCACACTTTTCAGCACTTTGCCCAAACTATTCAGTACTTTGCCACACTTTTCAGTACTTTGCCACGACTTTGCAGCACTTTGCCACTCTTTTCAGTATTTTGCCACGACTTTGCCATAACTCTTCAGTACTTTGCCACACTTTTCAGTACTTTGCCACTACTTTTCAGCACTTTGCCACAACTTTTCAGTACTTTGCCACACTTTTCAGCACTTTGCCACAACTTTTCAGTACTTTGCCACACTTTTCAGCACTTTGCCACTACTTTTCAGTACTTTGCCACACTTTTCAGTACTTTGCCACGACTTTGCCACAACTTTTCAGTACTTTGCCACACTTTTCAGTACTTTGCCACGACTTTTCAGCACTTCGCCACTACTTTTCAGTACTTTGCCACACTTTTCAGCACTTTGCCACAACTTTTCAGTCCTTTGCCACACTTTTCAGCACTTTGCCACGACTTTGCAGCACTTTGCCACACTTTTCAGCACTTTGCCACAACTTTTCAGTACTTTGCCACTGTTTTCAGTACTTTGCCACGACTTTGCAGCACTTTGCCACTCTTTTCAGTACTTTGCCACGACTTTGCCACAACTCTTCAGTACTTTGCCACACTTTTCAGTACTTTGCCACGACTTTTCAGTACTTTGCCACTACTTTTCAGCACTTTGCCACAATTTTCAGTACTTTGCCACACTTTTCAGCACTTTGCCACAACTTTTCAGTACTTTGCCACACTTTTCAGCACTTTGCCACTACGTTTCAGTACTTTGCCACACTTTTCAGTACTTTGCCACGACTTTTCAGCACTTCGCCACAAAATTTCAGTACTTTGCCACACTTTTCAGTACTTTGCCACGACTTTGCCACAACTTTTCAGTACTTTGCCACTCTTTTCAGTACTTTGCCACGACTTTGCCACAACTTTTCAGTACTTTGCCACAATTTTCAGTACTTTGCCACGACTTTTCAGCACTTCGCCACTACTTTTCAGTACTTTGCCACACTTTTCAGTACTTTGCCACAACTTTTCAGTACTTTGCCACACTTTTCAGTACTTTGCCACGACTTTGCCATAACTCTTCAGTACTTTGCCACACTTTTCAGTACTTTGCCACGACTTTTCAGTACTTTGCCACACTTTTCAGCACTTTGCCACAACTTTTCAGTACTTTGCCACTGTTTTCAGTACTTTGCCACGACTTTGCAGCACTTTGCCACTCTTTTCAATACTTTGCCACGACTTTGCCACAACTCTTCAGTACTTTGCCACACTTTTCAGTACTTTGCCACGACTTTTCAGTACTTTGCCACTACTTTTCAGCACTTTGCCACAACTTTTCAGTACTTTGCCACACTTTTCAGCACTTTGCCACTACTTTTCAGCACTTTGCCACTCTTTTCAGTATTTTGCCACGACTTTGCCATAACTCTTCAGTACTTTGCCACACTTTTAAGTACTTTGCCACGACTTTTCAGTACTTTGCCACACTTTTCAGCACTTTGCCACAACTTTTCAGTACTTTGCCACTGTTTTCAGT
The DNA here is from genome assembly GCF_978046115.1 of Saccoglossus kowalevskii. Lineage (NCBI taxonomy): Eukaryota > Metazoa > Hemichordata > Enteropneusta > Harrimaniidae > Saccoglossus > Saccoglossus kowalevskii. The sequence continues at coordinate 3,235,384 of NW_028188619.1, read as the reverse complement.
ACTTTGCCACGACTTTGCAGCACTTTGCCACTCTTTTCAATACTTTGCCACGACTTTGCCACAACTCTTCAGTACTTTGCCACACTTTTCAGTACTTTGCCACGACTTTTCAGTACTTTGCCACTACTTTTCAGCACTTTGCCACAACTTTTCAGTACTTTGCCACACTTTTCAGCACTTTGCCACTACTTTTCAGAACTTTGCCACACTTTTCAGTACTTTGCCACGACTTTTCAGCACTTCGCCACAAAATTTCAGTACTTTGCCACACTTTTCAGTACTTTGCCACGACTTTGCCACAACTTTTCAGTACTTTGCCACTCTTTTCAGTACTTTGCCACGACTTTGCCACAACTTTTCAGTACTTTGCCACAATTTTCAGTACTTTGCCACGATATTTCAGCACTTCGCCACTACTTTTCAGTACTTTGCCACACTTTTCAGTACTTTGCCACACTTTTCAGTACTTTGCCACGACTTTGCCACACTTGTCAGCACTTTGCCACAACTTTTCAGTCCTTTGCCACACTTTTCAGCACTTTGCCACGACTTTGCAGCACTTTGCCACACTTTTCAGCACTTTGCCCAAACTATTCAGTACTTTGCCACACTTTTCAGTACTTTGCCACGACTTTGCAGCACTTTGCCACTCTTTTCAGTATTTTGCCACGACTTTGCCATAACTCTTCAGTACTTTGCCACACTTTTCAGTACTTTGCCACGACTTTTCAGTACTTTGCCACTACTTTTCAGCACTTTGCCACAACTTTTCAGTACTTTGCCACTACTTTTCAGCACTTTGCCACAACTTTTCAGTACTTTGCCACACTTTTCAGCACTTTGCCACAACTTTTCAGTACTTTGCCACACTTTTCAGCACTTTGCCACTACTTTTCAGTACTTTGCCACACTTTTCAGTACTTTGCCACGACTTTGCCACAACTTTTCAGTACTTTGCCACACTTTTCAGTACTTTGCCACGACTTTTCAGCACTTCGCCACTACTTTTCAGTACTTTGCCACACTTTTCAGCACTTTGCCACAACTTTTCAGTCCTTTGCCACACTTTTCAGCACTTTGCCACGACTTTGCAGCACTTTGCCACACTTTTCAGCACTTTGCCACAACTTTTCAGTACTTTGCCACTGTTTTCAGTACTTTGCCACGACTTTGCAGCACTTTGCCACTCTTTTCAGTACTTTGCCACGACTTTGCCACAACTCTTCAGTACTTTGCCACACTTTTCAGTACTTTGCCACGACTTTTCAGTACTTTGCCACTACTTTTCAGCACTTTGCCACAATTTTCAGTACTTTGCCACACTTTTCAGCACTTTGCCACAACTTTTCAGTACTTTGCCACACTTTTCAGCACTTTGCCACTACGTTTCAGTACTTTGCCACACTTTTCAGTACTTTGCCACGACTTTTCAGCACTTCGCCACAAAATTTCAGTACTTTGCCACACTTTTCAGTACTTTGCCACGACTTTGCCACAACTTTTCAGTACTTTGCCACTCTTTTCAGTACTTTGCCACGACTTTGCCACAACTTTTCAGTACTTTGCCACAATTTTCAGTACTTTGCCACGACTTTTCAGCACTTCGCCACTACTTTTCAGTACTTTGCCACACTTTTCAGTACTTTGCCACAACTTTTCAGTACTTTGCCACACTTTTCAGTACTTTGCCACGACTTTGCAGCACTTTGCCACACTTTTCAGCACTTTGCCACAACTTTTCAGTACTTTGCCACACTTTTCAGTACTTTGCCACGACTTTGCCACACTTGTCAGCACTTTGCCACAACTTTTCAGTCCTTTGCCACACTTTTCAGCACTTTGCCACGACTTTGCAGCACTTTGCCACACTTTTCAGCACTTTGCCCAAACTATTCAGTACTTTGCCACAACTTTTCAGCACTTTGCCACACTTTTCAGCACTTTGCCACTACTTTTCAGTACTTTGCCACACTTTTCAGTACTTTGCCAAGACTTTTCAGCACTTCGCCACAAAATTTCAGTACTTTGCCACACTTTTCAGTACTTTGCCACGACTTTGCCACAACTTTTCAGTACTTTGCCACACTTTTCAGTACTTTGCCACGACTTTTCAGCACTTCGCCACTACTTTTCAGTACTTTGCCACACTTTTCAGTACTTTGCCACAACTTTTCAGTACTTTGCCACACTTTTCAGTACTTTGCCACGACTTTGCAGTACTTTGCCACGACTTTTCAGCACTTCGCCACTACTTTCCAGTACTTTGCCACACTTTTCAGTACATTGCCACGACTTTGCCACAACTTTTCAGTACTTTGCCACACTTTTCAGCACTTCGCCACTACTTTTCAGTACTTTGCCACACTTTTCAGTACTTTGCCACAACTTTTCAGTACTTTGCCACACTTTTCAGTACTTTGCCACGACTTTGCAGCACTTTGCCACTCTTTTCAGTACTTTGCCACGAATTTGCCACAACTCTTCAGTACTTTGCCACACTTTTCAGTACTTTGCCACGACTTTTCAGCAATTCGCCACTACTTTCCAGTACTTTGCCACACTTTTCAGTACATTGCCACGACTTTGCCACAACTTTTCAGTACTTTGCCACACTTTTCAGCACTTCGCCACTACTTTTCAGTACTTTGCCACACTTTTCAGTACTTTGCCACAACTTTTCAGTACTTTGCCACACTTTTCAGTACTTTGCCACGACTTTGCAGCACTTTGCCACTCTTTTCAGTACTTTGCCACGAATTTGCCACAACTCTTCATTACTTTGGCACACTTTTCAGTACTTTGCCACGACTTTTCAGCACTTTGCCACAACTTTTCAGTACTTTGCCACACTTTTCAGCACTTTGCCACAACTTTTCAGTACTTTGCCACACTTTTCAGCACTTCGCCACTACTTTTCAGTACTTTGCCACACTTTTCAGCACTTTGCCACAACTTTTCAGTCCTTTGCCTCACTTTTCAGCACTTTGCCACGACTTTGCAGCACTTTGCCACACTTTTCAGCACTTTGCCACAACTTTTCAGTCCTTTGCCACACTTTTCAGCACTTTGCCACGACTTTGCAGCACTTTGCCACACTTTTCAGCACTTTGCCACAACTTTTCAGTACTATGCCACACTTTTCAGTACTTTGCCACGACTTTGCAGCACTTTGCCACTCTTTTCAGTACTTTGCCACGACTTTGCCACAACTCTTCAGTACTTTGCCACACTTTTCAGTACTTTGCCACGACTTTTCAGTACTTTGCCACTACTTTTCAACACTTTGCCACAAATTTTCAGTACTTTGCCACGACTTTGCAGCACTTTGCCACTCTTTTCAGTACTTTGCCACGACTTTGCCACAACTCTTCAGTACTTTGCCACACTTTTCAGTACTTTGCCACGACTTTTCAGTACTTTGCCACTACTTTTCAGCACTTTGCCACAACTTTTCATTACTTTGCCACACTTTTCAGCACTTTGCCACAACTTTTCAGTACTTTGCCACACTTTTGAGCACTTTGCCACTACTTTTCAGTACTTTGCCACACTTTTCACTACTTTGCCACGACTTTTCAGCACTTCGCCACAAAATTTCAGTACTTTGCCACTCTTTTCAGTACTTTGCCACGACTTTGCCACAACTTTTCAGTACTTTGCCACACTTTTCAGTACTTTGCCACGACTTTGCCACAACTTTTCAGTACTTTGCCACAACTTTTCAGTACTTTGCCACACTTTTCAGTACTTTGCCACGACTTTTCAGCACTTCGCCACTACTTTTCAGTACTTTGCCACACTTTTCAGCACTTTGCCACAACTTTTCAGTCCTTTGCCACACTTTTCAGCACTTTGCCACGACTTTGCAGCACTTTGCCACACTTTTCAGCACTTTGCCACAACTTTTCAGTACTTTGCCACTGTTTTCAGTACTTTGCCACTACTTTTCAGCACTTTGCCACAACTTTTCAGTACTTTGCCACACTTTTCAGCACTTTGCCACAACTTTTCAGTACTTTGCCACACTTTTCAGCACTTTGCCACTACTTTTTAGTACTTTGCCACACTTTTCAGTACTTTGCCACGACTTTGCCACAACTTTTCAGTACTTTGCCACACTTTTCAGTACTTTGCCACGACTTTTCAGCACTTCGCCACTACTTTTCAGTACTTTGCCACACTTTTCAGCACTTTGCCACAACTTTTCAGTCCTTTGCCACACTTTTCAGCACTTTGCCACGACTTTGCAGCACTTTGCCACACTTTTCAGCACTTTGCCACAACTTTTCAGTACTTTGCCACTGTTTTCAGTACTTTGCCACGACTTTGCAGCACTTTGCCACTCTTTTCAGTACTTTGCCACGACTTTGCCACAACTCTTCAGTACTTTGCCACACTTTTCAGTACTTTGCCACGATTTTTCAGTACTTTGCCACTACTTTTCAAAACTTTGCCACAATTTTCAGTACTTTGCCACACTTTTCAGCACTTTGCCACAACTTTTCAGTACTTTGCCACACTTTTCAGCACTTTGCCACTACGTTTCAGTACTTTGCCACACTTTTCAGTACTTTGCCACGACTTTTCAGCACTTCGCCACAAAATTTCAGTACTTTGCCACACTTTTCAGTACTTTGCCACGACTTTGCCACAACTTTTCAGTACTTTGCCACTCTTTTCAGTACTTTGCCACGACTTTGCCACAACTTTTCAGTACTTTGCCACAATTTTCAGTACTTTGCCACGACTTTTCAGCACTTCGCCACTACTTTTCAGTACTTTGCCACACTTTTCAGTACTTTGCCACAACTTTTCAGTACTTTGCCACACTTTTCAGTACTTTGCCACGACTTTGCAGCACTTTGCCACACTTTTCAGCACTTTGCCACAACTTTTCAGTACTTTGCCACACTTTTCAGTACTTTGCCACGACTTTGCCACACTTGTCAGCACTTTGCCACAACTTTTCAGTCCTTTGCCACACTTTTCAGCACTTTGCCACGACTTTGCAGCACTTTGCCACACTTTTCAGCACTTTGCCCAAACTATTCAGTACTTTGCCACAACTTTTCAGCACTTTGCCACACTTTTCAGCACTTTGCCACTACTTTTCAGTACTTTGCCACACTTTTCAGTACTTTGCCAAGACTTTTCAGCACTTCGCCACAAAATTTCAGTACTTTGCCACACTTTTCAGTACTTTGCCACGACTTTGCCACAACTTTTCAGTACTTTGCCACACTTTTCAGTACTTTGCCACGACTTTTCAGCACTTCGCCACTACTTTTCAGTACTTTGCCACACTTTTCAGTACTTTGCCACAACTTTTCAGTACTTTGCCACACTTTTCAGTACTTTGCCACGACTTTGCAGTACTTTGCCACGACTTTTCAGCACTTCGCCACTACTTTCCAGTACTTTGCCACACTTTTCAGTACATTGCCACGACTTTGCCACAACTTTTCAGTACTTTGCCACACTTTTCAGCACTTCGCCACTACTTTTCAGTACTTTGCCACACTTTTCAGTACTTTGCCACAACTTTTCAGTACTTTGCCACACTTTTCAGTACTTTGCCACGACTTTGCAGCACTTTGCCACTCTTTTCAGTACTTTGCCACGAATTTGCCACAACTCTTCAGTATTTTGCCACACTTTTCAGTACTTTGCCACACTTTTCAGCACTTCGCCACTACTTTTCAGTACTTTGCCACACTTTTCAGTACTTTGCCACAACTTTTCAGTACTTTGCCACACTTTTCAGTACTTTGCCACGACTTTGCAGCACTTTGCCACTCTTTTCAGTACTTTGCCACGACTTTGCCACAACTCTTCAGTACTTTGCCACACTTTTCAGTACTTTGCCACGATTTTTCAGTACTTTGCCACTACTTTTCAAAACTTTGCCACAATTTTCAGTACTTTGCCACACTTTTCAGCACTTTGCCACAACTTTTCAGTACTTTGCCACACTTTTCAGCACTTTGCCACTACGTTTCAGTACTTTGCCACACTTTTCAGTACTTTGCCACGACTTTTCAGCACTTCGCCACAAAATTTCAGTACTTTGCCACACTTTTCAGTACTTTGCCACGACTTTGCCACAACTTTTCAGTACTTTGCCACTCTTTTCAGTACTTTGCCACGACTTTGCCACAACTTTTCAGTACTTTGCCACAATTTTCAGTACTTTGCCACGACTTTTCAGCACTTCGCCACTACTTTTCAGTACTTTGCCACACTTTTCAGTACTTTGCCACAACTTTTCAGTACTTTGCCACACTTTTCAGTACTTTGCCACGACTTTGCAGCACTTTGCCACACTTTTCAGCACTTTGCCACAACTTTTCAGTACTTTGCCACACTTTTCAGTACTTTGCCACGACTTTGCCACACTTGTCAGCACTTTGCCACAACTTTTCAGTCCTTTGCCACACTTTTCAGCACTTTGCCACGACTTTGCAGCACTTTGCCACACTTTTCAGCACTTTGCCCAAACTATTCAGTACTTTGCCACAACTTTTCAGCACTTTGCCACACTTTTCAGCACTTTGCCACTACTTTTCAGTACTTTGCCACACTTTTCAGTACTTTGCCAAGACTTTTCAGCACTTCGCCACAAAATTTCAGTACTTTGCCACACTTTTCAGTACTTTGCCACGACTTTGCCACAACTTTTCAGTACTTTGCCACACTTTTCAGTACTTTGCCACGACTTTTCAGCACTTCGCCACTACTTTTCAGTACTTTGCCACACTTTTCAGTACTTTGCCACAACTTTTCAGTACTTTGCCACACTTTTCAGTACTTTGCCACGACTTTGCAGTACTTTGCCACGACTTTTCAGCACTTCGCCACTACTTTCCAGTACTTTGCCACACTTTTCAGTACATTGCCACGACTTTGCCACAACTTTTCAGTACTTTGCCACACTTTTCAGCACTTCGCCACTACTTTTCAGTACTTTGCCACACTTTTCAGTACTTTGCCACAACTTTTCAGTACTTTGCCACACTTTTCAGTACTTTGCCACGACTTTGCAGCACTTTGCCACTCTTTTCAGTACTTTGCCACGAATTTGCCACAACTCTTCAGTATTTTGCCACACTTTTCAGTACTTTGCCACGACTTTTCAGCAATTCGCCACTACTTTCCAGTACTTTGCCACACTTTTCAGTACATTGCCACGACTTTGCCACAACTTTTCAGTACTTTGCCACACTTTTCAGCACTTCGCCACTACTTTTCAGTACTTTGCCACACTTTTCAGTACTTTGCCACAACTTTTCAGTACTTTGCCACACTTTTCAGTACTTTGCCACGACTTTGCAGCACTTTGCCACTCTTTTCAGTACTTTGCCACGAATTTGCCACAACTCTTCATTACTTTGGCACACTTTTCAGTACTTTGCCACGACTTTTCAGCACTTTGCCACAACTTTTCAGTACTTTGCCACACTTTTCAGCACTTTGCCACAACTTTTCAGTACTTTGCCACACTTTTCAGCACTTCGCCACTACTTTTCAGTACTTTGCCACACTTTTCAGCACTTTGCCACAACTTTTCAGTCCTTTGCCTCACTTTTCAGCACTTTGCCACGACTTTGCAGCACTTTGCCACACTTTTCAGCACTTTGCCACAACTTTTCAGTCCTTTGCCACACTTTTCAGCACTTTGCCACGACTTTGCAGCACTTTGCCACACTTTTCAGCACTTTGCCACAACTTTTCAGTACTATGCCACACTTTTCAGTACTTTGCCACGACTTTGCAGCACTTTGCCACTCTTTTCAGTACTTTGCCACGACTTTGCCACAACTCTTCAGTACTTTGCCACACTTTTCAGTACTTTGCCACGACTTTTCAGTACTTTGCCACTACTTTTCAACACTTTGCCACAAATTTTCAGTACTTTGCCACGACTTTGCAGCACTTTGCCACTCTTTTCAGTACTTTGCCACGACTTTGCCACAACTCTTCAGTACTTTGCCACACTTTTCAGTACTTTGCCACGACTTTTCAGTACTTTGCCACTACTTTTCAGCACTTTGCCACAATTTTTCATTACTTTGCCACACTTTTCAGCACTTTGCCACAACTTTTCAGTACTTTGCCACACTTTTGAGCACTTTGCCACTACTTTTCAGTACTTTGCCACACTTTTCACTACTTTGCCACGACTTTTCAGCACTTCGCCACAAAATTTCAGTACTTTGCCACTCTTTTCAGTACTTTGCCACGACTTTGCCACAACTTTTCAGTACTTTGCCACACTTTTCAGTACTTTGCCACGACTTTGCCACAACTTTTCAGTACTTTGCCACACTTTTCAGTACTTTGCCACGACTTTTCAGCACTTCGCCACTACTTTTCAGTACTTTGCCACACTTTTCAGCACTTTGCCACAACTTTTCAGTCCTTTGCCACACTTTTCAGCACTTTGCCACGACTTTGCAGCACTTTGCCACACTTTTCAGCACTTTGCCACAACTTTTCAGTACTTTGCCACTGTTTTCAGTACTTTGCCACGACTTTTCAGCACTTCGCCACTACTTTCCAGTACTTTGCCACACTTTTCAGTACATTGCCACGACTTTGCCACAACTTTTCAGTACTTTGCCACACTTTTCAGCACTTCGCCACTACTTTTCAGTACTTTGCCACACTTTTCATTACTTTGCCACAACTTTTCAGTACTTTGCCACACTTTTCAGTACTTTGCCACGATTTGCAGCACTTTGCCACTCTTTTCAGTACTTTGCCACGAATTTGCCACAACTCTTCAGTACTTTGCCACACTTTTCAGTACTTTGCCACGACTTTTCAGCAATTCGCCACTACTTTCCAGTACTTTGCCACACTTTTCAGTACATTGCCACGACTTTGCCACAACTTTTCAGTACTTTGCCACACTTTTCAGCACTTCGCCACTACTTTTCAGTACTTTGCCACACTTTTCAGTACTTTTCCACAACTTTTCAGTACTTTGCCACACTTTTCAGTACTTTGCCACGACTTTGCAGCACTTTGCCACTCTTTTCAGTACTTTGCCACGAATTTGCCACAACTCTTCAGTACTTTGGCACACTTTTCAGTACTTTGCCAAGACTTTTCAGCACTTTGCCACAACTTTTCAGTACTTTGCCACACTTTTCAGCACTTTGCCACGACTTTGCAGCACTTTGCCACTCTTTTCAGTACTTTGCCACGACTTTGCCACAACTCTTCAGTACTTTGCCACACTTTTCAGTACTTTGCCACGACTTTTCAGTACTTTGCCACGACTTTTCAGCACTTCGCCACTACTTTCCAGTACTTTGCCACACTTTTCAGTACATTGCCACGACTTTGCCACAACTTTTCAGTACTTTGCCACACTTTTCAGCACTTCGCCACTACTTTTCAGTACTTTGCCACACTTTTCAGTACTTTGCCACAACTTTTCAGTACTTTGCCACACTTTTCAGTACTTTGCCACGACTTTGCAGCACTTTGCCACTCTTTTCAGTACTTTGCCACGAATTTGCCACAACTCTTCAGTATTTTGCCACACTTTTCAGTACTTTGCCACGACTTTTCAGCAATTCGCCACTACTTTCCAGTACTTTGCCACACTTTTCAGTACATTGCCACGACTTTGCCACAACTTTTCAGTACTTTGCCACACTTTTCAGCACTTCGCCACTACTTTTCAGTACTTTGCCACACTTTTCAGTACTTTGCCACAACTTTTCAGTACTTTGCCACACTTTTCAGTACTTTGCCACGACTTTGCAGCACTTTGCCACTCTTTTCAGTACTTTGCCACGAATTTGCCACAACTCTTCATTACTTTGGCACACTTTTCAGTACTTTGCCACGACTTTTCAGCACTTTGCCACAACTTTTCAGTACTTTGCCACACTTTTCAGCACTTTGCCACAACTTTTCAGTACTTTGCCACACTTTTCAGCACTTCGCCACTACTTTTCAGTACTTTGCCACACTTTACAGCACTTTGCCACAACTTTTCAGTCCTTTGCCTCACTTTTCAGCACTTTGCCACGACTTTGCAGCACTTTGCCACACTTTTCAGCACTTTGCCACAACTTTTCAGTCCTTTGCCACACTTTTCAGCACTTTGCCACGACTTTGCAGCACTTTGCCACACTTTTCAGCACTTTGCCACAACTTTTCAGTACTATGCCACACTTTTCAGTACTTTGCCACGACTTTGCAGCACTTTGCCACTCTTTTCAGTACTTTGCCACGACTTTGCCACAACTCTTCAGTACTTTGCCACACTTTTCAGTACTTTGCCACGACTTTTCAGTACTTTGCCACTACTTTTCAACACTTTGCCACAAATTTTCAGTACTTTGCCACGACTTTGCAGCACTTTGCCACTCTTTTCAGTACTTTGCCACGACTTTGCCACAACTCTTCAGTACTTTGCCACACTTTTCAGTACTTTGCCACGACTTTTCAGTACTTTGCCACTACTTTTCAGCACTTTGCCACAATTTTTCATTACTTTGCCACACTTTTCAGCACTTTGCCACAACTTTTCAGTACTTTGCCACACTTTTGAGCACTTTGCCACTACTTTTCAGTACTTTGCCACACTTTTCACTACTTTGCCACGACTTTTCAGCACTTCGCCACAAAATTTCAGTACTTTGCCACTCTTTTCAGTACTTTGTCACGACTTTGCCACAACTTTTCAGTACTTTGCCACACTTTTCAGTACTTTGCCACGACTTTGCCACAACTTTTCAGTACTTTGCCACACTTTTCAGTACTTTGCCACGACTTTTCAGCACTTCGCCACTACTTTTCAGTACTTTGCCACACTTTTCAGCACTTTGCCACAACTTTTCAGTCCTTTGCCACACTTTTCAGCACTTTGCCACGACTTTGCAGCACTTTGCCACACTTTTCAGCACTTTGCCACAACTTTTCAGTACTTTGCCACTGTTTTCAGTACTTTGCCACGACTTTTCAGCACTTCGCCACTACTTTCCAGTACTTTGCCACACTTTTCAGTACATTGCCACGACTTTGCCACAACTTTTCAGTACTTTGCCACACTTTTCAGCACTTCGCCACTACTTTTCAGTACTTTGCCACACTTTTCAGTACTTTGCCACAACTTTTCAGTACTTTGCCACACTTTTCAGTACTTTGCCACGATTTGCAGCACTTTGCCACTCTTTTCAGTACTTTGCCACGAATTTGCCACAACTCTTCAGTACTTTGCCACACTTTTCAGTACTTTGCCACGACTTTTCAGCAATTCGCCACTACTTTCCAGTACTTTGCCACACTTTTCAGTACATTGCCACGACTTTGCCACAACTTTTCAGTACTTTGCCACACTTTTCAGCACTTCGCCACTACTTTTCAGTACTTTGCCACACTTTTCAGTACTTTTCCACAACTTTTCAGTACTTTGCCACACTTTTCAGTACTTTGCCACGACTTTGCAGCACTTTGCCACTCTTTTCAGTACTTTGCCACGAATTTGCCACAACTCTTCAGTACTTTGGCACACTTTTCAGTACTTTGCCAAGACTTTTCAGCACTTTGCCACAACTTTTCAGTACTTTGCCACACTTTTCAGCACTTTGCCACGACTTTGCAGCACTTTGCCACTCTTTTCAGTACTTTGCCACGACTTTGCCACAACTCTTCAGTACTTTGCCACACTTTTCAGTACTTTGCCACGACTTTTCAGTACTTTGCCACTACTTTTCAGCACTTTGCCACAACTTTTCAGTACTTTGCCACACTTTTCAGCACTTTGCCACAACTTTTCAGTACTTTGCCACGACTTTTCAGTACTTTGCCACTACTTTTCAACACTTTGCCACAAATTTTCAGTACTTTGCCACGACTTTGCAGCACTTTGCCAATCTTTTCAGTACTTTGCCACGACTTTGCCACAACTCTTCAGTACTTTGCCACACTTTTCAGTACTTTGCCACGACTTTTCAGTACTTTGCCACTACTTTTCAGCACTTTGCCACAACTTTTCATTACTTTGCCACACTTTTCAGCACAACTTTTCAGTACTTTGCCACACTTTTGAGCACTTTGCCACTACTTTTCAGTACTTTGCCACACTTTTCACTACTTTGCCACGACTTTTCAGCACTTCGCCACAAAATTTCAGTACTTTGCCACTCTTTTCAGTACTTTGCCACGACTTTGCCACAACTTTTCAGTACTTTGCCACACTTTTCAGTACTTTGCCACGACTTTGCCACAACTTTTCAGTACTTTGCCACACTTTTCAGTACTTTGCCACGACTTTTCAGCAATTCGCCACTACTTTTCAGTACTTTGCCACACTTTTCAGCACTTTGCCACAACTTTTCAGTCCTTTGCCACACTTTTCAGCACTTTGCCACGACTTTGCAGCACTTTGCCACACTTTTCAGCACTTTGCCACAACTTTTCAGTACTTTGCCACTGTTTTCAGTACTTTGCCACTACTTTTCAGCACTTTGCCACAACTTTTCAGTACTTTGCCACACTTTTCAGCACTTTGCCACAACTTTTCAGTACTTTGCCACACTTTTCAGCACTTTGCCACTACTTTTTAGTACTTTGCCACACTTTTCAGTACTTTGCCACGACTTTGCCACAACTTTTCAGTACTTTGCCACACTTTTCAGTACTTTGCCACGACTTTTCAGCACTTCGCCACTACTTTTCAGTACTTTGCCACACTTTTCAGCACTTTGCCACAACTTTTCAGTCCTTTGCCACACTTTTCAGCACTTTGCCACGACTTTGCAGCACTTTGCCACACTTTTCAGCACTTTGCCACAACTTTTCAGTACTTTGCCACTGTTTTCAGTACTTTGCCACGACTTTGCAGCACTTTGCCACTCTTTTCAGTACTTTGCCACGACTTTGCCACAACTCTTCAGTACTTTGCCACACTTTTCAGTACTTTGCCACGACTTTTCAGTACTTTGCCACTACTTTTCAGCACTTTGCCACAATTTTCAGTACTTTGCCACACTTTTCAGCACTTTGCCACAACTTTTCAGTACTTTGCCACACTTTTCAGCACTTTGCCACTACGTTTCAGTACTTTGCCACACTTTTCAGTACTTTGCCACGACTTTTCAGCACTTCGCCACAAAATTTCAGTACTTTGCCACACTTTTCAGTACTTTGCCACGACTTTGCCACAACTTTTCAGTACTTTGCCACTCTTTTCAGTACTTTGCCACGACTTTGCCACAACTTTTCAGTACTTTGCCACAATTTTCAGTACTTTGCCACGACTTTTCAGCACTTCGCCACTACTTTTCAGTACTTTGCCACACTTTTCAGTACTTTGCCACAGCTTTTCAGTACTTTGCCACACTTTTCAGTACTTTGCCACGACTTTGCAGCACTTTGCCACACTTTTCAGCACTTTGCCACAACTTTTCAGTACTTTGCCACACTTTTCAGTACTTTGCCACGACTTTGCCACACTTGTCAGCACTTTGCCACAACTTTTCAGTCCTTTGCCACACTTTTCAGCACTTTGCCACGATTTTGCAGCACTTTGCCACACTTTTCAGCACTTTGCCCAAACTATTCAGTACTTTGCCACAACTTTTCAGCACTTTGCCACACTTTTCAGCACTTTGCCACTACTTTTCAGTACTTTGCCACACTTTTCAGTACTTTGCCAAGACTTTTCAGCACTTCGCCACAAAATTTCAGTACTTTGCCACACTTTTCAGTACTTTGCCACGACTTTGCCACAACTTTTCAGTACTTTGCCACACTTTTCAGTACTTTGCCACGACTTTTCAGCACTTCGCCACTACTTTTCAGTACTTTGCCACACTTTTCAGTACTTTGCCACAACTTTTCAGTACTTTGCCACACTTTTCAGTACTTTGCCACGACTTTGCAGTACTTTGCCACGACTTTTCAGCACTTCGCCACTACTTTCCAGTACTTTGCCACACTTTTCAGTACATTGCCACGACTTTGCCACAACTTTTCAGTACTTTGCCACACTTTTCAGCACTTCGCCACTACTTTTCAGTACTTTGCCACACTTTTCAGTACTTTGCCACAACTTTTCAGTACTTTGCCACACTTTTCAGTACTTTGCCACGACTTTGCAGCACTTTGCCACAACTTTTCAGTACTTTGCCACACTTTTCAGTACTTTGCCACGACTTTGCAGTACTTTGCCACACTTTTCAGCACTTTGCCACAACTTTTCAGTACTTTGCCACACTTTTCAGCACTTTGCCACTACTTTTTAGTACTTTGCCACACTTTTCAGTACTTTGCCACGACTTTGCCATAACTTTTCAGTACTTTGCCACACTTTTCAGTACTTTGCCACGACTTTTCAGCACTTCGCCACTACTTTTCAGTACTTTGCCACACTTTTCAGCACTTTGCCACAACTTTTCAGTCCTTTGCCACACTTTTCAGCACTTTGCCACGACTTTGCAGCACTTTGCCACACTTTTCAGCACTTTGCCACAACTTTTCAGTACTTTGCCACTGTTTTCAGTACTTTGCCACGACTTTGCAGCACTTTGCCACTCTTTTCAGTACTTTGCCACGACTTTGCCACAACTCTTCAGTACTTTGCCACACTTTTCAGTACTTTGCCACGACTTTTCAGTACTTTGCCACTACTTTTCAGCACTTTGCCACAATTTTCAGTACTTTGCCACACTTTTCAGCACTTTGCCACAACTTTTCAGTACTTTGCCACACTTTTCAGCACTTTGCCACTACGTTTCAGTACTTTGCCACACTTTTCAGTACTTTGCCACGACTTTTCAGCACTTCGCCACAAAATTTCAGTACTTTGCCACACTTTTCAGTACTTTGCCACGACTTTGCCACAACTTTTCAGTACTTTGCCACTCTTTTCAGTACTTTGCCACGACTTTGCCACAACTTTTCAGTACTTTGCCACAATTTTCAGTACTTTGCCACGACTTTTCAGCACTTCGCCACTACTTTTCAGTACTTTGCCACACTTTTCAGTACTTTGCCACAGCTTTTCAGTACTTTGCCACACTTTTCAGTACTTTGCCACGACTTTGCAGCACTTTGCCACACTTTTCAGCACTTTGCCACAACTTTTCAGTACTTTGCCACACTTTTCAGTACTTTGCCACGACTTTGCCACACTTGTCAGCACTTTGCCACAACTTTTCAGTCCTTTGCCACACTTTTCAGCACTTTGCCACGACTTTGCAGCACTTTGCCACACTTTTCAGCACTTTGCCCAAACTATTCAGTACTTTGCCACAACTTTTCAGCACTTTGCCACACTTTTCAGCACTTTGCCACTACTTTTCAGTACTTTGCCACACTTTTCAGTACTTTGCCAAGACTTTTCAGCACTTCGCCACAAAATTTCAGTACTTTGCCACACTTTTCAGTACTTTGCCACGACTTTGCCACAACTTTTCAGTACTTTGCCACACTTTTCAGTACTTTGCCACGACCTTTCAGCACTTCGCCACTACTTTTCAGTACTTTGCCACACTTTTCAGTACTTTGCCACAACTTTTCAGTACTTTGCCACACTTTTCAGTACTTTGCCACGACTTTGCAGTACTTTGCCACGACTTTTCAGCACTTCGCCACTACTTTCCAGTACTTTGCCACACTTTTCAGTACATTGCCACGACTTTGCCACAACTTTTCAGTACTTTGCCACACTTTTCAGCACTTCGCCACTACTTTTCAGTACTTTGCCACACTTTTCAGTACTTTGCCACAACTTTTCAGTACTTTGCCACACTTTTCAGTACTTTGCCACGACTTTGCAGCACTTTGCCACTCTTTTCAGTACTTTGCCACGAATTTGCCACAACTCTTCAGTACTTTGCCTCACTTTTCAGTACTTTGCCACGACTTTTCAGCAATTCGCCACTACTTTCCAGTACTTTGCCACACTTTTCAGTACATTGCCACGACTTTGCCACAACTTTTCAGTACTTTGCCACACTTTTCAGCACTTCGCCACTACTTTTCAGTACTTTGCCACACTTTTCAGTACTTTGCCACAACTTTTCAGTACTTTGCCACACTTTTCAGTACTTTGCCACGACTTTGCAGCACTTTGCCACTCTTTTCAGTACTTTGCCACGAATTTGCCACAACTCTTCATTACTTTGGCACACTTTTCAGTACTTTGCCACGACTTTTCAGCACTTTGCCACAACTTTTCAGTACTTTGCCACACTTTTCAGCACTTTGCCACAACTTTTCAGTACTTTGCCACACTTTTCAGCACTTCGCCACTACTTTTCAGTACTTTGCCACACTTTTCAGCACTTTGCCACAACTTTTCAGTCCTTTGCCACACTTTTCAGCACTTTGCCACGACTTTGCAGCACTTTGCCACACTTTTCAGCACTTTGCCACAACTTTTCAGTACTTTGCCACTGTTTTCAGTACTTTGCCACGACTTTTCAGCACTTCGCCACTACTTTCCAGTACTTTGCCACACTTTTCAGTACATTGCCACGACTTTGCCACAACTTTTCAGTACTTTGCCACACTTTTCAGCACTTCGCCACTACTTTTCAGTACTTTGCCACACTTTTCAGTACTTTGCCACAACTTTTCAGTACTTTGCCACACTTTTCAGTACTTTGCCACGACTTTGCAGCACTTTGCCACTCTTTTCAGTACTTTGCCACGAATTTGCCACAACTCTTCAGTACTTTGCCACACTTTTCAGTACTTTGCCACGACTTTTCAGCAATTCGCCACTACTTTCCAGTACTTTGCCACACTTTTCAGTACATTGCCACGACTTTGCCACAACTTTTCAGTACTTTGCCACACTTTTCAGCACTTCGCCACTACTTTTCAGTACTTTGCCACACTTTTCAGTACTTTGCCACAACTTTTCAGTACTTTGCCACACTTTTCAGTACTTTGCCACGACTTTGCAGCACTTTGCCACTCTTTTCAGTACTTTGCCACGAATTTGCCACAACTCTTCAGTACTTTGGCACACTTTTCAGTACTTTGCCAAGACTTTTCAGCACTTTGCCACAACTTTTCAGTACTTTGCCACACTTTTCAGCACTTTGCCACGACTTTGCAGCACTTTGCCACTCTTTTCAGTACTTTGCCACGACTTTGCCACAACTCTTCAGTACTTTGCCACACTTTTCAGTACTTTGCCACGACTTTTCAGTACTTTGCCACTACTTTTCAGCACTTTGCCACAACTTTTCAGTACTTTGCCACACTTTTCAGCACTTTGCCACAACTTTTCAGTACTTTGCCACACTTTTCAGCACTTTGCCACTACTTTTCAGTACTTTGCCACACTTTTCACTACTTTGCCACGACTTTTCAGCACTTCGCCACAAAATTTCAGTACTTTGCCACTCTTTTCAGTACTTTGCCACGACTTTGCCACAACTTTTCAGTACTTTGCCACACTTTTCAGTACTTTGCCACGACTTTGCCACAACTTTTCAGTACTTTGCCACACTTTTCAGTACTTTGCCACGACTTTTCAGCACTTCGCCACTACTTTTCAGTACTTTGCCACACTTTTCAGCACTTTGCCACAACTTTTCAGTCCTTTGCCACACTTTTCAGCACTTTGCCACGACTTTGCAGCACTTTGCCACACTTTTCAGCACTTTGCCACAACTTTTCAGTACTTTGCCACTGTTTTCAGTACTTTGCCACGACTTTTCAGCACTTCGCCACTACTTTCCAGTACTTTGCCACACTTTTCAGTACATTGCCACGACTTTGCCACAACTTTTCAGTACTTTGCCACACTTTTCAGCACTTCGCCACTACTTTTCAGTACTTTGCCACACTTTTCAGTACTTTGCCACAACTTTTCAGTACTTTGCCACACTTTTCAGTACTTTGCCACGAATTTGCCACAACTCTTCAGTACTTTGCCACACTTTTCAGTACTTTGCCACGACTTTTCAGCAATTCGCCACTACTTTCCTGTACTTTGCCACACTTTTCAGTACATTGCCACGACTTTGCCACAACTTTTCAGTACTTTGCCACACTTTTCAGCACTTCGCCACTACTTTTCAGTACTTTGCCACACTTTTCAGTACTTTGCCACAACTTTTCAGTACTTTGCCACACTTTTCAGTACTTTGCAACGACTTTGCAGCACTTTGCCACTCTTTTCAGTACTTTGCCACGAATTTGCCACAACTCTTCAGTACTTTGGCACACTTTTCAGTACTTTGCCAAGACTTTTCAGCACTTTGCCACAACTTTTCATACTTTGCCACACTTTTGAGCACTTTGCCACAACTTTTCAGTACTTTGCCACACTTTTCAGCACTTCGCCACTACTTTTCAGTACTTTGCCACACTTTTCAGTACTTTGCCACAACTTTTCAGTACTTTGCCACACTTTTCAGTACTTTGCCACGACTTTGCAGCACTTTGCCACTCTTTTCAGTACTTTGCCACGAATTTGCCACAACTCTTCAGTACTTTGGCACACTTTTCAGTACTTTGCCAAGACTTTTCAGCACTTTGCCACAACTTTTCAGTACTTTGCCACACTTTTCAGCACTTTGCCACGACTTTGCAGCACTTTGCCACTCTTTTCAGTACTTTGCCACGACTTTGCCACAACTCTTCAGTACTTTGCCACACTTTTCAGTACTTTGCCACGACTTTTCAGTACTTTGCCACTACTTTTCAGCACTTTGCCACAACTTTTCAGTACTTTGCCACACTTTTCAGCACTTTGCCACAACTTTTCAGTACTTTGCCACACTTTTCAGCACTTTGCCACTACTTTTCAGTACTTTGCCACACTTTTCACTACTTTGCCACGACTTTTCAGCACTTCGCCACAAAATTTCAGTACTTTGCCACTCTTTTCAGTACTTTGCCACGACTTTGCCACAACTTTTCAGTACTTTGCCACACTTTTCAGTACTTTGCCACGACTTTGCCACAACTTTTCAGTACTTTGCCACACTTTTCAGTACTTTGCCACGACTTTTCAGCACTTCGCCACTACTTTTCAGTACTTTGCCACACTTTTCAGCACTTTGCCACAACTTTTCAGTCCTTTGCCACACTTTTCAGCACTTTGCCACGACTTTGCAGCACTTTGCCACACTTTTCAGCACTTTGCCACAACTTTTCAGTACTTTGCCACTGTTTTCAGTACTTTGCCACGACTTTTCAGCACTTCGCCACTACTTTCCAGTACTTTGCCACACTTTTCAGTACATTGCCACGACTTTGCCACAACTTTTCAGTACTTTGCCACACTTTTCAGCACTTCGCCACTACTTTTCAGTACTTTGCCACACTTTTCAGTACTTTGCCACAACTTTTCAGTACTTTGCCACACTTTTCAGTACTTTGCCACGAATTTGCCACAACTCTTCAGTACTTTGCCACACTTTTCAGTACTTTGCCACGACTTTTCAGCAATTCGCCACTACTTTCCTGTACTTTGCCACACTTTTCAGTACATTGCCACGACTTTGCCACAACTTTTCAGTACTTTGCCACACTTTTCAGCACTTCGCCACTACTTTTCAGTACTTTGCCACACTTTTCAGTACTTTGCCACAACTTTTCAGTACTTTGCCACACTTTTCAGTACTTTGCAACGACTTTGCAGCACTTTGCCACTCTTTTCAGTACTTTGCCACGAATTTGCCACAACTCTTCAGTACTTTGGCACACTTTTCAGTACTTTGCCAAGACTTTTCAGCACTTTGCCACAACTTTTCATACTTTGCCACACTTTTGAGCACTTTGCCACAACTTTGCAGCACTTTGCCACAACTTTTCAGTACTTTGCCACACTTTTCAGCACTTCGCCACTACTTTTCAGTACTTTGCCACACTTTTCAGTACTTTGCCACAACTTTTCAGTACTTTGCCACACTTTTCAGTACTTTGCAACGACTTTGCAGCACTTTGCCACTCTTTTCAGTACTTTGCCACGAATTTGCCACAACTCTTCAGTACTTTGGCACACTTTTCAGTACTTTGCCAAGACTTTTCAGCACTTTGCCACAACTTTTCATACTTTGCCACACTTTTGAGCACTTTGCCACAACTTTTCAGTACTTTGCCACACTTTTCAGCACTTCGCCACTACTTTTCAGCACTTTGCCACGACTTTGCAGCACTTTGCCACACTTTTCAGCACTTTGCCACAACTTTTCAGTCCTTTGCCACACTTTTCAGCACTTTGCCACGACTTTGCAGCACTTTGCCACACTTTTCAGCACTTTGCCACAACTTTTCAGTACTATGCCACACTTTTCAGTACTTTGCCACGACTTTGCAGCACTTTGCCACTCTTTTCAGTACTTTGCCACGACTTTGCCACAACTCTTCAGTACTTTGCCACACTTTTCAGTACTTTGCCACGACTTTTCAGTACTTTGCCACTACTTTTCAACACTTTGCCACAAATTTTCAGTACTTTGCCACGACTTTGCAGCACTTTGCCACTCTTTTCAGTACTTTGCCACGACTTTGCCACAACTCTTCAGTACTTTGCCACACTTTTCAGTACTTTGCCACGACTTTTCAGTACTTTGCCACTACTTTTCAGCACTTTGCCACAACTTTTCAGTACTTTGCCACACTTTTCAGCACTTTGCCACAACTTTTCAGTACTTTGCCACACTTTTCAGCACTTTGCCACTACTTTTCAGTACTTTGCCACACTTTTCACTACTTTGCCACGACTTTTCAGCACTTCGCCACAAAATTTCAGTACTTTGCCACTCTTTTCAGTACTTTGCCACGACTTTGCCACAACTTTTCAGTACTTTGCCACACTTTTCAGTACTTTGCCACGACTTTGCCACAACTTTTCAGTACTTTGCCACACTTGTCAGCACTTTGCCACAACTTTTCAGTCCTTTGCCACACTTTTCAGCACTTTGCCACGACTTTGCAGCAATTTGCCACACTTTTCAGCATTTGCCACAACTTTTCAGTACTTTGCCACTGTTTTCAGTACTTTGCCACGACTTTGCAGCACTTTGCCACTCTTTTCAGTACTTTGCCACGACTTTGCCACAACTCTTCAGTACTTTGCCACACTTTTCAGTACTTTGCCACGACTTTTCAGTACTTTGCCACTACTTTTCAGCACTTTGCCACAACTTTTCAGTACTTTGCCACACTTTTCAGCTCTTTGCCACAACTTTTCAGTACTTTGCCACACTTTTCAGCACTTTGCCACTACTTTTCAGTACTTTGCCACACTTTTCAGTACTTTGCCACGACTTTTCAGCACTTCGCCACAAAATTTCAGTACTTTGCCACACTTTTCAGTACTTTGCCACGACTTTGCCACAACTTTTCAGTACTTTGCCACTCTTTTCAGTACTTTGCTACGACTTTCCCACAACTTTTCAGTACTTTGCCACAATTTTCAGTACTTTGCCACGACTTTTCAGCACTTCGCCACTACTTTTCAGTACTTTGCCACACTTTTCAGTACTTTGCCACAACTTTTCAGTACTTTGCCACATTTTTCAGTACTTTGCCACGACTTTGCAGCACTTTGCCACACTTTTCAGCACTTTGCCACATTTTTCAGTACTTTGCCACGACTTTGCAGCACTTTGCCACACTTTTCAGCACTTTGCCACAACTTTTCAGTACTTTGCCACACTTTTCAGTACTTTGCCACGAATTTGCCACACTTGTCAGCACTTTGCCACAACTTTTCAGTCCTTTGCCACACTTTTCAGCACTTTGCCACGACTTTTCAGTACTTTGCCACGACTTTTCAGTACTTTGCCACTACTTTTCAGCACTTTGCCACAACTTTTCAGTACTTTGCCACACTTTTCAGCACTTTGCCACTACTTTTCATTATTTTGCCACACTTTTCAGTACTTTGCCACGACTTTTCAGCACTTCGCCACAAAATTTCAGTACTTTGCCACACTTTTCAGTACTTTGCCACGACTTTGCCACAACTTTTCAGTACTTTGCCACTCTTTTCAGTACTTTGCCACACTTTTCAGCACTTCGCCACTACTTTTCAGTACTTTGCCACACTTTTCATTACTTTGCCACAACTTTTCAGTACTTTGCCACACTTTTCAGTACTTTGCCACGACTTGCAGCATTTTGCCACTCTTTTCAGTACTTTGCCACGAATTTGCCACAACTCTTCAGTACTTTGCCACAACTTTTCAGTACTTTGCCACGACTTTTCAGCACGTCGCCACTACTTTTCAGTACTTTGCCACACTTTTCAGTAATTTGCCACAACTTTTCAGTACTTTGCCACACTTTTCAGTACTTTGCCACGACTTTGCAGTACTTTGCCACGACTTTTCAGCACTTCGCCACTACTTTCCAGTACTTTGCCACACTTTTCAGTACATTGCCACGACTTTGCCACAACTTTTCAGTACTTTGCCACACTTTTCAGCACTTCGCCACTACTTTTCAGTACTTTGCCACACTTTTCATTACTTTGCCACAACTTTTCAGTACTTTGCCACACTTTTCAGTACTTTGCCACGACTTTGCAGCACTTTGCCACTCTTTTCAGTACTTTGCCACGAATTTGCCACAACTCTTCAGTACTTTGCCACACTTTTCAGTACTTTGCCACGACTTTTCAGCACTTTGCCACAACTTTTCAGTACTTTGCCACACTTTTCAGTACATTGCCACGACTTTTCAGCACTCGCCACAACTTTTCAGTACTTTGCCACACTTTTCAGCACTTTGCCACGACTTTGCAGCACTTTGCCACACTTTTCAGCACTTTGCCACAACTTTTCAGTACTTTGCCACACTTTTCAGTACTTTGCCACGAATTTTCAGCACTTCGCCACTACTTTTCAGTACTTTGCCACACTTTTCAGTACTTTGCCACAACTTTTCAGTACTTTGCCACACTTTTCAGTACTTTGCCACGAATTTGCAGTACTTTGCCACGACTTTTCAGCACTTCGCCACTACTTTCCAGTACTTTGCCACACTTTTCAGTACATTGCCACGACTTTGCCACAACTTTTCAGTACTTTGCCACACTTTTCAGCTCTTCGCCACTACTTTTCAGTACTTTGCCACACTTTTCAGTACTTTGCCACGACTTTGCAGCACTTTGCCACTCTTTTCAGTACTTTGCCACGAATTTGCCACAACTCTTCAGTACTTTGCCACACTTTTCAGTACTTTGCCACGACTTTTCAGCACTTTGCCACACTTTTCAGTACTTTGCCACACTTTTCAGTACTTTGCCACGACTTTGCCACGACTTATCAGCACTTTGCCACAACTTTTCAGTACTTTGCCACACTTTTCAGTACATTGCCACGACTTTTCAGCACTCGCCACAACTTCTCAGTACTTTGCCACACTTTTCAGCACTTTGCCACGACTTTGCAGCACTTTGCCACACTTTTCAGCACTTTGCCACAACTTTTCAGTACTTTGCCACACTTTTCAGTACTTTGCCACGACTTTGCAGCACTTTGCCACTCTTTTCAGAACTTTGCCACGACACTGCCACAACTCTTCAGTACTTTGCCACACTTTTCAGTACTTTGCCACGACTTTTCAGTACTTTTCCACTACTTTTCAACACTTTGCCACAAATTTTCAGTACTTTGCCACGACATTGCAGCACTTTGCCACTCTTTTCAGTACTTTGCCACGACTTTGCCACAACTCTTCAGTACTTTGCCACACTTTTCAGTACTTTGCCACGACTTTTCAGTACTTTGCCACTACTTTTCAGCACTTTGCCACAACTTTTCAGTACTTTGCCAAACTTTTCAGTACTTTGCCACGACTTTGCCACGACTTTTCAGCACTTTGCCACAACTTTTCAGTACTTTACCACACTTTTCAGTACATTGCCACGACTTTTCAGCACTCGCCACAACTTTTCAGTACTTTGCCACACTTTTCAGCACTTTGCCACGACTTTGCAGCACTTTGCCACACTTTTCAGCACTTTGCCACAACTCTTCAGTACTTTGCCACACTTTTCAGTACTTTGCCACGACTTTTCAGTACTTTACCACTACTTTTCAACACTTTGCCACAACTTTTCAGTACTTTGCCACACTTTTCAGCACTTTGCCACTACTTTTCAGTACTTTGCCACACTTTTCAGTACTTTGCCACGACTTTTCAGCACTTCGCCACAAAATTTCAGTACTTTGCCACACTTTTCAGTACTTTGCCACGACTTTGCCACAACTTTTCAGTACTTTGCCACTCTTTTCAGTACTTTGCCACGACTTTGCCACAACTTTTCAGTACTTTGCCACACTTTTCAGTACTTTGCCACGACTTTGCCACAACTTTTCAGTACTTTGCCACACTTTTCAGTACTTTGCCACGACTTTTCAGCACTTCGCCACTACTTTTCAGTACTTTGCCACACTTTTCAGTACTTTGCCACGACTTTTCAGTACTTTGCCACTACTTTTCAGCACTTTGCCACAACTTTTCAGTACTTTGCCACACTTTTCAGCTCTTTGCCACAACTTTTCAGTACTTTGCCACACTTTTCAGCACTTTGCCACTACTTTTCAGTACTTTGCCACACTTTTCAGTACTTTGCCACGACTTTTCAGTACTTTGCCACACTTTTCAGCACTTTGCCACGACTTTCCAGCACTTTGCCACACTTTTCAGCACTTTGCCACAACTTTTCAGTACTTTGCCACACTTTTCAGTACTTTGCCACGACTTTTCAGCACTTCGCCACTACTTTTCAGTACTTTGCCACACTTTTCAGTACTTTGCCACAACTTTTCAGTACTTTGCCACACTTTTCAGTACTTTGCAACGAATTTGCAGTACTTTGCCACGAGTTATCAGCACTTCGCCACTACTTTCCAGTACTTTGCCACACTTTTCAGTACATTGCCACGACTTTGCCACAACTTTTCAGTACTTTGCCACACTTTTCAGCTCTTCGCCACTACTTTTCAGTACTTTGCCACACTTTTCAGTACTTTGCCACAACTTTTCAGTACTTTGCCACACTTTTCAGTACTTTGCCACGACTTTGCAGCACTTTGCCACTCTTTTCAGTACTTTGCCACGAATTTGCCACAACTCTTCAGTATTTTGCCACACTTTTCAATACTTTGCCACGACTTTTCAGCAGTATGCCACAACTTTTCAGTACTTTGCCACACTTTTCAGTACTTTGCCACGACTTTGCCACGACTTATCAGCACTTTGCCACAACTTTTCAGTACTTTGACACACTTTTCAGTACATTGCCACGACTTTTCAGCACTCGCCACAACTTCTCAGTACTTTGCCACACTTTTCAGCACTTTGCCACGACTTTGCAGCACTTTGCCACACTTTTCAGCACTTTGCCACAACTTTTCAGTACTTTGCCACACTTTTCAGTACTTTGCCACGACTTTGCAGCACTTTGCCACTCTTTTCAGAACTTTGCCACGACTTTGCCACAACTCTTCAGTACTTTGCCACACTTTTCAGTACTTTGCCACGACTTTTCAGTACTTTGCCACTACTTTTCAACACTTTGCCACAACTTTTCAGTACTTTGCCACGACATTGCAGCACTTTGTCACTCTTTTCAGTACTTTGCCACGA
The DNA here is from genome assembly GCF_978046115.1 of Saccoglossus kowalevskii. Classification (NCBI taxonomy): domain Eukaryota; kingdom Metazoa; phylum Hemichordata; class Enteropneusta; family Harrimaniidae; genus Saccoglossus; species Saccoglossus kowalevskii. Next base: position 3,209,791 of record NW_028188619.1, on the reverse strand, counting down.
CTTTGCCACAACTCTTCAGTACTTTGCCACACTTTTCAGTACTTTGCCACGACTTTTCAGTACTTTGCCACTACTTTTCAGCACTTTGCCACAATTTTTCAGTACTTTGCCAAACTTTTCAGTACTTTGCCACGACTTTGCCACGACTTTTCAGCACTTTGCCACAACTTTTCAGTACTTTACCACACTTTTCAGTACATTGCCACGACTTTTCAGCACTCGCCACAACTTTTCAGTACTTTGCCACACTTTTCAGCACTTTGCCACGACTTTGCAGCACTTTGCCACACTTTTCAGCACTTTGCCACAACTCTTCAGTACTTTGCCACACTTTTCAGTACTTTGCCACGACTTTTCAGTACTTTACCACTACTTTTCAACACTTTGCCACAAATTTTCAGTACTTTGCCACGACTTTGCAGCACTTTGCCACGTTTTCAGTACTTTGCCACGACTTTGCCACAACTCTTCAGTACTTTGCCACACTTTTCAGTACTTTGCCACGACTTTTCAGTACTTTGCCACTACTTTTCAGCACTTTGCCACAACTTTTCAGTACTTTGCCACACTTTTCAGCACTTTGCCACAACTTTTCAGTACTTTGCCACACTTTTCAGCACTTTGCCACTACTTTTCAGTACTTGCCACACTTTTCAGTACTTTGCCACGACTTTTCAGCACTTCGCCACAAAATTTCAGTACTTTGCCACACTTTTCAGTACTTTGCCACTGTTTTCAGTACTTTGCCACGACTTTGCAGCACTTTGCCACTCTTTTCAGTACTTTGCCACGACTTTGCCACAAATCTTCAGTACTTTGCCACACTTTTCAGTACTTTGCCACAACTTTTCAGTACTTTGCCACACTTTTCAGTACATTGCCACGACTTTTCAGCACTCGCCACAACTTTTCAGTACTTTGCCACACTTTTCAGCACTTTGCCACGACTTTGCAGCACTTTGCCACACTTTTCAGCACTTTGCCACAACTTTTCAGTACTTTGCCACACTTTTCAGTACTTTGCCACGACTTTTCAGCACTTCGCCACTACTTTTCAGTACTTTGCCACACTTTTCAGTACTTTGCCACAACTTTTCAGTACTTTGCCACACTTTTCAGTACTTTGCCACGAATTTGCAGTACTTTGCCACGACTTTTCAGCACTTCGCCACTACTTTCCAGTACTTTGCCACACTTTTCAGTACATTGCCACGACTTTGCCACAACTTTTCAGTACTTTGCCACACTTTTCAGCTCTTCGCCACTACTTTTCAGTACTTTGCCACACTTTTCAGTACTTTGCCACAACTTTTCAGTACTTTGCCACACTTTTCAGTACTTTGCCACGACTTTGCCACGACTTATCAGCACTTTGCCACAACTTTTCAGTACTTTGACACACTTTTCAGTACATTGCCACGACTTTTCAGCACTCGCCACAACTTCTCAGAACTTTGCCACACTTTTCAGCACTTTGCCACGACTTTGCAGCACTTTGCCACACTTTTCAGCACTTTGCCACAACTTTTCAGTACTTTGCCACACTTTTCAGTACTTTGCCACGACTTTGCAGCACTTTGCCACTCTTTTCAGAACTTTTCCACGACTTTGCCACAACTCTTCAGTACTTTGCCACACTTTTCAGTACTTTGCCACGACTTTTCAGTACTTTGCCACTACTTTTCAACACTTTGCCACAACTTTTCAGTACTTTGCCACGACATTGCAGCACTTTGCCACTCTTTTCAGTTCTTTGCCACGACTTTGCCACAACTCTTCAGTACTTTGCCACACTTTTCAGTACTTTGCCACGACTTTTCAGTACTTTGCCACTACTTTTCAGCACTTTGCCACAACTTTTCAGTACTTTGCCACGACTTTGCCACGACTTATCAGCACTTTGCCACAACTTTTCAGTACTTTGACACACTTTTCAGTACATTGCCACGACTTTTCAGCACTCGCCACAACTTCTCAATACTTTGCCACACTTTTCAGCACTTTGCCACGACTTTGCAGCACTTTGCCACACTTTTCAGCACTTTGCCACAACTTTTCAGTACTTTGCCACACTTTTCAGTACTTTGCCACGACTTTGCAGCACTTTGCCACTCTTTTCAGAACTTTTCCACGACTTTGCCACAACTCTTCAGTACTTTGCCACACTTTTCAGTACTTTGCCACGACTTTTCAGTACTTTGCCACTACTTTTCAACACTTTGCCACAACTTTTCAGTACTTTGCCACGACATTGCAGCACTTTGTCACTCTTTTCAGTACTTTGCCACGACTTTGCCACAACTCTTCAGTACTTTGCCACACTTTTCAGTACTTTGCCACGACTTTTCAGTACTTTGCCACTACTTTTCAGCACTTTGCCACAACTTTTCAGTACTTTGCCAAACTTTTCAGTACTTTGCCACGACTTTGCCACGACTTTTCAGCACTTTGCCACAACTTTTCAGTACTTTACCACACTTTTCAGTACATTGCCACGACTTTTCAGCACTCGCCACAACTTTTCAGTACTTTGCCACACTTTTCAGCACTTTGCCACGACTTTGCAGCACTTTGCCACACTTTTCAGCACTTTGCAACAACTCTTCAGTACTTTGCCACACTTTTCAGTACTTTGCCACGACTTTTCAGTACTTTACCACTACTTTTCAACACTTTGCCACAAATTTTCAGTACTTTGCCACGACTTTGCAGCACTTTGCCACGTTTTCAGTACTTTGCCACGACTTTGCCACAACTCTTCAGTACTTTGCCACACTTTTCAGTACTTTGCCACGACTTTTCAGTACTTTGCCACTACTTTTCAGCACTTTGCCACAACTTTTCAGTACTTTGCCACACTTTTCAGCACTTTGCCACAACTTTTCAGTACTTTGCCACACTTTTCAGCACTTTGCCACTACTTTTCAGTACTTGCCACACTTTTCAGTACTTTGCCACGACTTTTCAGCACTTCGCCACAAAATTTCAGTACTTTGCCACACTTTTCAGTACTTTGCCACTGTTTTCAGTACTTTGCCACGACTTTGCAGCACTTTGCCACTCTTTTCAGTACTTTGCCACGACTTTGCCACAAATCTTCAGTACTTTGCCACACTTTTCAGTACTTTGCCACAACTTTTCAGTACTTTGCCACACTTTTCAGTACATTGCCACGACTTTTCAGCACTCGCCACAACTTTTCAGTACTTTGCCACACTTTTCAGCACTTTGCCACGACTTTGCAGCACTTTGCCACACTTTTCAGCACTTTGCCACAACTTTTCAGTACTTTGCCACACTTTTCAGTACTTTGCCACGACTTTTCAGCACTTCGCCACTACTTTTCAGTACTTTGCCACACTTTTCAGTACTTTGCCACAACTTTTCAGTACTTTGCCACACTTTTCAGTACTTTGCCACGAATTTGCAGTACTTTGCCACGACTTTTCAGCACTTCGCCACTACTTTCCAGTACTTTGCCACACTTTTCAGTACATTGCCACGACTTTGCCACAACTTTTCAGTACTTTGCCACACTTTTCAGCTCTTCGCCACTACTTTTCAGTACTTTGCCACACTTTTCAGTACTTTGCCACAACTTTTCAGTACTTTGCCACACTTTTCAGTACTTTGCCACGACTTTGCCACGACTTATCAGCACTTTGCCACAACTTTTCAGTACTTTGACACACTTTTCAGTACATTGCCACGACTTTTCAGCACTCGCCACAACTTCTCAGAACTTTGCCACACTTTTCAGCACTTTGCCACCACTTTGCAGCACTTTGCCACACTTTTCAGCACTTTGCCACAACTTTTCAGTACTTTGCCACACTTTTCAGTACTTTGCCACGACTTTGCAGCACTTTGCCACTCTTTTCAGAACTTTGCCACGACTTTGCCACAACTCTTCAGTACTTTGCCACAATTTCAGTACTTTGCCACGACTTTTCAGTACTTTGCCACTACTTTTCAACACTTTGCCACAACTTTTCAGTACTTTGCCACGACATTGCAGCACTTTGCCACTCTTTTCAGTACTTTGCCACGACTTTGCCACAACTCTTCAGTACTTTGCCACACTTTTCAGTACTTTGCCACGACTTTTCAGCACTTTGCCACTACTTTTCAGCACTTTGCCACAACTTTTCAGTACTTTGCCACTGTTTTCAGTACTTTGCCACGACTTTGCCACGACTTTTCAGCACTTTGCCACAACTTTTCAGTACTTTACCACACTTTTCAGTACATTGCCACTCTTTTCAGTACTTTGCCACGACTTTGCCACAACTCTTCAGTACTTTGCCACACTTTTCAGCACTTTGGCACAACTTTTCAGTACTTTGCCACACTTTTCAGCACTTTGCACTACTTTTCAGTACTTTGCCACACTTTTCAGTACTTTGCCACGACTTTTCAGCACATCGCCACAAAATTTCAGTACTTTGCCACACTTTTCAGTACTTTGCCACGACTTTGCCACAACTTTTCAGTACTTTGCCACTCTTTTCAGTACTTTGCCACGACTTTGCCACAACTTTTCTGTACTTTGCCACACTTTTCAGTACTTTGCCACGACTTTTCAGCACTTCGCCACTACTTTTCATTACTTTGCCACACTTTTCAGTACTTTGCCACAACTTTTCAGTACTTTGCCACACTTTTCAGTACTTTGCCACGACTTTGCAGTACTTTGCCACGACTTTTCAGCACTTCGCCACTACTTTTCAGTACTTTGCCACACTTTTCAGTACATTGCCACGACTTTGCCACAACTTTTCAGTATTTGCCACACTTTTCAGCACTTCGCCACTACTTTTCAGTACTTTGCCACACTTTTCAGTACTTTGCCACAACTTTTCAGTACTTTGCCACACTTTTCAGTACTTTGCCACGACTTTGCAGCACTTTGCCACTCTTTTCAGTACTTTGCCACGAATTTGCCACAACTCTTCAGTACTTTGCCACACTTTTCAGTACTTTGCCACGACTTTTCAGCACTTTGCCACAACTTTTCAGTACTTTGCCACACTTTTCAGTACTTTGCCACGAGTTTTCAGCACTTTGCCACAACTTTTCAGTACTTTGCCACACTTTTCAGTACATTGCCACGACTTTTCAGCACTCGCCACAACTTCTCAGTACTTTGCCACACTTTTCAGCACTTTGCCACGACTTTGCAGCACTTTGCCACACTTTTCAGCACTTTGCCACAACTTTTCAGTACTTTGCCACACTTTTCAGTACTTTGCCACGACTTTGCAGCACTTTGCCACTCTTTTCAGAACTTTGCCACGACTTTGCCACAACTCTTCAGTACTTTGCCACACTTTTCAGTACTTTGCCACGACTTTTCAGTACTTTGCCACTACTTTTCAACACTTTGCCACAACTTTTCAGTACTTTGCCACGACATTGCAGCACTTTGCCACTCTTTTCAGTACTTTGCCACGACTTTGCCACAACTCTTCAGTACTTTGCCACACTTTTCAGTACTTTGCCACGACTTTTCAGTACTTTGCCACTACTTTTCAGCACTTTGCCACAACTTTTCAGTACTTTGCCACACTTGTCAGTACTTTGCCACGACTTTTCAGCACTTTGCCACAACTTTTCAGTACTTTGCCACACTTTTCAGTACATTGCCACGACTTTTCACCACTCGCAAAAACTTTTCAGTACTTTGCCACACTTTTCAGCACTTTGCGATGACTTTGTAGCACTTTGCCACACTTTTTAGCACTTTGCCACAACTTTTCAGTACTTTGCCACACTTTTCAGTACTTTGTCATGACTTTGCAGCACTTTGCCACTTTTTTCAGAACTTTACACGACTTTGCCACAACTCTTCAGTACTTTGCCACACTTTTCAGCACTTTGCCACGACTTTGCAGCACTTTGCCACTCTTTTCAGTACTTTGCCACGACTTTGCCACAACTCTTCAGTATTTTGCCACACTTTTCAGTACTTTGTCACGACTTTGCAGCACTTTGCCACTTTTTTCAGAACTTTGCCACGACTTTGCCACAACTCTTCAGTACTTTGCTACACTTTTCAGTACTTTGCCACGACTTTTCAGTACTTTGCCACTACTTTTCAACACTTTGCCACAACTTTTCAGTACTTTGCCACTACTTTTCAGTACTTTGCCACACTTTTCAGTACTTTGCCACGACTTTTCAGCACTTCGCCACAAAATTTCAGTACTTTGCCACACTTTTCAGTACTTTGCCACGACTTTGCCACAACTTTTCAGTACTTTGCCACACTTTTCAGTGCTTTGCCACGACATTGCCACAACTTTTCAGTACTTTGCCACACTTTTCAGTACTTTGCCACGACTTTGCCACAACTTTTCAGTACTTTGCCACACTTTTCAGTACTTTGCCACGACTTTTCAGCACTTCGCCACTACTTTTAATTACTTTGCCACACTTTTCAGCACTTTGCCACAACTTTTCAGTCCTTTGCCACACTTTTCAGCACTTTGCCACGACTTTGCAACACTTTGCCACACTTTTCAGCACTTTGCCACAACTTTTCAGTACTTTGCCACGACATTGCAGCACTTTGCCACTCTTTTCAGTACTTTGCCACGACTTTGCCACAACTCTTCAGTACTTTGCCACACTTTTCAGTACTTTGCCACGACTTTTCAGTACTTTGCCACTACTTTTCAACACTTTGCCACAACTTTTATGTACTTTGCCACGACTTTGCAGCACTTTGCCACTCTTTTCAGTACTTTGCCACGACTTTGCCACAACTCTTTAGTACTTTGCCACACTTTTCAGTACTTTCCCACGACTTTTCAGTACTTTGCCACGACTTTTCAGCACTCGCCACAACTTCTCAGTACTTTGCCACACTTTTCAGCACTTTGCCACGACTTTGCAGCACTTTGCCACACTTTTCAGCACTTTGCCACAACTTTTCAGTACTTTGCCACACTTTTCAGTACTTTGCCACGACTTTGCAGCACTTTGCCACTCTTTTCAGAACTTTGCCACGACTTTGCCACAACTCTTCAGTACTTTGCCACACTTTTCAGTACTTTGCCACGACTTTTCAGTACTTTGCCACTACTTTTCAACACTTTGCCACAACTTTTCAGTACTTTGCCACGACATTGCAGCACTTTGCCACTCTTTTCAGTACTTTGCCACGACTTTGCCACAACTCTTCAGTACTTTGCCACATTTTTCAGTACTTTGCCACGACTTTTCAGTACTTTGCCACTACTTTTCAGCACTTTGCCACAACTTTTCAGTACTTTGCCAAACTTTTCAGTACTTTGCCACGACTTTGCCACGACTTTTCAGCACTTTGCCACAACTTTACAGTACTTTACCACACTTTTCAGTACATTGCCACGACTTTTCAGCACTCGCCACAACTTTTCAGTACTTTGCCACACTTTTCAGTACTTTGCCACGACTTTTCAGTACTTTGCCACTACTTTTCAGCACTTTGCCACAACTTTTCAGTACTTTGCCACACTTTTCAGCACTTTGCCACAACTTTTCAGTACTTTGCCACACTTTTCAGCACTTTGCCACTACTTTTCAGTACTTTGCCACACTTTTCAGCACTTTGCCACAACTTTTCAGTACTTTGCCACACTTTTCAGCACTTTGCCACTACTTTTCAGTACTTTGCCACACTTTTCAGTACTTTGCCACGACTTTTCAGCACTTCGCCACAAAATTTCAGTACTTTGCCACACTTTTCAGTACTTTGCCACGACTTTGCCACAACTTTTCAGTACTTTGCCACTCTTTTCAGTACTTTGCCACGACTTTGCCACAACTTTTCAGTACTTTGCCACACTTTTCAGTACTTTGCCACGACTTTGCCACAACTTTTCAGTACTTTGCCACACTTTTCAGTACTTTGCCACGACTTTTCAGCACTTCGCCACTACTTTTCAGTACTTTGCCACACTTTTCAGCACTTTGCCACGACTTTGCAGCACTTTGCCACACTTTTCAGCACTTTGCCACAACTTTTCAGTACTTTGCCACTATTTTCAGTACTTTGCCACGACTTTGCAGCACTTTGCCACTCTTTTCAGTACTTTGCCACGACTTTGCCACAACTCTTCAGTACTTTGCCACACTTTTCAGTACTTTGCCACACTTTTCAGCACTTTGCCACGACTTTGCAGCACTTTGCCACACTTTTCAGCACTTTGCCACAACTTTTCAGTACTTTGCCACTGTTTTCAGTACTTTGCCACGACTTTTCAGCACTTCGCCACTACTTTCCAGTACTTTGCCACACTTTTCAGTACATTGCCACGACTTTGCCACAACTTTTCAGTACTTTGCCACACTTTTCAGCACTTCGCCACTACTTTTCAGTACTTTGCCACACTTTTCAGTACTTTGCCACAACTTTTCAGTACTTTGCCACACTTTTCAGTACTTTGCCACGACTTTGCAGCACTTTGCCACTCTTTTCAGTACTTTGCCACGAATTTGCCACAACTCTTCAGTACTTTGCCACACTTTTCAGTACTTTGCCACGACTTTTCAGCAATTCGCCACTACTTTCCAGTACTTTGCCACACTTTTCAGTACATTGCCACGACTTTGCCACAACTTTTCAGTACTTTGCCACACTTTTAGCACTTCGCCACTACTTTTCAGTACTTTGCCACACTTTTCAGTACTTTGCCACAACTTTTCAGTACTTTGCCACACTTTTCAGTACTTTGCCACGACTTTGCAGCACTTTGCCACTCTTTTCAGTACTTTGCCACGAATTTGCCACAACTCTTCAGTACTTTGGCACACTTTTCAGTACTTTGCCAAGACTTTTCAGCACTTTGCCACAACTTTTCAGTACTTTGCCACACTTTTCAGCACTTTGCCACGACTTTGCAGCACTTTGCCACTCTTTTCAGTACTTTGCCACGACTTTGCCACAACTCTTCAGTACTTTGCCACACTTTTCAGTACTTTGCCACGACTTTTCAGTACTTTGCCACTACTTTTCAGCACTTTGCCACAACTTTTCAGTACTTTGCCACACTTTTCAGCACTTTGCCACAACTTTTCAGTACTTTGCCACACTTTTCAGCACTTTGCCACTACTTTTCAGTACTTTGCCACACTTTTCACTACTTTGCCACGACTTTTCAGCACTTCGCCACAAAATTTCAGTACTTTGCCACTCTTTTCAGTACTTTGCCACGACTTTGCCACAACTTTTCAGTACTTTGCCACACTTTTCAGTACTTTGCCACGACTTTGCCACAACTTTTCAGTACTTTGCCACACTTTTCAGTACTTTGCCACGACTTTTCAGCACTTCGCCACTACTTTTCAGTACTTTGCCACACTTTTCAGCACTTTGCCACAACTTTTCAGTCCTTTGCCACACTTTTCAGCACTTTGCCACGACTTTGCAGCACTTTGCCACACTTTTCAGCACTTTGCCACAACTTTTCAGTACTTTGCCACTGTTTTCAGTACTTTGCCACGACTTTTCAGCACTTCGCCACTACTTTCCAGTACTTTGCCACACTTTTCAGTACATTGCCACGACTTTGCCACAACTTTTCAGTACTTTGCCACACTTTTCAGCACTTCGCCACTACTTTTCAGTACTTTGCCACACTTTTCAGTACTTTGCCACAACTTTTCAGTACTTTGCCACACTTTTCAGTACTTTGCCACGAATTTGCCACAACTCTTCAGTACTTTGCCACACTTTTCAGTACTTTGCCACGACTTTTCAGCACTTTGCCACAACTTTTCAGTACTTTGCACGACTTTGCCACGACTTTTCAGCACTTTGCCACAACTTTTCAGTTTTGCCACACTTTTCAGTACATTGCCACGACTTTTCAGCACTCGCCACAACTTTTCAGTACTTTGCCACACTTTTCAGTACTTTGCCAGTACTTTGCCACGACTTTGCAGCACTTTGCCACTCTTTTCAGTACTTTGCCACGACTTTGCCACAACTCTTCAGTACTTTGCCACACTTTTCAGTACTTTGCCACGACTTTTCAGTACTTTGCCACTACTTTTCAGCACTTTGCCACAACTTTTCATTACTTTGCCACACTTTTCAGCACTTTGCCACAACTTTTCAGTACTTTGCCACACTTTTGAGCACTTTGCCACTACTTTTCAGTACTTTGCCACACTTTTCACTACTTTGCCACGACTTTTCAGCACTTCGCCACAAAATTTCAGTACTTTGCCACTCTTTTCAGTACTTTGCCACGACTTTGCCACAACTTTTCAGTACTTTGCCACACTTTTCAGTACTTTGCCACGACTTTGCCACAACTTTTCAGTACTTTGCCACACTTTTCAGTACTTTGCCACGACTTTTCAGCACTTCGCCACTACTTTTCAGTACTTTGCCACACTTTTCAGCACTTTGCCACAACTTTTCAGTCCTTTGCCACACTTTTCAGCACTTTGCCACGACTTTGCAGCACTTTGCCACACTTTTCAGCACTTTGCCACAACTTTTCAGTACTTTGCCACTGTTTTCAGTACTTTGCCACGACTTTTCAGCACTTCGCCACTACTTTCCAGTACTTTGCCACACTTTTCAGTACATTGCCACGACTTTGCCACAACTTTTCAGTACTTTGCCACACTTTTCAGCACTTCGCCACTACTTTTCAGTACTTTGCCACACTTTTCAGTACTTTGCCACAACTTTTCAGTACTTTGCCACACTTTTCAGTACTTTGCCACGACTTTGCAGCACTTTGCCACTCTTTTCAGTACTTTGCCACGAATTTGCCACAACTCTTCAGTACTTTGCCACACTTTTCAGTACTTTGCCACGACTTTTCAGCAATTCGCCACTACTTTCCAGTACTTTGCCACACTTTTCAGTACATTGCCCGACTTTGCCACAACTTTTTCAGTACTTTGCCACACTTTTCAGCACTTCGCCACTACTTTTCAGTACTTTGCCACACTTTTCAGTACTTTGCCACAACTTTTCAGTACTTTGCCACACTTTTCAGTACTTTGCCACGACTTTGCAGCACTTTGCCACTCTTTTCAGTACTTTGCCACGAATTTGCCACAACTCTTCAGTACTTTGGCACACTTTTCAGTACTTTGCCAAGACTTTTCAGCACTTTGCCACAACTTTTCAGTACATTGCCACACTTTTCAGCACTTTGCCACAACTTTTCAGTACTTTGCCACACTTTTCAGCACTTCGCCACTACTTTTCAGTACTTTGCCACACTTTTCAGCACTTTGCCACAACTTTACAGTCCTTTGCCTCACTTTTCAGCACTTTGCCACGACTTTGCAGCACTTTGCCACAACTTTTCAGTACTTTACCACTCTTTTCAGTACATAGCCACGACTTTGCCACAACTTTTCAGTACTTTGCCACTCTTTTCAGTACTTTGCCACGACTTTTCAGCACTTCGCCACAACTTTTCAGTACTTTGCCACACTTTTCAGTACTTTGCCACGACTTTGCCACGACTTTTCATACTTTGCCACTGCTTTTCAGCACTTTGCCACAACTTTTCAGTACTTTGCCACACTTTTCAGCACTTTGCCACAACTTTTCTTTACTTTGCCACACTTTTCAGTACTTTGCCACGACTTTGCAGCACTTTGCCACACTTTTCAGCACTTTGCCACAACTTTTCAGTACTTTGCCACACTTTTCAGCACTTTGCCACAACTTTTCAGTACTTTGCCACAATTTTCAGTACATTGCCACGACTTTGCCACGACGTTTCAGTACTTTGCCACTACTTTTCAGCGCTTTGCCACAACTTTTCAGTACTTTGCCACACTTTTCAAGCACTTTGCCACAACTTTTCAGTACTTTGCCACACTTTTCAGCACTTTGCCACAACTTTTCTTTACTTTGCCACACTTTTCAGTACTTTGCCACGACTTTGCAGCACTTTGCCACACTTTTCAGTACTTTGCCATACTTTTCAGTACTTTGCCTCGACTTTTCAGCACTTCGCCACAACTTTTCAGTACTTTGCCACACTTTTCAGTACTTTGCCACGACTTTTCAGTACTTTGCCATGACTTTGCAGCACTTTGCCACTCTTTTCAGTACTTTGCCACGATTTTGCCACAACTCTTCAGTACTTTGCCACACTTTTCAGTACTTTGCCACACTTTTCAGCACTTTGCCACAACTTTTCAGTACTTTGCCACACTTTTCAGTACTTTGCAACGACTTTGCAGCACTTTGCCACTCTTTTCAGTACTTTGCCACGACTTTGCCACAACTTTTCAGTACTTTGCCACACTTTTCAGTACTTTGCCACGACTTTTCAGCACTTCGCCACAACTTTTCAGTACTTTGCCTAACTTTTCAGTACTTTGCCACGACTTTGCCACGACTTTTCAGTACTTTGCCACTACCTTTCAGCACTTTGCCACAACTTTTCAGTACTTTGCCACACTTTTCAGCACTTTGCCACAACTTTTCAGTACTTTGCCACACTTTTCAGCACTTTGCCACAACTTTTCAGTACTTTGCCACACTTTTCAGTACTTTGCCACGACTTTGCAGCACTTTGAAACAACTTTTCAGTACTTTGCCACTCTTTTCAGTACTTAGCCACGACTTTGCCACAACTTTTCAGTACTTTGCCACACTTTTCAGTGCTTTGCCACGACTTTTCAGCATTTCGCCACAACTTTTCAGTACTTTGCCACAATTTTCAGTACTTTGCCACGACTTTACCACGACTTTTCAGCACTTTGCCACAACTTTTCATAACTTGGCCACACTTTTCTGCACTTTGCCACAACTTTTCAGTACTTTGCCACACTTTTCAGTACTTAGCCTCGACTTTGCCACAACTTTTCAGTACTTTGCCACACTTTTCAGTACTTTGCCATGACTTTGCAGCACTTTGCCACTCTTTTCAGTACTTTGCCACGATTTTGCCACAACTCTTCAGTACTTTGCCACGCTTTTCATTACTTTGCCACGACTTTTCAGCACTTCGCCACAACTTTTCAGTACTTTGCCACACTTTTCAGTACATTGCCACGACTTTTCAGTACTTTGCCACACTTTTCAGCACTTTGCCACAACTTTTCAGTACTTTGCCACACTTTTCAGCATTTGCCACAACTTTTCAGTACTTTGCCACACTTTTCAGCACTTTGCCACGACTTTGCAGCACTTTGCCACAACTTTTCAGTACTTTACCACTCTTTTCAGTACTTAGCCACGACTTTGCCACAACTTTTCAGCACTTCGCCACAACTTTTCAGTACTTTGCCACACTTTTCAGTACATTGCCACGACTTTGCCACGACTTTTCAGTACTTTGCCACACTTTTCAGCACTTTGCCACAACTTTTCAGTACTTTGCCACTACTTTTCAGCACTTTGCCACAACTTTTCAGTACTTTGCCACACTTTTCAGTACTTTGCCACTACTTTGCAGCACTTTGCCACAACTTTTCAGTACTTTACCACTCTTTTCAGTACATAGCCACGACTTTGCCACAACTTTTCAGTACTTTGCCACACTTTTCAGTACTTTGCCACGACTTTTCAGCACTTCGCCACAACTTTTCAGTACTTTGCCACACTTTTCAGTAATTTGCCACAACTTTTCTTTACTTTGCCACACTTTTCAGTACTTTGCCACGACTTTGCAGCACTTTGCCACACTTTTCAGCACTTTGCCACAACTTTTCAGTACTTTGCCACACTTTTCAGCACTTTGCCACAACTTTTCAGTACTTTGCCACAATTTTCAGTACATTGCCACGACTTTGCCACGACGTTTCAGTACTTTGCCACTACTTTTCAGCGCTTTGCCACAACTTTTCAGTACTTTGCCACACTTTTCAGCACTTTGCCACAACTTTTCAGTACTTTGCCACACTTTTCAGCACTTTGCCACAACTTTTCTTTACTTTGCCACACTTTTCAGTACTTTGCCACGACTTTGCAGCACTTTGCCACACTTTTCAGTACTTTGCCATACTTTTCAGTACTTTGCCTCGACTTTTCAGCACTTCGCCACAACTTTTCAGTACTTTGCCACACTTTTCAGTACCTTGCCACGACTTTTCAGTACTTTGCCATGACTTTGCAGCACTTTGCCACTCTTTTCAGTACTTTGCCACGATTTTGCCACAACTCTTCAGTACTTTGCCACACTTTTCAGTACTTTGCCACACTTTTCAGCACTTTGCCACAACTTTTCAGTACTTTGCCACACTTTTCAGTACTTTGCAACGACTTTGCAGCACTTTGCCACTCTTTTCAGTACTTTGCCACGACTTTGCCACAACTTTTCAGTACTTTGCCACACTTTTCAGTACTTTGCCACGACTTTTCAGCACTTCGCCACAACTTTTCAGTACTTTGCCTAACTTTTCAGTACTTTGCCACGACTTTGCCACGACTTTTCAGTACTTTGCCACTACCTTTCAGCACTTTGCCACAACTTTTCAGTACTTTGCCACACTTTTCAGCACTTTGCCACAACTTTTCAGTACTTTGCCACACTTTTCAGCACTTTGCCACAACTTTTCAGTACTTTGCCACACTTTTCAGTACTTTGCCACGACTTTGCAGCACTTTGAAACAACTTTTCAGTACTTTGCCACTCTTTTCAGTACTTAGCCACGACTTTGCCACAACTTTTCAGTACTTTGCCACACTTTTCAGTGCTTTGCCACGACTTTTCAGCATTTCGCCACAACTTTTCAGTACTTTGCCACAATTTTCAGTACTTTGCCACGACTTTACCACGACTTTTCAGCACTTTGCCACAACTTTTCATAACTTGGCCACACTTTTCTGCACTTTGCCACAACTTTTCAGTACTTTGCCACACTTTTCAGTACTTAGCCTCGACTTTGCCACAACTTTTCAGTACTTTGCCACACTTTTCAGTACTTTGCCATGACTTTGCAGCACTTTGCCACTCTTTTCAGTACTTTGCCACGATTTTGCCACAACTCTTCAGTACTTTGCCACGCTTTTCATTACTTTGCCACGACTTTTCAGCACTTCGCCACAACTTTTCAGTACTTTGCCACACTTTTCAGTACATTGCCACGACTTTTCAGTACTTTGCCACACTTTTCAGCACTTTGCCACAACTTTTCAGTACTTTGCCACACTTTTCAGCATTTGCCACAACTTTTCAGTACTTTGCCACACTTTTCAGCACTTTGCCACGACTTTGCAGCACTTTGCCACAACTTTTCAGTACTTTACCACTCTTTTCAGTACTTAGCCACGACTTTGCCACAACTTTTCAGCACTTCGCCACAACTTTTCAGTACTTTGCCACACTTTTCAGTACATTGCCACGACTTTGCCACGACTTTTCAGTACTTTGCCACACTTTTCAGCACTTTGCCACAACTTTTCAGTACTTTGCCACTACTTTTCAGCACTTTGCCACAACTTTTCAGTACTTTGCCACACTTTTCAGTACTTTGCCACTACTTTGCAGCACTTTGCCACAACTTTTCAGTACTTTACCACTCTTTTCAGTACATAGCCACGACTTTGCCACAACTTTTCAGTACTTTGCCACACTTTTCAGTACTTTGCCACGACTTTTCAGCACTTCGCCACAACTTTTCAGTACTTTGCCACACTTTTCAGTAATTTGCCACGACTTTGCCACGACTTTTCATACTTTGCCACTGCTTTTCAGCACTTTGCCACAACTTTTCAGTACTTTGCCACACTTTTCAGCACTTTGCCACAACTTTTCTTTACTTTGCCACACTTTTCAGTACTTTGCCACGACTTTGCAGCACTTTGCCACACTTTTCAGCACTTTGCCACAACTTTTCAGTACTTTGCCACACTTTTCAGCACTTTGCCACAACTTCTCAGTACTTTGCCACACTTTTCAGCACTTTGCCACAACTTTTCAGTACTTTGCCACACTTTTCAGCACTTTGCCACAACTTTTCAGTACTTTGCCACGACTTTGCAGCACTTTGCCACAACTTTTCAGTACTTTACCACTCTTTTCATTACTTAGCCACGACTTTGCCACAACTTTTCAGTACTTTGCCACACGTTTCAGTACTTTGCCACGACTTTTCAGTACTTTGCCACGACTTTTCAGTACTTTGCCACACTTTTCAGTACTTTGCCACGACTTTGCCACGAATTTTCAGTACTTTGCCACTACTTTTCAACACTTTGCCACAACTTTTCTTTACTTTGCCACACTTTTCAGTACTTTGCCACGACTTTGCAGCACTTTGCCACACTTTTCAGCACTTTGCCACAACTTTTCAGTACTTTGCCAAACTTTTCAGCACTTTGCCCAACTTTTCAGTACTTTGCCACTCTTTTCAGTACTTTGCAACGACTTTGCAGCACTTTGCCACTCTTTTCAGTACTTTGCCACGACTTTGCCACAACTTTTCAGTACTTTGCCACACTTTTCAGTACTTTGCCACGACTTTTCAGCACTTCGCCACAACTTTTCAGTACTTTGCCACGACTTTACCACGACTTTTCAGCACTTTGCCACAACTTTTCATAACTTGGCCACACTTTTCTGCACTTTGCCACAACTTTTCAGTACTTTGCCACACTTTTCAGTACTTTGCCACAACTTTTCAGTACTTTGCCATACTTTTCAGTACTTTGCCACGACTTTGCAGCACTTTGCCACAACTTTTCAGTACTTTGCCACTCTTTTCAGTACTTAGCCTCGACTTTGCCAAAACTTTTCAGTACTTTGCCACACTTTTCAGTACTTTGCAACGATTTGCAGCACTTTGCCGCAACTTTTCAGTACTTTGCCACAATTTTCAGTACATTGCCACGACTTTGCCACGACGTTTCAGTACTTTGCCACTACTTTTCAGCGCTTTGCCACAACTTTTCAGTACTTTGCCACACTTTTCAGCACTTTGCCACAACTTTTCAGTACTTTGCCACACTTTTCAGCACTTTGCCACAACTTTTCTCTACTTTGCCACACTTTTCAGTACTTTGCCACGACTTTGCAGCACTTTGCCACACTTTTCAGTACTTTGCCATACTTTTCAGTACTTTGCCTCGACTTTTCAGCACTTCGCCACAACTTTTCAGTACTTTGCCACACTTTTCAGTACTTTGCCACGACTTTTCAGTACTTTGCCATGACTTTGCAGCACTTTGCCACTCTTTTCAGTACTTTGCCACGATTTTGCCACAACTCTTCAGTACTTTGCCACACTTTTCAGTACTTTGCCACACTTTTCAGCACTTTGCCACAACTTTTCAGTACTTTGCCACACTTTTCAGTACTTTGCAACGACTTTGCAGCACTTTGCCACTCTTTTCAGTACTTTGCCACGACTTTGCCACAACTTTTCAGTACTTTGCCACACTTTTCAGTACTTTGCCACGACTTTTCAGTACTTCGCCACAACTTTTCAGTACTTTGCCAAACTTTTCAGTACTTTGCCACGACTTTGCCACGACTTTTCAGTACTTTGCCACTACCTTTCAGCACTTTGCCACAACTTTTCAGTACTTTGCCACACTTTTCAGCACTGCCACAACTTTTCAGTACTTTGCCACACTTTTCAGCACTTTGCCACAACTTTTCAGTACTTTGCCACACTTTTCAGTACTTTGCCACGACTTTGCAGCACTTTGAAACAACTTTTCAGTACTTTGCCACTCTTTTCAGTACTTAGCCACGACTTTGCCACAACTTTTCAGTACTTTGCCACACTTTTCAGTGCTTTGCCACGACTTTTCAGCATTTCGCCACAACTTTTCAGTACTTTGCCACAATTTTCAGTACTTTGCCACGACTTTACCACGACTTTTCAGCACTTTGCCACAACTTTTCATAACTTGGCCACACTTTTCTGCACTTTGCCACAACTTTTCATAACTTGGCCACACTTTTCTGCACTTTGCCACAACTTTTCAGTACTTTGCCACACTTTTCAGTACTTTGCCACAACTTTTCAGTACTTTGCCATACTTTTCAGTACTTTGCCACGACTTTGCAGCACTTTGCCACAACTTTTCAGTACTTTGCCACTCTTTTCAGTACTTAGCCTCGACTTTGCCAAAACTTTTCAGTACTTTGCCACACTTTTCAGTACTTTGCAACGATTTGCAGCACTTTGCCGCAACTTTTCAGTACTTTGCCACAATTTTCAGTACATTGCCACGACTTTGCCACGACGTTTCAGTACTTTGCCACTACTTTTCAGCGCTTTGCCACAACTTTTCAGTACTTTGCCACACTTTTCAGCACTTTGCCACAACTTTTCAGTACTTTGCCACACTTTTCAGCACTTTGCCACAACTTTTCTCTACTTTGCCACACTTTTCAGTACTTTGCCACGACTTTGCAGCACTTTGCCACACTTTTCAGTACTTTGCCATACTTTTCAGTACTTTGCCTCGACTTTTCAGCACTTCGCCACAACTTTTCAGTACTTTGCCACACTTTTCAGTACTTTGCCACGACTTTTCAGTACTTTGCCATGACTTTGCAGCACTTTGCCACTCTTTTCAGTACTTTGCCACGATTTTGCCACAACTCTTCAGTACTTTGCCACACTTTTCAGTACTTTGCCACACTTTTCAGCACTTTGCCACAACTTTTCAGTACTTTGCCACACTTTTCAGTACTTTGCAACGACTTTGCAGCACTTTGCCACTCTTTTCAGTACTTTGCCACGACTTTGCCACAACTTTTCAGTACTTTGCCACACTTTTCAGTACTTTGCCACGACTTTTCAGTACTTCGCCACAACTTTTCAGTACTTTGCCAAACTTTTCAGTACTTTGCCACGACTTTGCCACGACTTTTCAGTACTTTGCCACTACCTTTCAGCACTTTGCCACAACTTTTCAGTACTTTGCCACACTTTTCAGCACTTTGCCACAACTTTTCAGTACTTTGCCACACTTTTCAGCACTTTGCCACAACTTTTCAGTACTTTGCCACACTTTTCAGTACTTTGCCACGACTTTGCAGCACTTTGAAACAACTTTTCAGTACTTTGCCACTCTTTTCAGTACTTAGCCACGACTTTGCCACAACTTTTCAGTACTTTGCCACACTTTTCAGTGCTTTGCCACGACTTTTCAGCATTTCGCCACAACTTTTCAGTACTTTGCCACAATTTTCAGTACTTTGCCACGACTTTACCACGACTTTTCAGCACTTTGCCACAACTTTTCATAACTTGGCCACACTTTTCTGCACTTTGCCACAACTTTTCAGTACTTTGCCACACTGTTCAGTACTTAGCCTCGACTTTGCCACAACTTTTCAGTACTTTGCCACACTTTTCAGTACTTTGCCATGACTTTGCAGCACTTTGCCACTCTTTTCAGTACTTTGCCACGATTTTGCCACAACTCTTCAGTACTTTGCCACGCTTTTCATTACTTTGCCACGACTTTTCAGCACTTCGCCACAACTTTTCAGTACTTTGCCACATTTTCAGTACATTGCCACGACTTTGCCACGACTTTTCAGTACTTTGCCACACTTTTCAGCACTTTGCCACAACTTTTCAGTACTTTGCCACACTTTTCAGCACTTTGCCACAACTTTTCAGTACTTTGCCACACTTTTCAGCACTTTGCCACGACTTTGCAGCACTTTGCCACAACTTTACAGTACTTTACCACTCTTTTCAGTACTTAGCCACGACTTTGCCACAACTTTTCAGCACTTCGCCACAACTTTTCAGTACTTTGCCACACTTTTCAGTACATTGCCACGACTTTGCCACGACTTTTCAGTACTTTGCCACACTTTTCAGCACTTTGCCACAACTTTTCAGTACTTTGCCACTACTTTTCAGCACTTTGCCACAACTTTTCAGTACTTTGCCACACTTTTCAGCACTTTGCCACAACTTTTCAGTACTTTGCCACACTTTTCAGCACTTTGCCACAACTTTTCAGTACTTTGCCACACTTTTCAGTACTTTGCCACTACTTTGCAGCACTTTGCCACAACTTTTCAGTACTTTACCACTCTTTTCAGTACTTAGCCACGACTTTGCCACAACTTTTCAGTACTTTGCCACACTTTTCAGTACTTTGCCACGACTTTTCAGCACTTCGCCACAACTTTTCAGTACTTTGCCACACTTTTCAGTACTTTGCCACGACTTTGCTACGACTTTTCAGTATTTTGCCACTGCTTTTCAGCACTTTGCCACAACTTTTCAGTACTTTGCCACACTTTTCAGCACTTTGCCACAACTTTTCTTTACTTTGCCACACTTTTCAGTACTTTGCCACGACTTTGCAGCACTTTGCCACACTTTTCAGCACTTTGCCACAACTTTTCAGTACTTTGCCACACTTTTCAGCACTTTGCCACAACTTTTCAGTACTTTGCCACACTTTTCAGCACTTTGCCACAACTTTTCAGTACTTTGCCACACTTTTCAGCACTTTGCCACAACTTTTCAGTACTTTGCCACACTTTTCAGTACTTTGCCACGACTTTGCAGCACTTTGCCACAACTTTTCAGTACTTTACCACTCTTTTCATTACTTAGCCACGACTTTGCCACAACTTTTCAGTACTTTGCCACACTTTTCAGTACTTTGCCACGACTTTTCTGTACTTTGCCACGACTTTTCAGTACTTTGCCACACTTTTCAGTACTTTGCCACGACTTTGCCACGACTTTTCAGTACTTTGCCACTACTTTCCAGCACTTTGCCACAACTTTTCAGTACTTTGCCACACTTTTCAGCACTTTGCCACAACTTTTCTTTACTTTGCCACACTTTTCAGTACTTTGCCACGACTTTGCAGCACTTTGCCACACTTTTCAGCACTTTGCCACAACTTTTCAGTACTTTGCCACACTTTTCAGCACTTTGCCACAACTTTTCAGTACTTTGCCACACTTTTCAGCACTTTGCCACAACTTTTCATAACTTGGTCACACTTTTCTGCACTTTGCCACAACTTTTCAGTACTTTGCCACACTTTTCAGCACTTTGCCACAACTTTTCAGTACTTTGCCACACTTTTCAGCACTTTGCCACAACTTTTCAGTACTTTGCCACACTTTTCAGCACTTTGCCACAACTTTTCAGTACTTTGCCACACTTTTCAGTACTTTGCCACGACTTTGCAGCACTTTGCCACAACTTTTCAGTACTTTACCACTCTTTTCATTACTTAGCCACGACTTTGCCACAACTTTTCAGTACTTTGCCACACTTTTCAGTACTTTGCCACGACTTTTCTGTACTTTGCCACGACTTTTCAGTACTTTGCCACACTTTTCAGTACTTTGCCACGACTTTGCCACGACTTTTCAGTACTTTGCCACTACTTTCCAGCACTTTGCCACAACTTTTCAGTACTTTGCCACACTTTTCAGCACTTTGCCACAACTTTTCTTTACTTTGCCACACTTTTCAGTACTTTGCCACGACTTTGCAGCACTTTGCCACACTTTTCAGCACTTTGCCACAACTTTTCAGTACTTTGCCACACTTTTCAGCACTTTGCCACAACTTTTCAGTACTTTGCCACACTTTTCAGCACTTTGCCACAACTTTTCATAACTTGGTCACACTTTTCTGCACTTTGCCACAACTTTTCAGTACTTTGCCACACTTTTCAGTACTTTGCCACAACTTTTCAGTACTTTGCCATACTTTTCAGTACTTTGCCACGACTTTGCAGCACTTTGCCACAACTTTTCAGTACTTTGCCACTCTTTTCAGTACTTAGCCTCGACTTAGCCACAACTTTTCAGTACTTTGCCACGACTTTTCAGCACTTCGCCACAACATTTCAGTACTTTGCCACACTTTTCAGTACATTGCCACGACTTTGTCACGACTTTTCAGTACTTTGCCACACTTTTCAGCACTTTGCCACAACTTTTCAGTACTTTGCCACACTTTTCAGCACTTTGCCACAACTTTTCAGTACTTTGCCACACTTTTCAGCACTTTGCCACGACTTTGCAGCACTTTGCCACAACTTTTCAGTACTTTACCACTCTTTTCAGTACTTAGCCACGACTTTGCCACAACTTTTCAGCACTTCGCCACAACTTTTTAGTACTTTGCCACACTTTTCAGTACATTGCCACGACTTTGCCACGACTTTTCAGTACTTTGCCACACTTTTCAGCACTTTGCCACAACTTTTCAGTACTTTGGCACTACTTTTCAGCACTTTGCCACAACTTTTCAGTACTTTGCCACACTTTTCAGCACTTTGCCACAACTTTTCAGTACTTTGCCACACTTTTCAGCACTTTGCCACAACTTTTCAGTACTTTGCCACACTTTTCAGTACTTTGCCACTACTTTGCAGCACTTTGCCACAACTTTTCAGTACTTTACCACTCTTTTCAGTACTTAGCCACGACTTTGCCACAACTTTTCAGTACTTTGCCACACTTTTCAGTACTTTGCCACGACTTTTCAGCACTTCGCCACAACTTTTCAGTACTTTGCCACACTTTTCAGTACTTTGCCATGACTTTGCCACGACTTTTCATACTTTGCCACTGCTTTTCAGCACTTTGCCACAACTTTTCAGTACTTTGCCACACTTTTCAGCACTTTGCCACAACTTTTCTTTACTTTGCCACACTTTTCAGTACTTTGCCACGACTTTGAAGCACTTTGCCACACTTTTCAGCACTTTGCCACAACTTTTCAGTACTTTGCCACACTTTTCAGCACTTTGCCACAATTTTTCAGTACTTTGCCACACTTTTCAGCACTTTGCCACAACTTTTCAGTACTTTGCCACATTTTCAGCACTTTGCCACAACTTTTCAGTACTTTGCTACGACTTTGCAGCACTTTGCCACAACTTTTCAGTACTTTACCACTCTTTTCATTACTTAGCCACGACTTTGCCACAACTTTTCATTACTTTGCCACACGTTTCAGTACTTTGCCACGACTTTTCAGTACTTTGCCACGAGTTTTCAGTACTTTGCCACACTTTTCAGTACTTTGCCACGACTTTGCCACGACTTTTCAGTACTTTGCCACTACTTTTCAGCACTTTGCCACAACTTTTCAGTACTTTGCCACACTTTTCAACACTTTGCCACAACTTTTCTTTACTTTGCCACACTTTTCAGTACTTTGCCACGACTTTGCAGCACTTTGCCACACTTTTCAGCACTTTGCCACAACTTTTCAGTACTTTGCCACACTTTTCAGCACTTTGCCACAACTTTTCAGTACTTTGCCACTCTTTTCAATACTTTGCAACGACTTTGCAGCACTTTGCCACTCTTTTCAGTACTTTGCCACGACTTTGCCACAACTTTTCAGTACTTTGCCACACTTTTCAGTACTTTGCCACGACTTTTCAGCACTTCGCCACAACTTTTCAGTACTTTGCCACACTTTTCAGTACTTTGCCACGACTTTGCCACGACTTTTCAGTACTTTGCCACTACTTTTCAGCACTTTGCCACAACTTTTCAGTACTTTGCCACACTTTTCAGCACTTTGCCACAACTTTTCAGTACTTTGCCACACTTTTCAGCACTTTGCCACGACTTTGCAGCACTTTGCCACAACTTTTCAGTACTTTGCCACTCTTTTCAGTACTTAGCCACGACTTTGCCACAACTTTTCAGTACTTTGCCACACTTTTCAGTGCTTTGCCACGACTTTTCAGCATTTCGCCACAACTTTTCAGTACTTTGCCACACTTTTCAGTACTTTGCCACGACTTTACCATGACTTTTCAGCACTTTGCCACAACTTTTCATAACTTGGCCACACTTTTCTGCACTTTGCCACAACTTTTCAGTACTTTGCCACACTTTTCAGTACTTTGCCACAACTTTTCAGTACTTTGCCATTCTTTTCAGTACTTTGCCACGACTTTGCAGCACTTTGCCAAAACTTTTCAGTACTTTGCCACACTTTTCAGTACTTTGCAACGACTTTGCAGCACTTTGCCACAACTTTTCAGTACTTTGCCACACTTTTCAGTACATTGCCACGACTTTGCCACGACGTTTCATTACTTTGCCACTATTTTTCAGCGCTTTGCCACAACTTTTCAGTACTTTGCCACACTTTTCAGCACTTTGCCACAACTTTTCAGTACTTTGCCACACTTTTCAGCACTTTGCCACAACTTTTCAGTACTTTGCCACACTTTTCAGTACTTTGCCACGACTTTTCAGCACTTCGCCACACTTTTCAGTACTTTGCCATACTTTTCAGTACTTTGCCACGACTTTTCAGCACTTCGCCACAACTTTTCAGTACTTTGCCACACTTTTCAGTACTTTGCCACGACTTTGCAGCACTTTGCCCACAACTTTTCAGTACTTTGCCACTCTTTTCAGTACTTAGCCACGACTTTGCCACAACTTTTCAGTACTTTGCCACACTTTTCAGTGCTTTGCCACGACTTTTCAGCATTTCGCCACAACTTTTCAGTACTTTGCCACACTTTTCAGTACTTTGCCACGACTTTACCACGACTTTTCAGCACTTTGCCACAACTTTTCATAACTTGGCCACACTTTTCTGCACTTTGCCACAACTTTTCAGTACTTTGCCACACTTTTCAGTACTTTGCCACAACTTTTCAGTACTTTGCCATATTTTCAGTACTTTGCCACGACTTTGCAGCACTTTGCCACAACTTTTCAGTACTTTGCCACTCTTTTCAGTACTTAGCCTCGACTTTGCCAAAACTTTTCAGTACTTTGCCACACTTTTCAGTACTTTGCAACGACTTTGCAGCACTTTGCCACTACTTTTCAGTACTTTGCCACACTTTTCAGTACATTGCCACGACTTTGCCACGACGTTTCAGTACTTTGCCACTATTTTTCAGCGCTTGCCACAACTTTTCAGTACTTTGCCACACTTTTCAGCACTTTGCCACAACTTTTCAGTACTTTGCCACACTTTTCAGCACTTTGCCACAACTTTTCAGTACTTTGCCACACTTTTCAGTACTTTGCCACGACTTTTCAGCACTTCGCCACACTTTTCAGTACTTTGCCATACTTTTCAGTACTTTGCCACGACTTTTCAGCACTTCGCCACAACTTTTCAGTACTTTGCCACACTTTTCAGTACTTTGCCACGACTTTTCAGTACTTTGCCATGACTTTGCAGCACTTTGCCACTCTTTTCAGTACTTTGCCACGACTTTGCCACAACTTTTCAGTACTTTGCCACACTTTTCAGTACTTTGCCACGACTTTTCAGCACTTCGCCACAACTTTTCAGTACTTTGCCACACTTTTCAGTACTTTGCCACGACTTTGCCACGACTTTTCAGTACTTTGCCACTACTTTTCAGCACTTTGCCACAACTTTTCAGTACTTTGCCACACTTTTCAGCACTTTGCCACAACTTTTCAGTACTTTGCCACACTTTTCAGCACTTTGCCACAACTTTTCAGTACTTTGCCACACTTTTCAGTACTTTGCCACGACTTTGCAGCACTTTGCCACAACTTTTCAGTACTTTGCCACTCTTTTCAGTACTTAGCCACGACTTTGCCACAACTTTTCAGTACTTTGCCACACTTTTCAGTGCTTTGCCACGACTTTTCAGCATTTCGCCACAACTTTTCAGTACTTTGCCACACTTTTCAGTACTTTGCCACGACTTTACCACGACTTTTCAGCACTTTGCCACAACTTTTCATAACTTGGCCACACTTTTCTGCACTTTGCCACAACTTTTCAGTACTTTGCCACACTTTTCAGTACTTTGCCACAACTTTTCAGTACTTTGCCATTCTTTTCAGTACTTTGCCACGACTTTGCAGCACTTTGCCAAAACTTTTCAGTACTTTGCCACACTTTTCAGTACTTTGCAACGACTTTGCAGCACTTTGCCACAACTTTTCAGTACTTTGCCACACTTTTCAGTACATTGCCACGACTTTGCCACGACGTTTCATTACTTTGCCACTATTTTTCAGCGCTTTGCCACAACTTTTCAGTACTTTGCCACACTTTTCAGCACTTTGCCACAACTTTTCAGTACTTTGCCACACTTTTCAGCACTTTGCCACAACTTTTCAGTACTTTGCCACACTTTTCAGTACTTTGCCACGACTTTTCAGCACTTCGCCACACTTTTCAGTACTTTGCCATACTTTTCAGTACTTTGCCACGACTTTTCAGCACTTCGCCACAACTTTTCAGTACTTTGCCACACTTTTCAGTACTTTGCCACAACTTTTCAGTACTTTGCCATGACTTTGCAGCACTTTGCCACTCTTTTCAGTACTTTGCCACGATTTTGCCACAACTCTTCAGTACTTTGCCACACTTTTCAGTACTTTGCCACACTTTCAGCACTTTGCCACAACTTTTCAGTACTTTGCCACACTTTTCAGCACTTTGCCACAACTTTTCAGTACTTTGCCACACTTTTCAGGACTTTGCCACGACTTTGCAGCACTTTGCCCACAACTTTT
The DNA here is from genome assembly GCF_978046115.1 of Saccoglossus kowalevskii. Lineage (NCBI taxonomy): Eukaryota > Metazoa > Hemichordata > Enteropneusta > Harrimaniidae > Saccoglossus > Saccoglossus kowalevskii. The sequence goes on along the minus strand of NW_028188619.1, from coordinate 3,183,367 downwards.
CAGTACTTTGCCACTCTTTTCAGTACTTAGCCACGACTTTGCCACAACTTTTCAGTACTTTGCCACACTTTTCAGTGCTTTGCCACGACTTTTCAGCATTTCGCCACAACTTTTCAGTACTTTGCCACACTTTTCAGTACTTTGCCACGACTTTACCACGACTTTTCAGCACTTTGCCACAACTTTTCATAACTTGGCCACACTTTTCTGCACTTTGCCACAACTTTTCAGTACTTTGCCACACTTTTCAGTACTTTGCCACAACTTTTCAGTACTTTGCCATATTTTCAGTACTTTGCCACGACTTTGCAGCACTTTGCCACAACTTTTCAGTACTTTGCCACTCTTTTCAGTACTTAGCCTCGACTTTGCCAAAACTTTTCAGTACTTTGCCACACTTTTCAGTACTTTGCAACGACTTTGCAGCACTTTGCCACAACTTTTCAGTACTTTGCCACACTTTTCAGTACATTGCCACGACTTTGCCACGACGTTTCAGTACTTTGCCACTATTTTTCAGCGCTTTGCCACAACTTTTCAGTACTTTGCCACACTTTTCAGCACTTTGCCACAACTTTTCAGTACTTTGCCACACTTTTCAGCACTTTGCCACAACTTTTCAGTACTTTGCCACACTTTTCAGTACTTTGCCACGACTTTTCAGCACTTCGCCACACTTTTCAGTACTTTGCCATACTTTTCAGTACTTTGCCACGACTTTTCAGCACTTCGCCACAACTTTTCAGTACTTTGCCACACTTTTCAGTACTTTGCCACGACTTTTCAGTACTTTGCCATGACTTTGCAGCACTTTGCCACTCTTTTCAGTACTTTGCCACGATTTTGCCACAACTCTTCAGTACTTTGCCACACTTTTCAGTACTTTGCCACACTTTCAGCACTTTGCCACAACTTTTCAGTACTTTGCCACACTTTTCAGCACTTTGCCACAACTTTTCTTTACTTTGCCACACTTTTCAGTACTTTGCCACGACTTTGCAGCACTTTGCCACTCTTTTCAGCACTTTGCCACAACTTTTCAGTACTTTGCCACACTTTTCAGCACTTTGCCACAACTTTTCAGTACTTTGCCACACTTTTCAGCACTTTACCACAACTTTTCAGTACTTTGCCACACTTTTCAGCACTTTGCCACAACTTTTCAGTACTTTGCCACACTTTTCAGTTCTTTGCCACGATTTTGCAGCACTTTGCCACAACTTTTCAGTACTTTGCCACTCTTTTCAGTACTTAGCCACGACTTTGCCACAACTTTTCAGTACTTTGCCACACTTTTCAGTGCTTTGCCACGACTTTTCAGCATTTCGCCACAACTTTTCAGTACTTTGCCACACTTTTCAGTACTTTGCCACGACTTTACCACGACTTTTCAGCACTTTGCCACAACTTTTCATAACTTGGCCACACTTTTCTGCACTTTGCCACAACTTTTCAGTACTTTGCCACACTTTTCAGCACTTTGCTACGACTTTGCAGCACTTTGCCACAACTTTTCAGTACTTTACCACTCTTTTCAGTACTTAGCCACGACTTTGCCACAACTTTTCAGCACTTCGCCACAACTTTTCAGTACTTTGCCACACTTTTCAGTACATTGCCACGACTTTGCCACGACTTTTCAGTACTTTGCCACACTTTTCAGCACTTTGCCACACTTTTCAGCACTTTGCCACGACTTTGCAGCACTTTGCCACAACTTTTCAGCACTTTGCCACAACTTTTCAGTACTTTGCCACACTTTTCAGCACTTTGCCACAACTTTTCAGTACTTTGCCACACTTTTCAGCACTTTGCCACGACTTTGCAGCACTTTGCCACAACTTTTCAGTACTTTACCACTCTTTTCAGTACTTAGCCACAACTTTGCCACAACTTTTCAGCACTTTGCCACAACTTTTCAGTACTTTGCCACACTTTTCAGTACTTTGCCACAACTTTTCAGTACTTTGCCACACTTTTCAGCACTTTGCCACGACTTTGCAGCACTTTGCCACAACTTTTCAGTACTTTACCACTCTTTTCAGTACTTAGCCACGACTTTGCCACAACTTTTCAGCACTTCGCCACAACTTTTCAGTACTTTGCCACACTTTTCAGTACATTGCCACGACTTTGCCACGACTTTTCAGTACTTTGCCACACTTTTCAGCACTTTGCCACAACTTTTCAGTACTTTGCCACTACTTTTCAGTACTTTGCCACTATTTTCAGTACTTAGCCACGACTTTGCCACAACTTTTCAGTACTTTGCCACACTTTTCAGTGCTTTGCCACGACTTTTCAGCATTTCGCCACAACTTTTCAGTACTTTGCCACACTTTTCAGTACTTTGCCACGACTTTACCACGACTTTTCAGCACTTTGCCACAACTTTTCATAACTTGGCCACACTTTTCTGCACTTTGCCACAACTTTTCAGTACTTTGCCACACTTTTCAGTACTTTGCCACAACTTTTCAGTACTTTGCCATACTTTTCATTACTTTGCCACGACTTTGCAGCACTTTGCCACAACTTTTCAGTACTTTGCCACACTTTTCAGTACATTGCCACGACTTTGCCACGACGTTTCAGTACTTTGCCACTATTTTTCAGCGCTTTGCCACAACTTTTCAGCACTTTGCCACACTTTTCAGCACTTTGCCACAACTTTTCAGTACTTTGCCACACTTTTCAGCACTTTGCCACAACTTTTCAGTACTTTGCCACACTTTTCAGTACTTTGCCACGACTTTTCAGCACTTCGCCACACTTTTCAGTACTTTGCCATACTTTTCAGTACTTTGCCACGACTTTTCAGCACTTCGCCACAACTTTTCAGTACTTTGCCACACTTTTCAGTACTTTGCCACGACTTTTCAGTACTTTGCCATGACTTTGCAGCACTTTGCCACTCTTTTCAGTACTTTGCCACGATTTTGCCACAACTCTTCAGTACTTTGCCACACTTTTCAGTACTTTGCCACACTTTCAGCACTTTGCCACAACTTTTCAGTACTTTGCCACACTTTTCAGTACTTTGCCACGACTTTGCAGCACTTTGCCACTCTTTTCAGCACTTTGCCACAACTTTTCAGTACTTTGCCACACTTTTCAGCACTTTGCCACAACTTTTCAGTACTTTGCCACACTTTTCAGCACTTTACCACAACTTATCAGTACTTTGCCACACTTTTCAGCACTTTGCCACAACTTTTCAGTACTTTGCCACACTTTTCAGTTCTTTGCCACGATTTTGCAGCACTTTGCCACAACTTTTCAGTACTTTACCACTCTTTTCATTACTTAGCCACGACTTTGCCACAACTTTTCAGTACTTTGCCACACTTTTCAGTACTTTGCCACGACTTTTCTGTACTTTGCCACGACTTTTCAGTACTTTGCCACACTTTTCAGTACTTTGCCACGACTTTGCCACGACTTTTCAGTACTTTGCCACTACTTTCCAGCACTTTGCCACAACTTTTCAGTACTTTGCCACACTTTTCAGCACTTTGCCACAACTTTCCTTTACTTTGCCACACTTTTCAGTACTTTGCCACGACTTTGCAGCACTTTGCCACACTTTTCAGCACTTTGCCACAACTTTTCAGTACTTTGCCACACTTTTCAGCATTTTGCCACAACTTTTCAGTACTTTGCCACACTTTTCAGCACTTTGCCACAACTTTTCATAACTTGGCCACACTTTTCTGCACTTTGCCACAACTTTTCAGTACTTTGCCACACTTTTCAGTACTTTGCCACGACTTTGCAGCACTTTGCCACAACTTTTCAGTACTTTGCCACTCTTTTCAGTACTTAGCCTCGACTTTGCCACAACTTTTCAGTACTTTGCCACACTTTTCAGTACTTTGCCATGACTTTGCAGCACTTTGCCACTCTTTTCAGTACTTTGCCACGATTTTGCCACAACTCTTCAGTACTTTGCCACGCTTTTCAGTACTTTGCCACGACTTTTCAGCACTACGCCACAACTTTTCATTACTTTGCCACACTTTTCAGTACATTGCCACGACTTTTCAGTACTTTGCCACACTTTTCAGCACTTTGCCACAACTTTTCAGTACTTTGCCACACTTTTCAGCACTTTGCCTCAACTTTTCAGTACTTTGCCACACTTTTCAGCACTTTGCCACGACTTTGCAGCACTTTGCCACAACTTTTCAGTACTTTACCACTCTTTTCAGTACTTAGCCACGACTTTGCCACAACTTTTCAGCACTTCGCCACAACTTTTCAGTACTTTGCCACACTTTTCAGTACATTGCCACGACTTTGCCACGACTTTTCAGTACTTTGCCACACTTTTCAGCACTTTGCCACAACTTTTCAGTACTTTGCCACTACTTTTCAGCACTTTGCCACAACTTTTCAGTACTTTGCCACACTTTTCAGCACTTTGCCACAACTTTTCAGTACTTTGCCACACTTTTCAGTACTTTGCCACTACTTTGCAGCACTTTGCCACAACTTTTCAGTACTTTACCACTCTTTTCAGTACTTAGCCACGACTTTGCCACAACTTTTCAGTACTTTGCCACACTTTTCAGTACTTTGCCACGACTTTTCAGCACTTCGCCACAACTTTTCAGTACTTTGCCACACTTTTCAGTACTTTGCCACGACTTTGCCACGACTTTTCATACTTTGCCACTGCTTTTCAGCACTTTGCCACAACTTTTCAGTACTTTGCCACACTTTTCAGCACTTTGCCACAACTTTTCTTTACTTTGCCACACTTTTCAGTACTTTGCCACGACTTTGCAGCACTTTGCCACACTTTTCAGCACTTTGACACAACTTTTCAGTACTTTGCCACACTTTTCAGCACTTTGCCACAACTTTTCAGTACTTTGCCACACTTTTCAGCACTTTGCCACAACTTTTCAGTACTTTGCCACAACTTTTCAGTACTTTGCCACGACTTTGCAGCACTTTGCCACAACTTTTCAGTACTTTACCACTCTTTTCAGTACTTAGCCACGACTTTGCCACAACTTTTCAGTACTTTGCCACACGTTTCAGTACTTTGCCACGACTTTTCAGTACTTTGCCACGACTTTTCAGTACTTTGCCACACTTTTCAGTACTTTGCCACGACTTTGCCACGACTTTTCAGTACTTTGCCACTACTTTTCAGCACTTTGCCACAACTTTTCAGTACTTTGCCACACTTTTCAACACTTTGCCACAACTTTTCTTTACTTTGCCACACTTTTCAGTACTTTGCCACGACTTTACAGCACTTTGCCACACTTTTCAGCACTTTGCCACAACTTTTCAGTACTTTGCCACACTTTTCAGCACTTTGCCACAACTTTTCAGTACTTTGCCACACTTTTCAGTACTTTGCCACGACTTTTCAGCACTTCGCCACAACTTTTCAGTACTTTGCCACACTTTTCAGTACTTTGCCACGACTTTGCCACGACTTTTCAGTACTTTGCCACTACTTTTCAGCACTTTGCCACAACTTTTCAGTACTTTGCCACACTTTTCAGCACTTTGCCACAACTTTTCAGTACTTTGCCACACTTTTCAGCACTTTGCCACAACTTTTCAGTACTTTGCCACACTTTTCAGTACTTTGCCACGACTTTGCAGCACTTTGCCACAACTTTTCAGTACTTTGCTACTCTTTTCAGTACTTAGCCACGACTTTGCCACAACTTTTCAGTACTTTGCCACACTTTTCAGTGCTTTGCCACGACTTTTCAGCATTTCGCCACAACTTTTAAGTACTTTGCCACACTTTTCAGTACTTTGCCACGACTTTACCACGACTTTTCAGCACTTTGCCACAACTTTTCATAACTTGGCCACACTTTTCTGCACTTTGCCACAACTTTTCAGTACTTTGCCACACTTTTCAGTACTTTGCCACAACTTTTCAGTACTTTGCCATACTTTTCAGTACTTTGCCACGACTTTGCAGCACTTTGCCACAACTTTTCAGTACTTTGCCACTCTTTTCAGTACTTAGCCTCGACTTTGCCAAAACTTTTCAGTACTTTGCCATACTTTTCAGTACTTTGCCACGACTTTGCAGCACTTTGCCACAACTTTTCAGTACTTTGCCACTCTTTTCAGTACTTAGCCTCGACTTTGCCAAAACTTTTCAGTACTTTGCCACACTTTTCAGTAGTACTGAAAAGTTGTGGCAAAGTGCAGAAAAGTGTGGCCAAGTTATGAAAAGTTGTGGCAAAGTGCTGAAAAGTCGTGGTAAAGTCGTGGCAAAGTACTGAAAAGTGTGGCAAAGTACTTAAAAGTTGTGGCGAAATGCTGAAAAGTCGTGGCAAAGCACTGAAAAGTGTGGCAAAGTACTGAAAAGTTGTGGCAAAGTCGTGGCTAAGTACTGAAAAGAGTAGCAAAGTACTGAAAAGTTGTGGCAAAGTGCTGCAAAGTCGTGGCAAAGTACTGAAAAGTGTGGCAAAGTACTGAAAAGTTGTGGCAAAGTGCTGAAAAGTGTGGCAAAGTACTGAAAAGTTGTGGCAAAGTGCTGAAAAGTTGTGGCAAAGTGCTGACTTTTCAGTACTTTGCCACACTTTTCAGCACTTTGCCACAACTTTTCAGTACTTTGCCACACTTTTCAGCACTTTGCCACAACTTTTCAGTACTTTGCCACACTTTTCAGTACTTTGCAACGACTTTGCAGCACTTTGAAACAACTTTTCAGCACTTTGCCACTCTTTTCAGTACTTAGCCACGACTTTGCCACAACTTTTCAGTACTTTGCCACACTTTTCAGTGCTTTGCCACGACTTTTCAGCATTTCGCCACAACTTTTCAGTACTTTGCCACAATTTTCAGTACTTTGCCACGACTTTACCACGACTTTTCAGCACTTTGCCACAACTTTTCATAACTTGGCCACACTTTTCTGCACTTTGCCACAACTTTTCAGTACTTTGCCACACTTTTCAGTACTTAGCCTCGACTTTGCCACAACTTTTCAGTACTTTGCCACACTTTTCAGTACTTTGCCATGACTTGCAGCACTTTGCCACTCATTTCAGTACTTTGCCACGATTTTGCCACAACTCTTCAGTACTTTGCCACGCTTTTCAGTACTTTGCCACGACTTTTCAGCACTTGGCCACAACTTTTCAGTACTTTGCCACATTTTCAGTACATTGCCACGACTTTGCCACGACTTTTCAGTACTTTGCCACACTTTTCAGCACTTTGCCACAACTTTTCAGTACTTTGCCACACTTTTCAGCACTTTGCCACAACTTTTCAGTACTTTGCCACACTTTTCAGCACTTTGCCACGACTTTGCAGCACTTTGCCACAACTTTTCAGTACTTTACCACTCTTTTCAGTACTTAGCCACGACTTTGCCACAACTTTTCAGCACTTCGCCACAACTTTTCAGTACTTTGCCACACTTTTCAGTACATTGCCACGACTTTGCCACGACTTTTCAGTACTTTGCCACACTTTTCAGCACTTTGCCACAACTTTTCAGTACTTTGCCACTACTTTTCAGCACTTTGCCACAACTTTTCACTACTTTGCCACACATTTCAGCACTTTGCCACAACTTTTCAGTACTTTGCCACACTTTTCAGCACTTTGCCACAACTTTTCAGTACTTTGCCACACTTTTCAGTACTTTGCCACTACTTTGCAGCACTTTGCCACAACTTTTCAGTACTTTACCACTCTTTTCAGTACTTAGCCACGACTTTGCCACAACTTTTCAGTACTTTGCCACACTTTTCAGTACTTTGCCACGACTTTTCAGCACTTCGCCACAACTTTTCAGTACTTTGCCACACTTTTCAGTACATTGCCACGACTTTGCCACGACTTTTCAGTACTTTGCCACACTTTTCAGCACTTTGCCACAACTTTTCAGTACTTTGCCACAATTTTCAGCACTTTGCCACAACTTTTCAGTACTTTGCCACACTTTTCAGCACTTTGCCACGACTTTGCAGCGACTTTGCCACAACTTTTCAGTACTTTGCCACACTTTTCAGTACTTTGCCACGACTTTTCAGCACTTCGCCACAACTTTTCAGTACTTTGCCACACTTTTCAGTACATTGCCACGACTTTGCCACGACTTTTCAGTACTTTGCCACACTTTTCAGCACTTTGCCACAACTTTTCAGTACTTTGCCACAATTGTCAGCACTTTGCCACAACTTTTCAGTACTTTGCCACACTTTTCAGCACTTTGCCACGACTTTGCAGCACTTTGCCACAACTTTTCAGTACTTTACCACTCTTTTCAGTACTTAGCCACGACTTTGCCACAACTTTTCAGCACTTCGCCACAACTTTTCAGTACTTTGCCACACTTTTCAGTACATTGCCACGACTTTGCCACGACTTTTCAGTACTTTGCCACACTTTTCAGCACTTTGCCACAACTTTTCAGTATTTTGCCACTACTTTTCAGCACTTTGCCACAACTTTTCAGTACTTTGCCACACTTTTCAGCACTTTGCCACAACTTTTCAGTACTTTGCCACACTTTTCAGCACTTTGCCACAACTTTTCAGTACTTTGCCACACTTTTCAGTACTTTGCCACTACTTTGCAGCACTTTGCCACAACTTTTCAGTACTTTACCACTCTTTTCAGTACTTAGCCACGACTTTGCCACAACTTTTCAGTACTTTGCCACACTTTTCAGTACTTTGCCACGACTTTTCAGCACTTCGCCACAACTTTTCAGTACTTTGCCACACTTTTCAGTACTTTGCCACGACTTTGCCACGACTTTTCAGTATTTTGCCACTGCTTTTCAGCACTTTGCCACAACTTTTCTTTACTTTGCCACACTTTTCAGTACTTTGCCACGACTTTACAGCACTTTGCCACACTTTTCAGCACTTTGCCACAACTTTTCAGTACTTTGCCACACTTTTCAGCACTTTGCCACAACTTTTCATAACTTGGCCACACTTTTCTGCACTTTGCCACAACTTTTCAGTACTTTGCCACACTTTTCAGTACTTTGCCACAACTTTTCAGTACTTTGCCATACTTTTCAGTACTTTGCCACGACTTTGCAGCACTTTGCCACAACTTTTCAGTACTTTGCCACTCTTTTCAGTACTTAGCCTCGACTTTGCCACAACTTTTCAGTACTTTGCCACACTTTTCAGTACTTTGCCACGATTTTGCCACAACTCTTCAGTACTTTGAACGCTTTTCAGTACTTTGCCACGACTTTTCAGCACTTCGCCACAACTTTTCAGTACTTTGCCACACTTTTCAGTACATTGCCACGACTTTGCCACGACTTTTCAGTACTTTGCCACACTTTTCAGCACTTTGCCACAACTTTTCAGTACTTTGCCACACTTTTCAGCACTTTGCCACAACTTTTCAGTACTTTGCCACACTTTTCAGCACTTTGCCACGACTTTGCAGCACTTTGCCACAACTTTTCAGTACTTTACCACACTTTTCAGTGCTTTGCCACGACTTTTCAGCATTTCGCCACAACTTTTCAGTACTTTGCCACAATTTTCAGTACTTTGCCACGACTTTACCACGACTTTTCAGCACTTTGCCACAACTTTTCATAACTTGGCCACACTTTTCTGCACTTTGCCACAACTTTTCAGTACTTTGCCACACTTTTCAGTACTTAGCCTCGACTTTGCCACAACTTTTCAGTACTTTGCCACACTTTTCAGTACTTTGCCATGACTTGCAGCACTTTGCCACTCATTTCAGTACTTTGCCACGATTTTGCCACAACTCTTCAGTACTTTGCCACGCTTTTCAGTACTTTGCCACGACTTTTCAGCACTTGGCCACAACTTTTCAGTACTTTGCCACATTTTCAGTACATTGCCACGACTTTGCCACGACTTTTCAGTACTTTGCCACACTTTTCAGCACTTTGCCACAACTTTTCAGTACTTTGCCACACTTTTCAGCACTTTGCCACAACTTTTCAGTACTTTGCCACACTTTTCAGCACTTTGCCACGACTTTGCAGCACTTTGCCACAACTTTTCAGTACTTTACCACTCTTTTCAGTACTTAGCCACGACTTTGCCACAACTTTTCAGCACTTCGCCACAACTTTTCAGTACTTTGCCACACTTTTCAGTACATTGCCACGACTTTGCCACGACTTTTCAGTACTTTGCCACACTTTTCAGCACTTTGCCACAACTTTTCAGTACTTTGCCACTACTTTTCAGCACTTTGCCACAACTTTTCACTACTTTGCCACACATTTCAGCACTTTGCCACAACTTTTCAGTACTTTGCCACACTTTTCAGCACTTTGCCACAACTTTTCAGTACTTTGCCACACTTTTCAGTACTTTGCCACTACTTTGCAGCACTTTGCCACAACTTTTCAGTACTTTACCACTCTTTTCAGTACTTAGCCACGACTTTGCCACAACTTTTCAGTACTTTGCCACACTTTTCAGTACTTTGCCACGACTTTTCAGCACTTCGCCACAACTTTTCAGTACTTTGCCACACTTTTCAGTACATTGCCACGACTTTGCCACGACTTTTCAGTACTTTGCCACACTTTTCAGCACTTTGCCACAACTTTTCAGTACTTTGCCACAATTTTCAGCACTTTGCCACAACTTTTCAGTACTTTGCCACACTTTTCAGCACTTTGCCACGACTTTGCAGCGACTTTGCCACAACTTTTCAGTACTTTGCCACACTTTTCAGTACTTTGCCACGACTTTTCAGCACTTCGCCACAACTTTTCAGTACTTTGCCACACTTTTCAGTACATTGCCACGACTTTGCCACGACTTTTCAGTACTTTGCCACACTTTTCAGCACTTTGCCACAACTTTTCAGTACTTTGCCACAATTGTCAGCACTTTGCCACAACTTTTCAGTACTTTGCCACACTTTTCAGCACTTTGCCACGACTTTGCAGCACTTTGCCACAACTTTTCAGTACTTTACCACTCTTTTCAGTACTTAGCCACGACTTTGCCACAACTTTTCAGCACTTCGCCACAACTTTTCAGTACTTTGCCACACTTTTCAGTACATTGCCACGACTTTGCCACGACTTTTCAGTACTTTGCCACACTTTTCAGCACTTTGCCACAACTTTTCAGTATTTTGCCACTACTTTTCAGCACTTTGCCACAACTTTTCAGTACTTTGCCACACTTTTCAGCACTTTGCCACAACTTTTCAGTACTTTGCCACACTTTTCAGCACTTTGCCACAACTTTTCAGTACTTTGCCACACTTTTCAGTACTTTGCCACTACTTTGCAGCACTTTGCCACAACTTTTCAGTACTTTACCACTCTTTTCAGTACTTAGCCACGACTTTGCCACAACTTTTCAGTACTTTGCCACACTTTTCAGTACTTTGCCACGACTTTTCAGCACTTCGCCACAACTTTTCAGTACTTTGCCACACTTTTCAGTACTTTGCCACGACTTTGCCACGACTTTTCAGTATTTTGCCACTGCTTTTCAGCACTTTGCCACAACTTTTCTTTACTTTGCCACACTTTTCAGTACTTTGCCACGACTTTACAGCACTTTGCCACACTTTTCAGCACTTTGCCACAACTTTTCAGTACTTTGCCACACTTTTCAGCACTTTGCCACAACTTTTCATAACTTGGCCACACTTTTCTGCACTTTGCCACAACTTTTCAGTACTTTGCCACACTTTTCAGTACTTTGCCACAACTTTTCAGTACTTTGCCATACTTTTCAGTACTTTGCCACGACTTTGCAGCACTTTGCCACAACTTTTCAGTACTTTGCCACTCTTTTCAGTACTTAGCCTCGACTTTGCCACAACTTTTCAGTACTTTGCCACACTTTTCAGTACTTTGCCACGATTTTGCCACAACTCTTCAGTACTTTGAACGCTTTTCAGTACTTTGCCACGACTTTTCAGCACTTCGCCACAACTTTTCAGTACTTTGCCACACTTTTCAGTACATTGCCACGACTTTGCCACGACTTTTCAGTACTTTGCCACACTTTTCAGCACTTTGCCACAACTTTTCAGTACTTTGCCACACTTTTCAGCACTTTGCCACAACTTTTCAGTACTTTGCCACACTTTTCAGCACTTTGCCACGACTTTGCAGCACTTTGCCACAACTTTTCAGTACTTTACCACTCTTTTCAGTACTTAGCCACGACTTTGCCACAACTTTTCAGCACTTCGCCACAACTTTTTAGTACTTTGCCACACTTTTCAGTACATTGCCAAGACTTTGCCACGACTTTTCAGTACTTTGCCACACTTTTCAGCACTTTGCCACAACTTTTCAGTACTTTGCCACTACTTTTCAGCACTTTGCCACAACTGTTCAGTACTTTGCCACACTTTTCAGTACTTTGCCACGACTTTTCAGTATTTTGCCACTGCTTTTCAGCACTTTGCCACAACTTTTCAGTACTTTGCCACACTTTTCAGCACTTCGCCACAACTTTTCAGTACTTTGCCACACTTTTCAGTACTTTGCCACGACTTTGCCACGACTTTTCAGTATTTTGCCACTGCTTTTCGGCACTTTGCCACAACTTTTCAGTACTTTGCCACACTTTTCAGCACTTTGCCACAATTTTTCTTTACTTTGCCACACTTTTCAGTACTTTGCCACGACTTTGCAGTACTTTGCCACACTTTTCAGCACTTTGCCACAACTTTTCAGTACTTTGCCACACTTTTCAGCACTTTGCCACAACTTTTCAGTACTTTGCCACACTTTTCAGCACTTTGCCACAACTTTTCAGTACTTTGCCACACTTTTCAGCACTTTGCCACAACTTTTCAGTACTTTGCCACACTTTTCAGTACTTTGCCACGACTTTGCAGCACTTTGCCACAACTTTTCAGTACTTTACCACTCTTTTCATTACTTAGCCACGACTTTGCCATAACTTTTCAGTACTTTGCCACACTTTTCAGTACTTTGCCACGACTTTTCTGTACTTTGCCACGACTTTTCAGTACTTTGCCACACTTTTCAGTACTTTGCCACGACTTTGCCACGACTTTTCCGTACTTTGCCACTACTTTCCAGCACTTTGCCACAACTTTTCAGTACTTTGCCACACTTTTCAGCACTTTGCCACAACTTTTCTTTACTTTGCTACACTTTTCAGTACTTTGCCACGACTTTGCAGCACTTTGACACACTTTTCAGCACTTTGCCACAACTTTTTAGTACTTTGCCACACTTTTCAGCACTTTGCCACAACTTTTCAGTACTTTGCCACACTTTTCAGCACTTTGCCACAACTTTTCATAACTTGGCCACACTTTTCTGCACTTTGCCACAACTTTTCAGTACATTGCCACGACTTTGCCACGACTTTTCAGTACTTTGCCACACTTTTCAGCACTTTGCCACAACTTTTCAGTACTTTGCCACACTTTTCAGCACTTTGCCACAACTTTTCAGTACTTAGCCACGACTTTGCCACAACTTTTCAGCACTTCGCCACAACTTTTCAGTACTTTGCCACACTTTTCAGTACATTGCCACGACTTTGCCACGACTTTTCAGTACTTTGCCACACTTTTCAGCACTTTGCCACAACTTTTCAGTATTTTGCCACTACTTTTCAGCACTTTGCCACAACTTTTCAGTACTTTGCCACACTTTTCAGCACTTTGCCACAACTTTTCAGTACTTTGCCACACTTTTCAGCACTTTGCCACAACTTTTCAGTACTTTGCCACACTTTTCAGTACTTTGCCACTACTTTGCAGCACTTTGCCACAACTTTTCAGTACTTTACCACTCTTTTCAGTACTTAGCCACGACTTTGCCACAACTTTTCAGTACTTTGCCACACTTTTCAGTACTTTGCCACGACTTTTCAGCACTTCGCCACAACTTTTCAGTACTTTGCCACACTTTTCAGTACTTTGCCACGACTTTGCCACGACTTTTCAGTATTTTGCCACTGCTTTTCAGCACTTTGCCACAACTTTTCTTTACTTTGCCACACTTTTCAGTACTTTGCCACGACTTTACAGCACTTTGCCACACTTTTCAGCACTTTGCCACAACTTTTCAGTACTTTGCCACACTTTTCAGCACTTTGCCACAACTTTTCATAACTTGGCCACACTTTTCTGCACTTTGCCACAACTTTTCAGTACTTTGCCACACTTTTCAGTACTTTGCCACAACTTTTCAGTACTTTGCCATACTTTTCAGTACTTTGCCACGACTTTGCAGCACTTTGCCACAACTTTTCAGTACTTTGCCACTCTTTTCAGTACTTAGCCTCGACTTTGCCACAACTTTTCAGTACTTTGCCACACTTTTCAGTACTTTGCCACGATTTTGCCACAACTCTTCAGTACTTTGAACGCTTTTCAGTACTTTGCCACGACTTTTCAGCACTTCGCCACAACTTTTCAGTACTTTGCCACACTTTTCAGTACATTGCCACGACTTTGCCACGACTTTTCAGTACTTTGCCACACTTTTCAGCACTTTGCCACAACTTTTCAGTACTTTGCCACACTTTTCAGCACTTTGCCACAACTTTTCAGTACTTTGCCACACTTTTCAGCACTTTGCCACGACTTTGCAGCACTTTGCCACAACTTTTCAGTACTTTACCACTCTTTTCAGTACTTAGCCACGACTTTGCCACAACTTTTCAGCACTTCGCCACAACTTTTTAGTACTTTGCCACACTTTTCAGTACATTGCCAAGACTTTGCCACGACTTTTCAGTACTTTGCCACACTTTTCAGCACTTTGCCACAACTTTTCAGTACTTTGCCACTACTTTTCAGCACTTTGCCACAACTGTTCAGTACTTTGCCACACTTTTCAGTACTTTGCCACGACTTTTCAGTATTTTGCCACTGCTTTTCAGCACTTTGCCACAACTTTTCAGTACTTTGCCACACTTTTCAGCACTTCGCCACAACTTTTCAGTACTTTGCCACACTTTTCAGTACTTTGCCACGACTTTGCCACGACTTTTCAGTATTTTGCCACTGCTTTTCGGCACTTTGCCACAACTTTTCAGTACTTTGCCACACTTTTCAGCACTTTGCCACAATTTTTCTTTACTTTGCCACACTTTTCAGTACTTTGCCACGACTTTGCAGTACTTTGCCACACTTTTCAGCACTTTGCCACAACTTTTCAGTACTTTGCCACACTTTCAGCACTTTGCCACAACTTTTCAGTACTTTGCCACACTTTTCAGCACTTTGCCACAACTTTTCAGTACTTTGCCACACTTTTCAGCACTTTGCCACAACTTTTCAGTACTTTGCCACACTTTTCAGTACTTTGCCACGACTTTGCAGCACTTTGCCACAACTTTTCAGTACTTTACCACTCTTTTCATTACTTAGCCACGACTTTGCCATAACTTTTCAGTACTTTGCCACACTTTTCAGTACTTTGCCACGACTTTTCTGTACTTTGCCACGACTTTTCAGTACTTTGCCACACTTTTCAGTACTTTGCCACGACTTTGCCACGACTTTTCCGTACTTTGCCACTACTTTCCAGCACTTTGCCACAACTTGTCAGTACTTTGCCACACTTTTCAGCACTTTGCCACAACTTTTCTTTACTTTGCTACACTTTTCAGTACTTTGCCACGACTTTGCAGCACTTTGCCACACTTTTCAGCACTTTGCCACAACTTTTTAGTACTTTGCCACACTTTTCAGCACTTTGCCACAACTTTTCAGTACTTTGCCACACTTTTCAGCACTTTGCCACAACTTTTCATAACTTCGCCACACTTTTCTGCACTTTGCCACAACTTTTCAGTACATTGCCACGACTTTGCCACGACTTTTCAGTACTTTGCCACACTTTTCAGCACTTTGCCACAACTTTTCAGTACTTTGCCACACTTTTCAGCACTTTGCCACAACTTTTCAGTACTTTGCCACACTTTTCAGCACTTTGCCACGACTTTGCAGCACTTTGCCACAACTTTTCAGTACTTTACCACTCTTTTCAGTACTTAGCCACGACTTTGCCACAACTTTTCAGCACTTCGCCACAACTTTTCAGTACTTTGCCACACTTTTCAGTACATTGCCACGACTTTGCCACGACTTTTCAGTACTTTGCCACACTTTTCAGCACTTTGCCACAACTTTTCAGTACTTTGCCACTACTTTTCAGCACTTTGCCACAACTTTTCAGTACTTTGCCACACTTTTCAGCACTTTGCCACAACTTTTCAGTACTTTGCCACACTTTTCAGTACTTTGCCACTACTTTGCAGCACTTTGCCACAACTTTTCAGTACTTTACCACTCTTTTCAGTACTTAGCCACGACTTTGCCACAACTTTTCAGTACTTTGCCACACTTTTCAGTACTTTGCCACGACTTTTCAGCACTTCGCCACAACTTTTCAGTACTTTGCCACACTTTTCAGTACATTGCCACGACTTTGCCACGACTTGTCAGTACTTTGCCACACTTTTCAGCACTTTGCCACAACTTTTCAGTACTTTGCCACACTTTTCAGTACTTTGCCACTCTTTTCAGTACTTAGCCTCGACTTTGCCACAACTTTTCAGTACTTTGCCACACTTTTCAGTACTTTGCCACGACTTTTCAGCACTTCGCCACTACTTTTCAGTACTTTGCCACAACTTTTCAGTACATTGCCACGACTTTGCCACGACTTTTCAGTACTTTGCCACACTTTTCAGCACTTTGCCACAACTTTTCAGTACTTTGCCACACTTTTCAGCACTTTGCCACAACTTTTCAGTACTTTGCCACACTTTTCAGCACTTTGCCACGACTTTGCAGCACTTTGCCACAACTTTTCAGTACTTTACCACTCTTTTCAGTACTTAGCCACGACTTTGCCACAACTTTTCAGCACTTCGCCACAACTTTTCAGTACTTTGCCACACTTTTCAGTACATTGCCACGACTTTGCCACGACTTTTCAGTACTTTGCCACACTTTTCAGCACTTTGCCACAACTTTTCAGTACTTTGCCACTACTTTTCAGCACTTTGCCACAACTTTTCAGTACTTTGCCACACTTTTCAGCACTTTGCCACAACTTTTCAGTACTTTGCCACACTTTTCAGCACTTTGCCACAACTTTTCAGTACTTTGCCACACTTTTCAGTACTTTGCCACTACTTTGCAGCACTTTGCCACAACTTTTCAGTACTTTACCACTCTTTTCAGTACTTAGCCACGACTTTGCCACAACTTTTCAGTACTTTGCCACACTTTTCAGTACTTTGCCACGACTTTTCAGCACTTCGCCACAACTTTTCAGTACTTTGCCACACTTTTCAGTACATTGCCACGACTTTGCCACGACTTGTCAGTACTTTGCCACACTTTTCAGCACTTTGCCACAACTTTTCAGTACTTTGCCACACTTTTCAGCACTTTGCCACAACTTTTCAGTACTTTGCCACACTTTTCAGCACTTTGCCACGACTTTGCAGCACTTTGCCACAACTTTTCAGTACTTTACCACTCTTTTCAGTACTTAGCCACGACTTTGCCACAACTTTTCAGCACTTCGCCACAACTTTTCAGTACTTTGCCACACTTTTCAGTACATTGCCACGACTTTGCCACGACTTTTCAGTACTTTGCCACACTTTTCAGCACTTTGCCACAACTTTTCAGTACTTTGCCACTACTTTTCAGCACTTTGCCACAACTTTTCAGTACTTTGCCACACTTTTCAGCACTTTGCCACAACTTTTCAGTACTTTGCCACACTTTTCAGCACTTTGCCACAACTTTTCAGTACTTTGCCACACTTTTCAGTACTTTGCCACTACTTTGCAGCACTTTGCCACAACTTTTCAGTACTTTACCACTCTTTTCAGTACTTAGCCACGACTTTGCCACAACTTTTCAGTACTTTGCCACACTTTTCAGTACTTTGCCACGACTTTTCAGCACTTCGCCACAACTTTTCAGTACTTTGCCACACTTTTCAGTACTTTGCCACGACTTTGCCACGACTTTTCAGTATTTTGCCACTGCTTTTCAGCACTTTGCCACAACTTTTCTTTACTTTGCCACACTTTTCAGTACTTTGCCACGACTTTGCAGCACTTTGCCACACTTTTCAGCACTTTGCCACAACTTTTCAGTACTTTGCCACACTTTTCAGCACTTTGCCACAACTTTTCAGTACTTTGCAACACTTTTCAGCACTTTGCCACAACTTTTCAGTACTTTGCCACACTTTTCAGCACTTTGCCACAACTTTTCAGTACTTTGCCACACTTTTCAGTACTTTGCCACGACTTTGCAGCACTTTGCCACAACTTTTCAGTACTTTACCACTCTTTTCATTACTTAGCCACGACTTTGCCACAACTTTTCAGTACTTTGCCACACTTTTCAGTACTTTGCCACGACTTTTCTGTACTTTGCCACGACTTTTCAGTACTTTGCCACACTTTTCAGTACTTTGCCACGACTTTGCCACGACTTTTCAGTACTTTGCCACTACTTTCCAGCACTTTGCCACAACTTTTCAGTACTTTGCCACACTTTTCAGCACTTTGCCACACTTTTCAGCACTTTGCCACAACTTTTCAGTACTTTGCCACACTTTTCAGCACTTTGCCACAACTTTTCAGTACTTTGCCACACTTTTCAGCACTTTGCCACAACTTTTCTTTACTTTGCCACACTTTTCAGTACTTTGCCACGACTTTGCAGCACTTTGCCACACTTTTCAGCACTTTGCCACAACTTTTCAGTACTTTGCCACACTTTTCAGCACTTTGCCACAACTTTTCATAACTTGGCCACACTTTTCTGCACTTTGCCACAACTTTTCAGTACTTTGCCACACTTTTCAGTACTTTGCCACAACTTTTCAGTACTTTGCCATACTTTTCAGTACTTTGCCACGACTTTGCAGCACTTTGCCACAACTTTTCAGTACTTTGCCACTCTTTTCAGTACTTAGCCTCGACTTTGCCACAACTTTTCAGTACTTTGCCACACTTTTCAGTACTTTGCCACGATTTTGCCACAACTCTTCAGTACTTTGCCACGCTTTTCAGTACTTTGCCACGACTTTTCAGCACTTCGCCACAACTTTTCAGTACTTTGCCACACTTTTCAGTACATTGCCACGACTTTGCCACGACTTTTCAGTACTTTGCCACACTTTTCAGCACTTTGCCACAACTTTTCAGTACTTTGCCACACTTTTCAGCACTTTGCCACAACTTTTCAGTACTTTGCCACACTTTTCAGCACTTTGCCACGACTTTGCAGCACTTTGCCACAACTTTTCAGTACTTTACCACTCTTTTCAGTACTTAGCCACGACTTTGCCACAACTTTTCAGCACTTCGCCACAACTTTTTAGTACTTTGCCACACTTTTCAGTACATTGCCAAGACTTTGCCACGACTTTTCAGTACTTTGCCACACTTTTCAGCACTTTGCCTCAACTTTTCAGTACTTTGCCACACTTTTCAGTACTTTGCCACGACTTTTCAGTATTTTGCCACTGCTTTTCAGCACTTTGCCACAACTTTTCAGTACTTTGCCACACTTTTCAGCACTTCGCCACAACTTTTCAGTACTTTGCCACACTTTTCAGTACTTTGCCACGACTTTGCCACGACTTTTCAGTATTTTGCCACTGCTTTTCAGCACTTTGCCACAACTTTTCAGTACTTTGCCACACTTTTCAGCACTTTGCCACAATTTTTCTTTATTTTGCCACACTTTTCAGTACTTTGCCAAACCTTTGCAGTACTTTGCCACACTTTTCAGCACTTTGCCACAACTTTTCAGTACTTTGCCACACTTTTCAGCACTTTGCCACAACTTTTCAGTACTTTGCCACACTTTTCAGCACTTTGCCACAACTTTTCAGTACTTTGCCACACTTTTCAGCACTTTGCCACAACTTTTCAGTACTTTGCCACACTTTTCAGTACTTTGCCACGACTTTGCAGCACTTTGCCACAACTTTTCAGTACTTTACCACTCTTTTCATTACTTAGCCACGACTTTGCCACAACTTTTCAGTACTTTGCCACACTTTTCAGTACTTTGCCACGACTTTGCTGTACTTTGCCACGACTTTTCAGTACTTTGCCACACTTTTCAGTACTTTGCCACGACTTTGCCACGACTTTTCCGTACTTTGCCACTACTTTCCAGCACTTTGCCACAACTTTTCAGTACTTTGCCACACTTTTCAGCACTTTGCCACAACTTTTCTTTACTTTGCTACACTTTTCAGTACTTTGCCACGACTTTGCAGCACTTTGCCACACTTTTCAGCACTTTGCCACAACTTTTCAGTACTTTGCCACACTTTTCAGCACTTTGCCACAACTTTTCAGTACTTTGCCACACTTTTCAGCACTTTGCCACAACTTTTCATAACTTGGCCACACTTTTCTGCACTTTGCCACAACTTTTCAGTACTTTGCCACACTTTTCAGTACTTTGCCACAACTTTTCAGTACTTTGCCATACTTTTCAGTACTTTGCCACGACTTTGCAGCACTTTGCCACAACTTTTCAGTACTTTGCCACTCTTTTCAGTACTTAGCCTCGACTTTGCCACAACTTTTCAGTACTTTGCCACACTTTTCAGTACTTTGCCACGATTTTGCCACAACTCTTCAGTACTTTGCCACGCTTTTCAGTACTTTGCCACGACTTTTCAGCACTTCGCCACAACTTTTCAGTAATTTGCCACACTTTTCAGTACATTGCCACGACTTTGCCACGACTTTTCAGTACTTTGCCACACTTTTCAGCACTTTGCCACAACTTTTCAGTACTTTGCCACACTTTTCAGCACTTTGCCACAACTTTTCAGTACTTTGCCACACTTTTCAGCACTTTGCCACGACTTTGCAGCACTTTGCCACAACTTTTCAGTACTTTACCACTCTTTTCAGTACTTAGCCACGACTTTGCCACAACTTTTCAGCACTTCGCCACAACTTTTTAGTACTTTGCCACACTTTTCAGTACATTGCCACGACTTTGCCACGACTTTTCAGTACTTTGCCACACTTTTCAGCACTTTGCCACAACTTTTCAGTACTTTGCCACTACTTTTCAGCACTTTGCCACAACTTTTCAGTACTTTGCCACACTTTTCAGCACTTTGCCACAACTTTTCAGTACTTTGCCACACTTTTCAGCACTTTGCCACAACTTTTCAGTACTTTGCCACACTTTTCAGTACTTTGCCACTACTTTGCAGCACTTTGCCACAACTTTTCAGTACTTTAGCACTCTTTTCAGTACTTAGCCACGACTTTGCCACAACTTTTCAGTACCTTGCCACACTTTTCAGTACTTTGCCACGACTTTTCAGCACTTCGCCACAACTTTTCAGTACTTTGCCACACTTTTCAGTACTTTGCCACGACTTTTCATACTTTGCCACTGCTTTTCAGCACTTTGCCACAACTTTTCAGTACTTTGCCACACTTTTCAGCACTTTGCCACAACTTTTCTTTACTTTGCCACACTTTTCAGTACTTTGCCACGACTTTGCAGCACTTTGCCACACTTTTCAGCACTTTGCCACAACTTTTCAGTACTTTGCCACACTTTTCAGCACTTTGCCACAACTTTTCAGTACTTTGCCACACTTTTCAGCACTTTGCCACAACTTTTCAGTACTTTGCCACATTTTCAGCACTTTGCCACAACTTTTCTTTACTTTGCCACACTTTTCAGTACTTTGCCACGACTTTGCGGCACTTTGCCACACTTTTCAGCACTTTGCCACAACTTTTCAGTACTTTGCCACACTTTTCAGCACTTTGCCACAACTTTTCAGTACTTTGCCACACTTTTCAGCACTTTGCCACAACTTTTCATAACTTGGCCACACTTTTCAGTACTTTGCCACAACTTTTCAGTACTTGGCCACACTTTTCAGTACTTTGCCACAACTTTTCAGTACTTTGCCATACTTTTCAGTACTTTGCCACGACTTTGCAGCACTTTGCCACAACTTTTCAGTACTTTGCCACACTTTTCAGTACTTAGCCTCGACTTTGCCACAACTTTTCAGTACTTTGCCACACTTTTCAGTACTTTGCCACGATTTTGCCACAACTCTTCAGTACTTTGCCACGCTTTTCGTACTTTGCCACGACTTTTCAGCACTTCGCCACAACTTTTCAGTACTTTGCCACACTTTTCAGTACATTGCCACGACTTTTCAGTACTTTGCCACACTTTTCAGCACTTTGCCACGACTTTGCAGCACTTTGCCACAACTTTTCAGTACTTTACCACTCTTTTAAGTACTTAGCCACGACTTTGCCACAACTTTTCAGCACTTCGCCACAACTTTTTAGTACTTTGCCACACTTTTCAGTACATTGCCACACTTTTCAGCACTTTGCCACACTTTTCCACACTTTGCCACAACTTTTCAGTACTTTGCCACACTTTTCAGCACTTTGCCACAACTTTTCAGTACTTTGCCACACTTTTCAGCACTTTGCCACGACTTTGCAGCACTTTGCCACAACTTTTCAGTACATTACCACTCTTTTAAGTACTTAGCCACGACTTTGCCACAACTTTTCAGCACTTCGCCACAACTTTTTAGTACTTTGCCACACTTTTCAGTACATTGCCACGACTTTGCCACGACTTTTCAGTACTTTGCCACACTTTTCAGCACTTTGCCACAACTTTTCAGTACTTTGCCACTACTTTTCAGCACTTTGCCACAACTTTTCAGTACTTTGCCACACTTTTCAGCACTTTGCCACAACTTTTCAGTACTTTGCCACACTTTTCAGCACTTTGCCACAACTTTTCAGTACTTTGCCACACTTTTCAGTACTTTGCCACTACTTTTCAGCACTTTGCCACAACTTTTCAGTACTTTGCCACACTTTTCAGTACTTTGAAACTACTTTGCAGCACTTTGCCACAACTTTTCAGTACTTTACCACTCTTTTCAGTACTTAGCCACGACTTTGCCACAACTTTTCAGTACTTTGCCACACTTTTCAGTACTTTGCCACGACTTTTCAGCACTTCGCCACAACTTTTCAGTACTTTGCCACACTTTTCAGTACTTTGCCACGACTTTTCATACTTTGCCACTGCTTTTCAGCACTTTGCCACAACTTTTCAGTACTTTGCCACACTTTTCAGCACTTTGCCACAACTTTTCTTTACTTTGCCACACTTTTCAGTACTTTGCCACGACTTTGCAGCACTTTGCCACACTTTTCAGCACTTTGCCACAACTTTTCAGTACTTTGCCACACTTTTCAGCACTTTGCCACAACTTTTCAGTACTTTGCCACACTTTTCATCACTTTGCCACAACTTTTCAGTACTTTGCCACATTTTCAGCACTTTGCCACAACTTTTCTTTACTTTGCCACACTTTTCAGTACTTTGCCACGACTTTGCAGCACTTTGCCACACTTTTCAGCACTTTGCCACAACTTTTCAGTACTTTGCCACACTTTTCAGCACTTTGCCACAACTTTTCAGTACTTTGCCACACTTTTCAGCACTTTGCCACAACTTTTCATAACTTGGCCACACTTTTCTGCACTTTGCCACAACTTTTCAGTACTTTGCCACACTTTTCAGTACTTTGCCACAACTTTTCAGTACTTTGCCATACTTTTCAGTACTTAGCCTCGACTTTGCCACAACTTTTCAGTACTTTGCCACACTTTTCAGTACTTTGCCACGATTTTGCCACAACTTTTCAGTACTTTGCCACAACTTTTCAGTACTTTACCACTCTTTTCAGTACTTAGCCACGACTTTGCCACAACTTTTCAGCACTTCGCCACAACTTTTTAGTACTTTGCCACACTTTTCAGTACATTGCCACGACTTTGCCACGACTTTTCAGTACTTTGCTACACTTTTCAGCACTTTGCCACAACTTTTCAGTACTTTGCCACTACTTTTCAGCACTTTGCCACAACTTTTCAGTACTTTGCCACACTTTTCAGCACTTTGCCACAACTTTTCAGTACTTTGCCACACTTTTCAGCACTTTGCCACAACTTTTCAGTACTTTGCCACACTTTTCAGCACTTTGCCACAACTTTTCAGTACTTTGCCACACTTTTCAGCACTTTGCCACAACTTTTCAGTACTTTGCCACATTTTCAGCACTTTGCCACAACTTTTCAGTACTTTGCCACGACTTTGCAGCACTTTGCCACAACTTTTCAGTACTTTACCACTCTTTTCATTACTTAGCCACGACTTTGCCACAACTTTTCATTACTTTGCCACACGTTTCAGTACTTTGCCACGACTTTTCAGTACTTTGCCACGACTTTTCAGTACTTTGCCACACTTTTCAGTACTTTGCCACGACTTTGCCACGACTTTTCAGTACTTTGCCACTACTTTTCAGCACTTTGCCACAACTTTTCAGTACTTTGCCACACTTTTCAACACTTTGCCACAACTTTTCTTTACTTTGCCACACTTTTCATTACTTTGCCACGACTTTGCAGCACTTTGCCACACTTTTCAGCACTTTGCCACAACTTTTCAGTACTTTGCCACACTTTTCAGCACTTTGCCACAACTTTTCAGTACTTTGCCACTCTTTTCAGTACTTTGCAACGACTTTGCAGCACTTTGCCACTCTTTTCAGTACTTTGCCACGACTTTGCTACAACTTTTCAGTACTTTGCCACACTTTTCAGTACTTTGCCACGACTTTTCAGCACTTCGCCACAACTTTTCAGTACTTTGCCACACTTTTCAGTACTTTGCCACGACTTTGCCACGACTTTTCAGTACTTTGCCACTACTTTTCAGCACTTTGCCACAACTTTTCAGTACTTTGCCACACTTTTCAGCACTTTGCCACAACTTTTCAGTACTTTGCCACACTTTTCAGCACTTTGCCACAACTTTTCAGTACTTTGCCACACTTTTCAGTACTTTGCCACGACTTTGCAGCACTTTGCCACAACTTTTCAGTACTTTGCCACTCTTTTCAGTACTTAGCCACGACTTTGCCACAACTTTTCAGTACTTTGCCACACTTTTCAGTGCTTTGCCACGACTTTTCAGCATTTCGCCACAACTTTTCAGTACTTTGCCACACTTTTCAGTACTTTGCCACGACTTTACCACGACTTTTCAGCACTTTGCCACAACTTTTCATAACTTGGCCACACTTTTCTGCACTTTGCCACAACTTTTCAGTACTTTGCCACACTTTTCAGTACTTTGCCACAACTTTTCAGTACTTTGCCATACTTTTCAGTACTTTGCCACAACTTTTCAGTACTTTGCCACTCTTTTCAGTACTTAGCCTCGACTTTGCCAAAACTTTTCAGTACTTTGCCACACTTTTCAGTACTTTGCAACGACTTTGCAGCACTTTGCCACAACTTTTCAGTACTTTGCCACACTTTTCAGTACGTTGCCACGACTTTGCCACGACGTTTCAGTACTTTGCCACTACTTTTCAGCGCTTTGCCACAACTTTTCAGTACTTTGCCACACTTTTCAGCACTTTGCCACAACTTTTCAGTACTTTGCCACACTTTTCAGCACTTTGCCACAACTTTTCTTTACTTTGCCACACTTTTCAGTACTTTGCCACGACTTTGCTCACTTTGCCACACTTTTCAGTACTTTGCCATACTTTTCAGTACTTTGCCTCGACTTTTCAGCACTTCGCCACAACTTTTCAGTACTTTGCCACACTTTTCAGTACTTTGCCACGACTTTTCAGTACTTTGCCATGACTTTGCAGCACTTTGCCACTCTTTTCAGTACTTTGCCACGATTTTGCCACAACTCTTCAGTACTTTGCCACACTTTTCAGTACTTTGCCACACTTTTCAGCACTTTGCCACAACTTTTCAGTACTTTGCCACACTTTTCAGCACTTTGCCACAACTTTTCAGTACTTTGCCACACTTTTCAGCACTTTGCCACAACTTTTCATAACTTGGCCACACTTTTCAGTACTTTGCCACAACTTTTCAGTACTTTGCCATACTTTTCAGTACTTTGCCACGACTTTGCAGCACTTTGCCACAACTTTTCAGTACTTTGCCACTCTTTTCAGTACTTAGCCTCGACTTTGCCACAACTTTTCAGTACTTTGCCACACTTTTCAGTACTTTGCCACGATTTTGCCACAACTCTTCAGTACTTTGCCACGCTTTTCGTACTTTGCCACGACTTTTCAGCACTTCGCCACAACTTTTCAGTACTTTGCCACACTTTTCAGTACATTGCCACGACTTTGCCACGACTTTTCAGTACTTTGCCACACTTTTCAGCACTTTGCCACAACTTTTCAGTACTTTGCCACACTTTTCAGCACTTTGCCACAACTTTTCAGTACTTTGCCACACTTTTCAGCACTTTGCCACGACTTTGCAGCACTTTGCCACAACTTTTCAGTACTTTACCACTCTTTTAAGTACTTAGCCACGACTTTGCCACAACTTTTCAGCACTTCGCCACAACTTTTTAGTACTTTGCCACACTTTTCAGTACATTGCCACGACTTTGCCACGACTTTTCAGTACTTTGCCACACTTTTCAGCACTTTGCCACAACTTTTCAGTACTTTGCCACTACTTTTCAGCACTTTGCCACAACTTTTCAGTACTTTGCCACACTTTTCAGCACTTTGCCACAACTTTTCAGTACTTTGCCACACTTTTCAGCACTTTGCCACAACTTTTCAGTACTTTGCCACACTTTTCAGTACTTTGCCACTACTTTTCAGCACTTTGCCACAACTTTTCAGTACTTTGCCACACTTTTCAGTACTTTGCCACTACTTTGCAGCACTTTGCCACAACTTTTCAGTACTTTACCACTCTTTTCAGTACTTAGCCACGACTTTGCCACAACTTTTCAGTACTTTGCCACACTTTTCAGTACTTTGCCACGACTTTTCAGCACTTCGCCACAACTTTTCAGTACTTTGCCACACTTTTCAGTACTTTGCCACGACTTTTCATACTTTGCCACTGCTTTTCAGCACTTTGCCACAACTTTTCAGTACTTTGCCACACTTTTCAGCACTTTGCCACAACTTTTCTTTACTTTGCCACACTTTTCAGTACTTTGCCACGACTTTGCAGCACTTTGCCACACTTTTCAGCACTTTGCCACAACTTTTCAGTACTTTGCCACACTTTTCAGCACTTTGCCACAACTTTTCAGTACTTTGCCACACTTTTCATCACTTTGCCACAACTTTTCAGTACTTTGCCACATTTTCAGCACTTTGCCACAACTTTTCTTTACTTTGCCACACTTTTCAGTACTTTGCCACGACTTTGCAGCACTTTGCCACACTTTTCAGCACTTTGCCACAACTTTTCAGTACTTTGCCACACTTTTCAGCACTTTGCCACAACTTTTCAGTACTTTGCCACACTTTTCAGCACTTTGCCACAACTTTTCATAACTTGGCCACACTTTTCTGCACTTTGCCACAACTTTTCAGTACTTTGCCACACTTTTCAGTACTTTGCCACAACTTTTCAGTACTTTGCCATACTTTTCAGTACTTTGCCACGACTTTGCAGCACTTTGCCACAACTTTTCAGTACTTTGCCACTCTTTTCAGTACTTAGCCTCGACTTTGCCACAACTTTTCAGTACTTTGCCACACTTTTCAGTACTTTGCCACGATTTTGCCACAACTTTTCAGTACTTTGCCACAACTTTTCAGTACTTTACCACTCTTTTCAGTACTTAGCCACGACTTTGCCACAACTTTTCAGCACTTCGCCACAACTTTTTAGTACTTTGCCACACTTTTCAGTACATTGCCACGACTTTGCCACGACTTTTCAGTACTTTGCCACACTTTTCAGCACTTTGCCACAACTTTTCAGTACTTTGCCACTACTTTTCAGCACTTTGCCACAACTTTTCAGTACTTTGCCACACTTTTCAGCACTTTGCCACAACTTTTCAGTACTTTGCCACACTTTTCAGCACTTTGCCACAACTTTTCAGTACTTTGCCACACTTTTCAGCACTTTGCCACAACTTTTCAGTACTTTGCCACACTTTTCAGCACTTTGCCACAACTTTTCAGTACTTTGCCACATTTTCAGCACTTTGCCACAACTTTTCAGTACTTTGCCACGACTTTGCAGCACTTTGCCACAACTTTTCAGTACTTTACCACTCTTTTCATTACTTAGCCACGACTTTGCCACAACTTTTCATTACTTTGCCACACGTTTCAGTACTTTGCCACGACTTTTCAGTACTTTGCCACGACTTTTCAGTACTTTGCCACACTTTTCAGTACTTTGCCACGACTTTGCCACGACTTTTCAGTACTTTGCCACTACTTTTCAGCACTTTGCCACAACTTTTCAGTACTTTGCCACACTTTTCAACACTTTGCCACAACTTTTCTTTACTTTGCCACACTTTTCATTACTTTGCCACGACTTTGCAGCACTTTGCCACACTTTTCAGCACTTTGCCACAACTTTTCAGTACTTTGCCACACTTTTCAGCACTTTGCCACAACTTTTCAGTACTTTGCCACTCTTTTCAGTACTTTGCAACGACTTTGCAGCACTTTGCCACTCTTTTCAGTACTTTGCCACGACTTTGCCACAACTTTTCAGTACTTTGCCACACTTTTCAGTACTTTGCCACGACTTTTCAGCACTTCGCCACAACTTTTCAGTACTTTGCCACACTTTTCAGTACTTTGCCACGACTTTGCCACGACTTTTCAGTACTTTGCCACTACTTTTCAGCACTTTGCCACAACTTTTCAGTACTTTGCCACACTTTTCAGCACTTTGCCACAACTTTTCAGTACTTTGCCACACTTTTCAGCACTTTGCCACAACTTTTCAGTACTTTGCCACACTTTTCAGTACTTTGCCACGACTTTGCAGCACTTTGCCACAACTTTTCAGTACTTTGCCACTCTTTTCAGTACTTAGCCACGACTTTGCCACAACTTTTCAGTACTTTGCCACACTTTTCAGTGCTTTGCCACGACTTTTCAGCATTTCGCCACAACTTTTCAGTACTTTGCCACACTTTTCAGTACTTTGCCACGACTTTACCACGACTTTTCAGCACTTTGCCACAACTTTTCATAACTTGGCCACACTTTTCTGCACTTTGCCACAACTTTTCAGTACTTTGCCACACTTTTCAGTACTTTGCCACAACTTTTCAGTACTTTGCCATACTTTTCAGTACTTTGCCACGACTTTGCAGCACTTTGCCACAACTTTTCAGTACTTTGCCACTCTTTTCAGTACTTAGCCTCGACTTTGCCAAAACTTTTCAGTACTTTGCCACACTTTTCAGTACTTTGCAACGACTTTGCAGCACTTAGCCACAACTTTTCAGTACTTTGCCACACTTTTCAGTACGTTGCCACGACTTTGCCACGACGTTTCAGTACTTTGCCACTACTTTTCAGCGCTTTGCCACAACTTTTCAGTACTTTGCCACACTTTTCAGCACTTTGCCACAACTTTTCAGTACTTTGCCACACTTTTCAGCACTTTGCCACAACTTTTCTTTACTTTGCCACACTTTTCAGTACTTTGCCACGACTTTGCTCACTTTGCCACACTTTTCAGTACTTTGCCATACTTTTCAGTACTTTGCCTCGACTTTTCAGCACTTCGCCACAACTTTTCAGTACTTTGCCACACTTTTCAGTACTTTGCCACGACTTTTCAGTACTTTGCCATGACTTTGCAGCACTTTGCCACTCTTTTCAGTACTTTGCCACGATTTTGCCACAACTCTTCAGTACTTTGCCACACTTTTCAGTACTTTGCCACACTTTTCAGCACTTTGCCACAACTTTTCAGTACTTTGCAACGACTTTGCAGCACTTTGCCACTCTTTTCAGTACTTTGCCACGACTTTGCCACTACTTTTCAGTACTTTGCCACACTTTTCAGTACTTTGCCACGACTTTTCAGCACTTCGCCACAACTTTTCAGTACTTTGCCACACTTTTCAGTACTTTGCCACGACTTTGCCACGACTTTTCAGTACTTTGCCACTACTTTTCAGCACTTTGCCACAACTTTTCAGTACTTTGCCACACTTTTCAGCACTTTGCCACAACTTTTTAGTACTTTGCCACACTTTTCAGCACTTTGCCACAACTTTTCAGTACTTTGCCACACTTTTCAGTACTTTGCCACGACTTTGCAGCACTTTGAAACAACTTTTCAGTACTTTGCCACTCTTTTCAGTACTTAGCCACGACTTTGCCACAACTTTTCAGTACTTTGCCACACTTTTCAGTGCTTTGCCACGACTTTTCAGCATTTCGCCACAACTTTTCAGTACTTTGCCACAATTTTCAGTACTTTGCCACGACTTTACCACGACTTTTCAGCACTTTGCCACAACTTTTCATAACTTGGCCACACTTTTCTGCACTTTGCCACAACTTTTCAGTACTTTGCCACTACTTTTCAGCACTTTGCCACAACTTTTCAGTACTTTGCCACACTTTTCAGTACTTTGCCACTACTTTGCAGCACTTTGCCACAACTTTTCAGTACTTTACCACTCTTTTCAGTACTTAGCCACGACTTTGCCACAACTTTTCAGTACTTTGCCACACTTTTCAGTACTTTGCCACTACTTTTCAGCACTTCGCCACAACTTTTCAGTACTTTGCCACACTTTTCAGTACTTTGCCACGACTTTTTAGTACTTTGCCACACTTTTCAGTACATTGCCACGACTTTGCCACGACTTTTCAGTACTTTGCCACACTTTTCAGCACTTTGCCACAACTTTTCAGTACTTTGCCACTACTTTTCAGCACTTTGCCACAACTTTTCAGTACTTTGCCACACTTTTCAGCACTTTGCCACAACTTTTCAGTACTTTGCCACACTTTTCAGCACTTTGCCACAACTTTTCAGTACT
Organism: Saccoglossus kowalevskii; assembly: GCF_978046115.1. Classification (NCBI taxonomy): domain Eukaryota; kingdom Metazoa; phylum Hemichordata; class Enteropneusta; family Harrimaniidae; genus Saccoglossus; species Saccoglossus kowalevskii. The sequence goes on along the minus strand of NW_028188619.1, from coordinate 3,152,461 downwards.
TTGCCACACTTTTCATTACTTAGCCACGACTTTGCCACAACTTTTCATTACTTTGCCACACGTTTCAGTACTTTGCCACGACTTTTCAGTACTTTGCCACGACTTTTCAGTACTTTGCCACACTTTTCAGTACTTTGCCACGACTTTGCCACGACTTTTCAGTACTTTGCCACTACTTTTCAGCACTTTGCCACAACTTTTCAGTACTTTGCCACACTTTTCAACACTTTGCCACAACTTTTCTTTACTTTGCCACACTTTTCATTACTTTGCCACGACTTTGCAGCACTTTGCCACACTTTTCAGCACTTTGCCACAACTTTTCAGTACTTTGCCACACTTTTCAGCACTTTGCCACAACTTTTCAGTACTTTGCCACTCTTTTCAGTACTTTGCAACGACTTTGCAGCACTTTGCCACTCTTTTCAGTACTTTGCCACGACTTTGCCACAACTTTTCAGTACTTTGCCACTCTTTTCAGTACTTAGCCTCGACTTTGCCAAAACTTTTCAGTACTTTGCCACAACTTTTCTTTACTTTGCCACACTTTTCATTACTTTGCCACGACTTTGCAGCACTTTGCCACACTTTTCAGCACTTTGCCACAACTTTTCAGTACTTTGCCACACTTTTCAGCACTCTGCCACAACTTTTCAGTACTTTGCCACTCTTTTCAGTACTTTGCAACGACTTTGCAGCACTTTGCCACTCTTTTCAGTACTTTGCCACGACTTTGCCACAACTTTTCAGTACTTTGCCACACTTTTCAGTACTTTGCCACGACTTTTCAGCACTTCGCCACAACTTTTCAGTACTTTGCCACACTTTTCAGTACTTTGCCACGACTTTGCCACCACTTTTCAGTACTTTGCCACTACTTTTCAGCACTTTGCCACAACTTTTCAGTACTTTGCCACACTTTTCAGCACTTTGCCACAACTTTTCAGTACTTTGCCACACTTTTCAGCACTTTGCCACAACTTTTCAGTACTTTGCCACACTTTTCAGTACTTTGCCACGACTTTGCAGCACTTTGCCACAACTTTTCAGTACTTTGCCACTCTTTTCAGTACTTAGCCACGACTTTGCCACAACTTTTCAGTACTTTGCCACACTTTTCAGTGCTTTGCCACGACTTTTCAGCATTTCGCCACAACTTTTCAGTACTTTGCCACACTTTTCAGTACTTTGCCACGACTTTACCACGACTTTTCAGCACTTTGCCACAACTTTTCATAACTTGGCCACACTTTTCTGCACTTTGCCACAACTTTTCAGTACTTTGCCACACTTTTCAGTACTTTGCCACAACTTTTCAGTACTTTGCCATACTTTTCAGTACTTTGCCACGACTTTGCAGCACTTTGCCACAACTTTTCAGTACTTTGCCACTCTTTTCAGTACTTAGCCTCGACTTTGCCAAAACTTTTCAGTACTTTGCCACACTTTTAAGTACTTTGCAACGACTTTGCAGCACTTAGCCACAACTTTTCAGTACTTTGCCACACTTTTCAGTACGTTGCCACGACTTTGCCACGACGTTTCAGTACTTTGCCACTACTTTTCAGCGCTTTGCCACAACTTTTCAGTACTTTGCCACACTTTTCAGCACTTTGCCACAACTTTTCAGTACTTTGCCACACTTTTCAGCACTTTGCCACAACTTTGCTCACTTTGCCACACTTTTCAGTACTTTGCCATACTTTTCAGTACTTTGCCTCGACTTTTCAGCACTTCGCCACAACTTTTCAGTACTTTGCCACACTTTTCAGTACTTTGCCACGACTTTTCAGTACTTTGCCATGACTTTGCAGCACTTTGCCACTCTTTTCAGTACTTTGCCACGATTTTGCCACAACTCTTAAGTACTTTGCCACACTTTTCAGTACTTTGCCACACTTTTCAGCACTTTGCCACAACTTTTCAGTACTTTGCCACACTTTTCAGTACTTTGCAACGACTTTGCAGCACTTTGCCACTCTTTTCAGTACTTTGCCACGACTTTGCCACAACTTTTCAGTACTTTGCCACACTTTTCAGTACTTTGCCACGACTTTTCAGCACTTCGCCATAACTTTTCAGTACTTTGCCACACTTTTCAGTACTTTGCAACGACTTTGCAGCACTTTGCCACTCTTTTCAGTACTTTGCCACGACTTTGCCACAACTTTTCAGTACTTTGCCACACTTTTCAGTACTTTGCCACGACTTTGCCACGACTTTTCAGTACTTTGCCACTACTTTTCAGCACTTTGCCACAACTTTTCAGTACTTTGCCACACTTTTCAGCACTTTGCCACAACTTTTTAGTACTTTGCCACACTTTTCAGCACTTTGCCACAACTTTTCAGTACTTTGCCACACTTTTCAGTACTTTGCCACGACTTTGCAGCACTTTGAAACAACTTTTCAGTACTTTGCCACTCTTTTCAGTACTTAGCCACGACTTTGCCACAACTTTTCAGTACTTTGCCACACTTTTCAGTGCTTTGCCACGACTTTTCAGCATTTCGCCACAACTTTTCAGTACTTTGCCACAATTTTCAGTACTTTGCCACGACTTTACCACGACTTTTCAGCACTTTGCCACAACTTTTCATAACTTGGCCACACTTTTCTGCACTTTGCCACAACTTTTCAGTACTTTGCCACTACTTTTCAGCACTTTGCCACAACTTTTCAGTACTTTGCCACACTTTTCAGTACTTTGCCACTACTTTGCAGCACTTTGCCACAACTTTTCAGTACTTTACCACTCTTTTCAGTACTTAGCCACGACTTTGCCACAACTTTTCAGTACTTTGCCACACTTTTCAGTACTTTGCCACTACTTTTCAGCACTTCGCCACAACTTTTCAGTACTTTGCCACACTTTTCAGTACTTTGCCACGACTTTTTAGTACTTTGCCACACTTTTCAGTACATTGCCACGACTTTGCCACGACTTTTCAGTACTTTGCCACACTTTTCAGCACTTTGCCACAACTTTTCAGTACTTTGCCACTACTTTTCAGCACTTTGCCACAACTTTTCAGTACTTTGCCACACTTTTCAGCACTTTGCCACAACTTTCCAGTACTTTGCCACACTTTTCAGCACTTTGCCACAACTTTTCAGTACTTTGCCACACTTTTCAGCACTTTGTCACAACTTTTCAGTACTTTGCCACACTTTTCAGCACTTTGCCACAACTTTTCAGTACTTTGCCACATTTTCAGCACTTTGCCACGACTTTTCAGTACTTTGCCACGACTTTTCAGTACTTTGCCACACTTTTCATTACTTAGCCACGACTTTGCCACAACTTTTCATTACTTTGCCACACGTTTCAGTACTTTGCCACGACTTTTCAGTACTTTGCCACGACTTTTCAGTACTTTGCCACACTTTTCAGTACTTTGCCACGACTTTGCCACGACTTTTCAGTACTTTGCCACTACTTTTCAGCACTTTGCCACAACTTTTCAGTACTTTGCCACACTTTTCAACACTTTGCCACAACTTTTCTTTACTTTGCCACACTTTTCATTACTTTGCCACGACTTTGCAGCACTTTGCCACACTTTTCAGCACTTTGCCACAACTTTTCAGTACTTTGCCACACTTTTCAGCACTTTGCCACAACTTTTCAGTACTTTGCCACTCTTTTCAGTACTTTGCAACGACTTTGCAGCACTTTGCCACTCTTTTCAGTACTTTGCCACGACTTTGCCACAACTTTTCAGTACTTTGCCACACTTTTCAGTACTTTGCCACGACTTTTCAGCACTTCGCCACAACTTTTCAGTACTTTGCCACACTTTTCAGTACTTTGCCACGACTTTGCCACGACTTTTCAGTACTTTGCCACTACTTTTCAGCACTTTGCCACAACTTTTCAGTACTTTGCCACAACTTTTCTTTACTTTGCCACACTTTTCATTACTTTGCCACGACTTTGCAGCACTTTGCCACACTTTTCAGCACTTTGCCACAACTTTTCAGTACTTTGCCACACTTTTCAGCACTCTGCCACAACTTTTCAGTACTTTGCCACTCTTTTCAGTACTTTGCAACGACTTTGCAGCACTTTGCCACTCTTTTCAGTACTTTGCCACGACTTTGCCACAACTTTTCAGTACTTTGCCACACTTTTCAGTACTTTGCCACGACTTTTCAGCACTTCGCCACAACTTTTCAGTACTTTGCCACACTTTTCAGTACTTTGCCACGACTTTGCCACGACTTTTCAGTACTTTGCCACTACTTTTCAGCACTTTGCCACAACTTTTCAGTACTTTGCCACACTTTTCAGCACTTTGCCACAACTTTTCAGTACTTTGCCACACTTTTCAGCACTTTGCCACAACTTTTCAGTACTTTGCCACACTTTTCAGTACTTTGCCACGACTTTGCAGCACTTTGCCACAACTTTTCAGTACTTTGCCACTCTTTTCAGTACTTAGCCACGACTTTGCCACAACTTTTCAGTACTTTGCCACACTTTTCAGTGCTTTGCCACGACTTTTCAGCATTTCGCCACAACTTTTCAGTACTTTGCCACACTTTTCAGTACTTTGCCACGACTTTACCACGACTTTTCAGCACTTTGCCACAACTTTTCATAACTTGGCCACACTTTTCTGCACTTTGCCACAACTTTTCAGTACTTTGCCACACTTTTCAGTACTTTGCCACAACTTTTCAGTACTTTGCCATACTTTTCAGTACTTTGCCACGACTTTGCAGCACTTTGCCGCAACTTTTCAGTACTTTGCCACTCTTTTCAGTACTTAGCCTCGACTTTGCCAAAACTTTTCAGTACTTTGCCACACTTTTAAGTACTTTGCAACGACTTTGCAGCACTTAGCCACAACTTTTCAGTACTTTGCCACACTTTTCAGTACGTTGCCACGACTTTGCCACGACGTTTCAGTACTTTGCCACTACTTTTCAGCGCTTTGCCACAACTTTTCAGTACTTTGCCACACTTTTCAGCACTTTGCCACAACTTTTCAGTACTTTGCCACACTTTTCAGCACTTTGCCACAACTTTGCTCACTTTGCCACACTTTTCAGTACTTTGCCATACTTTTCAGTACTTTGCCTCGACTTTTCAGCACTTCGCCACAACTTTTCAGTACTTTGCCACACTTTTCAGTACTTTGCCACGACTTTTCAGTACTTTGCCATGACTTTGCAGCACTTTGCCACTCTTTTCAGTACTTTGCCACGATTTTGCCACAACTCTTAAGTACTTTGCCACACTTTTCAGTACTTTGCCACACTTTTCAGCACTTTGCCACAACTTTTCAGTACTTTGCCACACTTTTCAGTACTTTGCAACGACTTTGCAGCACTTTGCCACTCTTTTCAGTACTTTGCCACGACTTTGCCACAACTTTTCAGTACTTTGCCACACTTTTCAGTACTTTGCCACGACTTTTCAGCACTTCGCCACAACTTTTCAGTACTTTGCCACACTTTTCAGTACTTTGCAACGACTTTGCAGCACTTTGCCACTCTTTTCAGTACTTTGCCACGACTTTGCCACAACTTTTCAGTACTTTGCCACACTTTTCAGTACTTTGCCACGACTTTGCCACGACTTTTCAGTACTTTGCCACTACTTTTCAGCACTTTGCCACAACTTTTCAGTACTTTGCCACACTTTTCAGCACTTTGCCACAACTTTTTAGTACTTTGCCACACTTTTCAGCACTTTGCCACAACTTTTCAGTACTTTGCCACACTTTTCAGTACTTTGCCACGACTTTGCAGCACTTTGAAACAACTTTTCAGTACTTTGCCACTCTTTTCAGTACTTAGCCACGACTTTGCCACAACTTTTCAGTACTTTGCCACACTTTTCAGTGCTTTGCCACGACTTTTCAGCATTTCGCAACAACTTTTCAGTACTTTGCCACAATTTTCAGTACTTTGCCACGACTTTACCACGACTTTTCAGCACTTTGCCACAACTTTTCATAACTTGGCCACACTTTTCTGCACTTTGCCACAACTTTTCAGTACTTTGCCACTACTTTTCAGCACTTTGCCACAACTTTTCAGTACTTTGCCACACTTTTCAGTACTTTGCCACTACTTTGCAGCACTTTGCCACAACTTTTCAGTACTTTACCACTCTTTTCAGTACTTAGCCACGACTTTGCCACAACTTTTCAGTACTTTGCCACACTTTTCAGTACTTTGCCACTACTTTTCAGCACTTCGCCACAACTTTTCAGTACTTTGCCACACTTTTCAGTACTTTGCCACGACTTTTTAGTACTTTGCCACACTTTTCAGTACATTGCCACGATTTTGCCACGACTTTTCAGTACTTTGCCACACTTTTCAGCACTTTGCCACAACTTTTCAGTACTTTGCCACTACTTTTCAGCACTTTGCCACAACTTTTCAGTACTTTGCCACACTTTTCAGCACTTTGCCACAACTTTTCAGTACTTTGCCACACTTTTCAGCACTTTGCCACAACTTTTCAGTACTTTGCCACACTTTTCAGCACTTTGTCACAACTTTTCAGTACTTTGCCACACTTTTCAGCACTTTGCCACAACTTTTCAGTACTTTGCCACATTTTCAGCACTTTGCCACGACTTTTCAGTACTTTGCCACGACTTTTCAGTACTTTGCCACACTTTTCATTACTTAGCCACGACTTTGCCACAACTTTTCATTACTTTGCCACACGTTTCAGTACTTTGCCACGACTTTTCAGTACTTCGCCACGACTTTTCAGTACTTTGCCACACTTTTCAGTACTTTGCCACGACTTTGCCACGACTTTTCAGTACTTTGCCACTACTTTTCAGCACTTTGCCACAACTTTTCAGTACTTTGCCACACTTTTCAGTACTTTGCCACTACTTTGCAGCACTTTGCCACAACTTTTCAGTACTTTACCACTCATTTCAGTACTTAGCCACGACTTTGCCACAACTTTTCAGTACTTTGCCACACTTTTCAGTACTTTGCCACTACTTTTCAGCACTTCGCCACAACTTTTCAGTACTTTGCCACACTTTTCAGTACTTTGCCACGACTTTTTAGTACTTTGCCACACTTTTCAGTACATTGCCACGACTTTGCCACGACTTTTCAGTACTTTGCCACACTTTTCAGCACTTTGCCACAACTTTTCAGTACTTTGCCACTACTTTTCAGCACTTTGCCACAACTTTTCAGTACTTTGCCACACTTTTCAGCACTTTGCCACAACTTTTCAGTACTTTGCCACACTTTTCAGCACTTTGCCACAACTTTTCAGTACTTTGCCACACTTTTCAGCACTTTGTCACAACTTTTCAGTACTTTGCCACACTTTTCAGCACTTTGCCACAACTTTTCAGTACTTTGCCACATTTTCAGCACTTTGCCACGACTTTTCAGTACTTTGCCACGACTTTTCAGTACTTTGCCACATTTTTCATTACTTAGCCACGACTTTGCCACAACTTTTCATTACTTTGCCACACGTTTCAGTACTTTGCCACGACTTTTCAGTACTTTGCCACGACTTTTCAGTACTTTGCCACACTTTTCAGTACTTTGCCACGACTTTGCCACGACTTTTCAGTACTTTGCCACTACTTTTCAGCACTTTGCCACAACTTTTCAGTACTTTGCCACACTTTTCAACACTTTGCCACAACTTTTCTTTACTTTGCCACACTTTTCATTACTTTGCCACGACTTTGCAGCACTTTGCCACACTTTTCAGCACTTTGCCACAACTTTTCAGTACTTTGCCACACTTTTCAGCACTTTGCCACAACTTTTCAGTACTTTGCCACTCTTTTCAGTACTTTGCAACGACTTTGCAGCACTTTGCCACACTTTTCAGTACTTTGCCACGACTTTTCAGCACTTCGCCACAACTTTTCAGTACTTTGCCACACTTTTCAGTACTTTGCCACGACTTTTCAGTACTTTGCCACTACTTTTCAGCACTTTGCCACAACTTTTCAGTACTTTGCCACACTTTTCAGCACTTTGCCACAACTTTTCAGTACTTTGCCACACTTTTCAGCACTTTGCCACAACTTTTCAGTACCTTGCCACACTTTTCAGTACTTTGCCACGACTTTGCAGCACTTTGCCACAACTTTTCAGTACTTTGCCACTCTTTTCAGTACTTAGCCACGACTTTGCCACAACTTTTCAGTACTTTGCCACACTTTTCAGTGCTTTGCCACGACTTTTCAGCATTTCGCCACAACTTTTCAGTACTTTGCCACACTTTTCAGTACTTTGCCACGACTTTACCACGACTTTTCAGCACTTTGCCACAACTTTTCATAACTTGGCCACACTTTTCTGCACTTTGCCACAACTTTTCAGTACTTTGCCACACTTTTCAGTACTTTGCCACAACTTTTCAGTACTTTGCCATACTTTTCAGTACTTTGCCACGACTTTGCAGCACTTTGCCACAACTTTTCAGTACTTTGCCACTCTTTTCAGTACTTAGCCTCGACTTTGCCAAAACTTTTCAGTACTTTGCCACACTTTTCAGTACTTTGCAACGACTTTGCAGCACTTTGCCACAACTTTTCAGTACTTTGCCACACTTTTCAGTACGTTGCCACGACTTTGCCACGACGTTTCAGTACTTTGCCACTACTTTTCAGCGCTTTGCCACAACTTTTCAGTACTTTGCCACACTTTTCAGCACTTTGCCACAACTTTTCAGTACTTTGCCACACTTTTCAGCACTTTGCCACAACTTTTCTTTACTTTGCCACACTTTTCAGTACTTTGCCACGACTTTGCTCACTTTGCCACACTTTTCAGTATTTTGCCATACTTTTCAGTACTTTGCCTCGACTTTTCAGCACTTCGCCACAACTTTTCAGTACTTTGCCACACTTTTCAGCACTTTGCCACAACTTTTCTTTACTTTGCCACACTTTTCAGTACTTTGCCACGACTTTGCTCACTTTGCCACACTTTTCAGTATTTTGCCATACTTTTCAGTACTTTGCCTCGACTTTTCAGCACTTCGCCACAACTTTTCAGTACTTTGCCACACTTTTCAGTACTTTGCCACGACTTTGCCACGACTTTTCAGTACTTTGCCACTACTTTTCAGCACTTTGCCACAACTTTTCAGTACTTTGCCACACTTTTCAGTACTTTGCCACGACTTTTTAGTACTTTGCCACACTTTTCAGTACATTGCCACGACTTTGCCACGACTTTTCAGTACTTTGCCACACTTTTCAGCACTTTGCCACAACTTTTCAGTACTTTGCCACTACTTTTCAGCACTTTGCCACAACTTTTCAGTACTTTGCCACACTTTTCAGCACTTTGCCACAACTTTTCAGTACTTTGCCACACTTTTCAGCACTTTGCCACAACTTTTCAGTACTTTGCCACACTTTTCAGCACTTTGTCACAACTTTTCAGTACTTTGCCACACTTTTCAGCACTTTGCCACAACTTTTCAGTACTTTGCCACATTTTCAGCACTTTGCCACGACTTTTCAGTACTTTGCCACGACTTTTCAGTACTTTGCCACACTTTTCATTACTTAGCCACGACTTTGCCACAACTTTTCATTACTTTGCCACACGTTTCAGTACTTTGCCACGACTTTTCAGTACTTTGCCACGACTTTTCAGTACTTTGCCACACTTTTCAGTACTTTGCCACGACTTTGCCACGACTTTTCAGTACTTTGCCACTACTTTTCAGCACTTTGCCACAACTTTTCAGTACTTTGCCACACTTTTCAACACTTTGCCACAACTTTTCTTTACTTTGCCACACTTTTCATTACTTTGCCACGACTTTGCAGCACTTTGCCACACTTTTCAGCACTTTGCCACAACTTTTCAGTACTTTGCCACACTTTTCAGCACTTTGCCACAACTTTTCAGTACTTTGCCACTCTTTTCAGTACTTTGCAACGACTTTGCAGCACTTTGCCACACTTTTCAGTACTTTGCCACGACTTTTCAGCACTTCGCCACAACTTTTCAGTACTTTGCCACACTTTTCAGTACTTTGCCACGACTTTTCAGTACTTTGCCACTACTTTTCAGCACTTTGCCACAACTTTTCAGTACTTTGCCACACTTTTCAGCACTTTGCCACAACTTTTCAGTACTTTGCCACACTTTTCAGCACTTTGCCACAACTTTTCAGTACTTTGCCACACTTTTCAGTACTTTGCCACGACTTTGCAGCAGTTTGCCACAACTTTTCAGTACTTTGCCACTCTTTTCAGTACTTAGCCACGACTTTGCCACAACTTTTCAGTACTTTGCCACACTTTTCAGTGCTTTGCCACGACTTTTCAGCATTTCGCCACAACTTTTCAGTACTTTGCCACACTTTTCAGTACTTTGCCACGACTTTACCACGACTTTTCAGCACTTTGCCACAACTTTTCATAACTTGGCCACACTTTTCTGCACTTTGCCACAACTTTTCAGTACTTTGCCACACTTTTCAGTACTTTGCCACAACTTTTCAGTACTTTGCCATACTTTTCAGTACTTTGCCACGACTTTGCAGCACTTTGCCACAACTTTTCAGTACTTTGCCACTCTTTTCAGTACTTAGCCTCGACTTTGCCAAAACTTTTCAGTACTTTGCCACACTTTTCAGTACTTTGCAACGACTTTGCAGCACTTTGCCACAACTTTTCAGTACTTTGCCACACTTTTCAGTACGTTGCCACGACTTTGCCACGACGTTTCAGTACTTTGCCACTACTTTTCAGCGCTTTGCCACAACTTTTCAGTACTTTGCCACACTTTTCAGCACTTTGCCACAACTTTTCAGTACTTTGCCACACTTTTCAGCACTTTGCCACAACTTTTCTTTACTTTGCCACACTTTTCAGTACTTTGCCACGACTTTGCTCACTTTGCCACACTTTTCAGTATTTTGCCATACTTTTCAGTACTTTGCCTCGACTTTTCAGCACTTCGCCACAACTTTTCAGTACTTTGCCACACTTTTCAGCACTTTGCCACAACTTTTCTTTACTTTGCCACACTTTTCAGTACTTTGCCACGACTTTGCTCACTTTGCCACACTTTTCAGTATTTTGCCATACTTTTCAGTACTTTGCCTCGACTTTTCAGCACTTCGCCACAACTTTTCAGTACTTTGCCACACTTTTCAGTACTTTGCCACGACTTTGCCACGACTTTTCAGTACTTTGCCACTACTTTTCAGCACTTTGCCACAACTTTTCAGTACTTTGCCACACTTTTCAGCACTTTGCCACAACTTTTCAGTACTTTGCCACACTTTTCAGCACTTTGCCACAACTTTTCAGTACTTTGCCACACTTTTCAGTACTTTGCCACGACTTTGCAGCACTTTGCCACAACTTTTCAGTACTTTGCCACTCTTTTCAGTACTTAGCCACGACTTTGCCACAACTTTTCAGTACTTTGCCACACTTTTCAGTGCTTTGCCACGACTTTTCAGCATTTCGCCACAACTTTTCAGTACTTTGCCACACTTTTCAGTACTTTGCCACGACTTTACCACGACTTTTCAGCACTTTGCCACAACTTTTCATAACTTGGCCACACTTTTCTGCACTTTGCCACAACTTTTCAGTACTTTGCCACACTTTTCAGTACTTTGCCACAACTTTTCAGTACTTTGCCATACTTTTCAGTACTTTGCCACGACTTTGCAGCACTTTGCCACAACTTTTCAGTACTTTGCCACTCTTTTCAGTACTTAGCCTCGACTTTGCCAAAACTTTTCAGTACTTTGCCACACTTTTCAGTACTTTGCAACGACTTTGCAGCACTTTGCCACAACTTTTCAGTACTTTGCCACACTTTTCAGTACGTTGCCACGACTTTGCCACGACGTTTCAGTACTTTGCCACTACTTTTCAGCGCTTTGCCACAACTTTTCAGTACTTTGCCACACTTTTCAGCACTTTGCCACAACTTTTCAGTACTTTGCCACACTTTTCAGCACTTTGCCACAACTTTTCTTTACTTTGCCACACTTTTCAGTACTTTGCCACACTTTTCAGCACTTTGCCACGACTTTTCAGTACTTTGCCATGACTTTGCAGCACTTTGCCACTCTTTTCAGTACTTTGCCACGATTTTGCCACAACTCTTCAGTACTTTGCCACACTTTTCAGTACTTTGCCACACTTTTCAGCACTTTGCCACAACTTTTCAGTACTTTGCCACACATTTCAGTACTTTGCAACGACTTTGCAGCACTTTGCCAATCTTTTCAGTACTTTGCCACGACTTTGCCACAACTTTTCAGTACTTTGCCACACTTTTCAGTACTTTGCCACGACTTTTCAGCACTTCGCCACAACTTTTCAGTACTTTGCCACACTTTTCAGTACTTTGCCACGACTTTGCCACGACTTTTCAGTACTTTGCCACTACTGCTCAGCACTTTGCCACAACTTTTCAGTACTTTGCCACACTTTTCAGTACTTTGCCACGACTTTGCAGCACTTTGAAACAACTTTTCAGTACTTTGCCACTCTTTTCAGTACTTAGCCACGACTTTGCCACAACTTTTCAGTACTTTGCCACACTTTTCAGTGCTTTGCCACGACTTTTCAGCATTTCGCCACAACTTTTCAGTACTTTGCCACAATTTTCAGTACTTTGCCACGACTTTACCACGACTTTTCAGCACTTTGCCACAACTTTTCATAACTTGGCCACACTTTTCTGCACTTTGCCACAACTTTTCAGTACTTTGCCACACTTTTCAGTACTTAGCCTCGACTTTGCCACAACTTTTCAGTACTTTGCCACACTTTTCAGTACTTTGCCATGACTTTGCAGCACTTTGCCACTCTTTTCAGTACTTTGCCACGATTTTGCCACAACTCTTCAGTACTTTGCCACGCATTTCAGTACTTTGCCACGACTTTTCAGCACTTCGCCACAACTTTTCAGTACTTTGCCACATTTTCAGTACATTGCCACGACTTTGCCACGACTTTTCAGTACTTTGCCACACTTTTCAGCACTTTGCCACAACTTTTCAGTACTTTGCCACACTTTTCAGCACTTTGCCACAACTTTTCAGTACTTTGCCACACTTTTCAGCACTTTGCCACGACTTTGCAGCACTTTGCCACAACTTTTCAGTACTTTACCACTCTTTTCAGTACTTAGCCACGACTTTGCCACAACTTTTCAGCACTTCGCCACAACTTTTCAGTACTTTGCCACACTTTTCAGTACATTGCCACGACTTTGCCACGACTTTTCAGTACTTTGCCACACTTTTCAGCACTTTGCCACAACTTTTCAGTACTTTGCCACTACTTTTCAGCACTTTGCCACAACTTTTCAGTACTTTGCCACACTTTTCAGCACTTTGCCACAACTTTTCAGCACTTCGCCACAACTTTTCAGTACTTTGCCACTCTTTTCAGTACTTAGCCTCGACTTTGCCAAAACTTTTCAGTACTTTGCCACACTTTTCAGTACTTTGCAACGACTTTGCAGCACTTTGCCACAACTTTTCAGTACTTTGCCACACTTTTCAGTACGTTGCCACGACTTTGCCACGACGTTTCAGTACTTTGCCACTACTTTTCAGCGCTTTGCCACAACTTTTCAGTACTTTGCCACACTTTTCAGCACTTTGCCACAACTTTTCAGTACTTTGCCACACTTTTCAGCACTTTGCCACAACTTTTCTTTACTTTGCCACACTTTTCAGTACTTTGCCACGACTTTGCTCACTTTGCCACACTTTTCAGTATTTTGCCATACTTTTCAGTACTTTGCCTCGACTTTTCAGCACTTCGCCACAACTTTTCAGTACTTTGCCACACTTTTCAGTACTTTGCCACGACTTTTCAGTACTTTGCCATGACTTTGCAGCACTTTGCCACTCTTTTCAGTACTTTGCCACGATTTTGCCACAACTCTTCAGTACTTTGCCACACTTTTCAGTACTTTGCCACACTTTTCAGCACTTTGCCACAACTTTTCAGTACTTTGCCACACTTTTCAGTACTTTGCAACGACTTTGCAGCACTTTGCCAATCTTTTCAGTACTTTGCCACGACTTTGCCACAACTTTTCAGTACTTTGCCACACTTTTCAGTACTTTGCCACGACTTTTCAGCACTTCGCCACAACTTTTCAGTACTTTGCCACACTTTTCAGTACTTTGCCACGACTTTGCCACGACTTTTCAGTACTTTGCCACTACTGCTCAGCACTTTGCCACAACTTTTCAGTACTTTGCCACACTTTTCAGCACTTTGCCACAACTTTTTAGTACTTTGCCACACTTTTCAGCACTTTGCCACAACTTTTCAGTACTTTGCCACACTTTTCAGTACTTTGCCACGACTTTGCAGCACTTTGAAACAACTTTTCAGTACTTTGCCACTCTTTTCAGTACTTAGCCACGACTTTGCCACAACTTTTCAGTACTTTGCCACACTTTTCAGTGCTTTGCCACGACTTTTCAGCATTTCGCCACAACTTTTCAGTACTTTGCCACAATTTTCAGTACTTTGCCACGACTTTACCACGACTTTTCAGCACTTTGCCACAACTTTTCATAACTTGGCCACACTTTTCTGCACTTTGCCACAACTTTTCAGTACTTTGCCACACTTTTCAGTACTTAGCCTCGACTTTGCCACAACTTTTCAGTACTTTGCCACACTTTTCAGTACTTTGCCATGACTTTGCAGCACTTTGCCACTCTTTTCAGTACTTTGCCACGATTTTGCCACAACTCTTCAGTACTTTGCCACGCATTTCAGTACTTTGCCACGACTTTTCAGCACTTCGCCACAACTTTTCAGTACTTTGCCACATTTTCAGTACATTGCCACGACTTTGCCACGACTTTTCAGTACTTTGCCACACTTTTCAGCACTTTGCCACAACTTTTCAGTACTTTGCCACACTTTTCAGCACTTTGCCACAACTTTTCAGTACTTTGCCACACTTTTCAGCACTTTGCCACGACTTTGCAGCACTTTGCCACAACTTTTCAGTACTTTACCACTCTTTTCAGTACTTAGCCACGACTTTGCCACAACTTTTCAGCACTTCGCCACAACTTTTCAGTACTTTGCCACACTTTTCAGTACATTGCCACGACTTTGCCACGACTTTTCAGTACTTTGCCACACTTTTCAGCACTTTGCCACAACTTTTCAGTACTTTGCCACTACTTTTCAGCACTTTGCCACAACTTTTCAGTACTTTGCCACACTTTTCAGCACTTTGCCACAACTTTTCAGTACTTTGCCACACTTTTCAGCACTTTGCCACAACTTTTCAGTACTTTGCCACACTTTTCAGTACTTTGCCACTACTTTGCAGCACTTTGCCACAACTTTTCAGTACTTTACCACTCTTTTCAGTACTTAGCCACGACTTTGCCACAACTTTTCAGTACTTTGCCACACTTTTCAGTACTTTGCCACGACTTTTCAGCACTTTGCCACAACTTTTCAGTACTTTGCCACACTTTTCAGTACTTTGCCACGACTTTGCCACGACTTTTCAGTATTTTGCCACTGCTTTACAGCACTTTGCCACAACTTTTCTTTACTTTGCCCCACTTTTCAGTACTTTGCCACGACTTTGCAGCACTTTGCCACACTTTTCAGCACTTTGCCACAACTTTTCAGTACTTTGCCACACTTTTCAGCACTTTGCCACAACTTTTCAGTACTTTGCCACACTTTTCAGCACTTTGCCACAACTTTTCAGTACTTTGCCACACTTTTCAGCACTTTGCCACAACTTTTCAGTACTTTGCCACACTTTTCAGTACTTTGCCACGACTTTGCAGCACTTTGCCACAACTTTTCAGTACTTTACCACTCTTTTCATTACTTAGCCACGACTTTGCCACAACTTTTCAGTACTTTGCCACACTTTTCAGTACTTTGCCACGACTTTTCTGTACTTTGCCACGACTTTTCAGTACTTTGCCACACTTTTCAGTACTTTGCCACGACTTTGCCACGACTTTTCAGTACTTTGCCACTACTTTCCAGCACTTTGCCACAACTTTTCAGTACTTTGCCACACTTTTCAGCACTTTGCCACAACTTTTCTTTACTTTGCCACACTTTTCAGTACTTTGCCACGACTTTGCAGCACTTTGCCACACTTTTCAGCACTTTGCCACAACTTTTCAGTACTTTGCCACACTTTTCAGCACTTTGCCACAACTTTTCAGTACTTTGCCACACTTTTCAGCACTTTGCCACAACTTTTCATAACTTGGCCACACTTTTCTGCACTTTGCCACAACTTTTCAGTACTTTGCCACACTTTTCAGTACTTTGCCACAACTTTTCAGTACTTTGCCATACTTTTCAGTACTTTGCCACGACTTTGCAGCACTTTGCCACAACTTTTCAGTACTTTGCCACTCTTTTCAGTACTTAGCCTCGACTTTGCCACAACTTTTCAGTACTTTGCCACACTTTTCAGTACTTTGCCACGATTTTGCCACAACTCTTCAGTACTTTGCCACGCTTTTCAGTACTTTGCCACGACTTTTCAGCACTTCGCCACAACTTTTCAGTACTTTGCCACACTTTTCAGTACATTGCCACGACTTTGCCACGACTTTTCAGTACTTTGCCACACTTTTCAGCACTTTGCCACAACTTTTCAGTACTTTGCCACACTTTTCAGCACTTTGCCACAACTTTTCAGTACTTTGCCACACTTTTCAGCACTTTGCCACGACTTTGCAGCACTTTGCCACAAGTTTTCAGTACTTTACCACTCTTTTCAGTACTTAGCCACGACTTTGCCACAACTTTTCAGCACTTCGCCACAACTTTTTAGTACTTTGCCACACTTTTCAGTACATTGCCACGACTTTGCCACGACTTTTCAGTACTTTGCCACACTTTTCAGCACTTTGCCACAACTTTTCAGTACTTTGCCACTACTTTTCAGCACTTTGCCACAACTTTTCAGTACTTTGCCACACTTTTCAGTACTTTGCCACGACTTTGCCACGACTTTTCAGTATTTTGCCACTGCTTTTCAGCACTTTGCCACAACTTTTCAGTACTTTGCCACACTTTTCAGCACTTCGCCACAACTTTTCAGTACTTTGCCACACTTTTCAGTACTTTGCCACGACTTTGCCACGACTTTTCAGTATTTTGCCACTGCTTTTCAGCACTTTGCCACAACTTTTCAGTACTTTGCCACGACTTTGCAGCACTTTGCCACAACTTTTCAGTACTTTGCCACTCTTTTCAGTACTTAGCCTCGACTTTGCCACAACTTTTCAGTACTTTGCCACACTTTTCAGTACTTTGCCACGATTTTGCCACAACTCTTCAGTACTTTGCCACGCTTTTCAGTACTTTGCCACGACTTTTCAGCACTTCGCCACAACTTTTCAGTACTTTGCCACACTTTTCAGTACATTGCCACGACTTTGCCACGACTTTTCAGTACTTTGCCACACTTTTCAGCACTTTGCCACAACTTTTCAGTACTTTGCCAGACTTTTCAGCACTTTGCCACAACTTTTCAGTACTTTGCCACACTTTTCAGCACTTTGCCACGACTTTGCAGCACTTTGCCACAACTTTTCAGTACTTTACCACTCTTTTCAGTACTTAGCCACGACTTTGCCACAACTTTTCAGCACTTCGCCACAACTTTTTAGTACTTTGCCACACTTTTCAGTACATTGCCACGACTTTGCCACGACTTTTCAGTACTTTGCCACACTTTTCAGCACTTTGCCACAACTTTTCAGTACTTTGCCACTACTTTTCAGCACTTTGCCACAACTTTTCAGTACTTTGCCACACTTTTCAGCACTTTGCCACAACTTTTCAGTACTTTGCCACACTTTTCAGCACTTTGCCACAACTTTTCAGTACTTTGCCACACTTTTCAGTACTTTGCCACTACTTTGCAGCACTTTGCCACAACTTTTCAGTACTTTACCACTCTTTTCAGTACTTAGCCACGACTTTGCGACAACTTTTCAGTACTTTGCCACACTTTTCAGTACTTTGCCACGACTTTTCAGCACTTCGCCACAACTTTTCAGTACTTTGCCACGACTTTGCCACGACTTTTCAGTACTTTGCCACTACTTTCCAGCACTTTGCCACAACTTTTCAGTACTTTGCCACACTTTTCAGCACTTTGCCACAACTTTTCTTTACTTTGCCACACTTTTCAGTACTTTGCCACGACTTTGCAGCACGTTGCCACACTTTTCAGCACTTTGCCACAACTTTTCAGTACTTTGCCACACTTTTCAGCACTTTGCCACAACTTTTCAGTACTTTGCCACACTTTTCAGCACTTTGCCACAACTTTTCATAACTTGGCCACACTTTTCTGCACTTTGCCACAACTTTTCAGTACTTTGCCACACTTTTCAGTACTTTGCCACAACTTTTCAGTTCTTTGCCATACTTTTCAGTACTTTGCCACGACTTTGCAGCACTTTGCCACAACTTTTCAGTACTTTGCCACACTTTTCAGCACTTTGCCACAACTTTTCAGTACTTTGCCACACTTTTCAGTACTTTGCCACGACTTTGCAGCACTTTGCCACAACTTTTCAGTACTTTACCACTCTTTTCATTACTTAGCCACGACTTTGCCACAACTTTTCAGTACTTTGCCACACTTTTCAGTACTTTGCCACGACTTTTCTGTACTTTGCCACGACTTTTCAGTACTTTGCCACACTTTTCAGTACTTTGCCACGACTTTGCCACGACTTTTCTGTACTTTGCCACAACTTTTCAGTACTTTGCCATACTTTTCAGTACTTTGCCACGACTTTGCAGCACTTTGCCACAACTTTTCAGTACTTTGCCACACTTTTCAGTACTTTGCCACGACTTTTCAGCACTTCGCCACTACTTTTCAGTACTTTGCCACACTTTTCAGTACATTGCCACGACTTTGCCACGACTTTTCAGTACTTTGCCACACTTTTCAGCACTTTGCCACAACTTTTCAGTACTTTGCCACACTTTTCAGCACTTTGCCACAACTTTTCAGTACTTTGCCACACTTTTCAGCACTTTGCCACGACTTTGCAGCACTTTGCCACAACTTTTCAGTACTTTACCACTCTTTTCAGTACTTAGCCACGACTTTGCCACAATTTTTCAGCACTTCGCCACAACTTTTTAGTACTTTGCCACACTTTTCAGTACATTGCCACGACTTTGCCACGACTTTTCAGTACGTTGCCACACTTTTCAGCACTTTGCCACAACTTTTCAGTACTTTGCCACTACTTTTCAGCACTTTGCCACAACTTTTCAGTACTTTGCCACACTTTTCAGCACTTTGCCACAACTTTTCAGTACTTTGCCACACTTTTCAGCACTTTGCCACAACTTTTCAGTACTTTGCCACACTTTTCAGTACTTTGCCACTACTTTGCAGCACTTTGCCACAACTTTTCAGTACTTTACCACTCTTTTCAGTACTTAGCCACGACTTTGCCACAACTTTTCAGTACTTTGCCACACTTTTCAGTACTTTGCCACGACTTTTCAGCACTTCGCCACAACTTTTCAGTACTTTGCCACACTTTTCAGTACTTTGCCACGACTTTTCAGTACTTTGCCACTACTTTTCAGCACTTTGCCACAACTTTTCAGTACTTTGCCACACTTTTCAGCACTTTGCCACAACTTTTCAGTACTTTGCCACACTTTTCAGCACTTTGCCACAACTTTTCAGTACTTTGCCACACTTTTCAGTACTTTGCCACTACTTTGCAGCACTTTGCCACAACTTTTCAGTACTTTACCACTCTTTTCAGTACTTTGCCACACTTTTCAGTACTTTGCCACGACTTTGCAGCACTTTGCCACAACTTTTCAGTACTTTACCACTCTTTTCATTACTTAGCCACGACTTTGCCACAACTTTTCAGTACTTTGCCACACTTTTCAGTACTTTGCCACGACTTTTCTGTACTTTGCCACGACTTTTCAGTACTTTGCCACACTTTTCAGTACTTTGTCACGACTTTGCCACGACTTTTCTGTACTTTGCCACAACTTTTCAGTACTTTGCCATACTTTTCAGTACTTTGCCACGACTTTGCAGCACTTTGCCACAACTTTTCAGTACTTTGCCACTCTTTTCAGTACTTAGCCTCGACTTTGCCACAACTTTTCAGTACTTTGCCACACTTTTCAGTACTTTGCCACGACTTTTCAGCACTTCGCCACTACTTTTCAGTACTTTGCCACACTTTTCAGTACATTGCCACGACTTTGCCACGACTTTTCAGTACTTTGCCACACTTTTCAGCACTTTGCCACAACTTTTCAGTACTTTGCCACACTTTTCAGCACTTTGCCACAACTTTTCAGTACTTTGCCACACTTTTCAGCACTTTGCCACGACTTTGCAGCACTTTGCCACAACTTTTCAGTACTTTACCACTCTTTTCAGTACTTAGCCACGACTTTGCCACAATTTTTCAGCACTTCGCCACAACTTTTTAGTACTTTGCCACACTTTTCAGTACATTGCCACGACTTTGCCACGACTTTTAAGTACTTTGCCACTACTTTTCAGCACTTTGCCACAACTTTTCAGTACTTTGCCACACTTTTCAGCACTTTGCCACAACTTTTCAGTACTTTGCCACACTTTTCAGCACTTTGCCACAACTTTTCAGTACTTTGCCACACTTTTCAGTACTTTGCCACGACTTTGCAGCACTTTGTCACAACTTTTCAGTACTTTACCACTCTTTTCAGTACATAGCCACGACTTTGCCACGACTTTTCAGTACGTTGCCACACTTTTCAGCACTTTGCCACAACTTTTCAGTACTTTGCCACTACTTTTCAGCACTTTGCCACAACTTTTCAGTACTTTGCCACACTTTTCAGCACTTTGCCACAACTTTTCAGTACTTTGCCACACTTTTCAGCACTTTGCCACAACTTTTCAGTACTTTGCCACACTTTTCAGTACTTTGCCACTACTTTGCAGCACTTTGCCACAACTTTTCAGTACTTTACCACTCTTTTCAGTACTTAGCCACGACTTTGCCACAACTTTTCAGTACTTTGCCACACTTTTCAGTACTTTGCCACGACTTTTCAGCACTTCGCCACAACTTTTCAGTACTTTGCCACACTTTTCAGTACTTTGCCACGACTTTTCATACTTTGCCACTGCTTTTCAGCACTTTGCCACAACTTTTCAGTACTTTGCCACACTTTTCAGCACTTTGCCACAACTTTTCTTTACTTTGCCACACTTTTCAGTACTTTGCCACGACTTTGCAGCACTTTGCCACACTTTTCAGCACTTTGCCACAACTTTTCAGTACTTTGCCACACTTTTCAGCACTTTGCCACAACTTTTCAGTACTTTGCCACACTTTTCAGCACTTTGCCACAACTTTTCAGTACTTTGCCACATTTTCAGCACTTTGCCACAACTTTTCTTTACTTTGCCACACTTTTCAGTACTTTGCCACGACTTTGCAGCACTTTGCCACACTTTTCAGCACTTTGCCACAACTTTTCAGTACTTTGCCACACTTTTCAGCACTTTGCCACAACTTTTCAGTACTTTGCCACACTTTTCAGCACTTTGCCACAACTTTTCATAACTTGGCCACACTTTTCTGCACTTTGCCACAACTTTTCAGTACTTTGCCACACTTTTCAGTACTTTGCCACAACTTTTCAGTACTTTGCCATACTTTTCAGTACTTTGCCACGACTTTGCAGCACTTTGCCACAACTTTTCAGTACTTTGCCACTCTTTTCAGTACTTAGCCTCGACTTTGCCACAACTTTTCAGTACTTTGCCACACTTTCAGTACTTTGCCACGATTTTGCCACAACTCTTCAGTACTTTGCCACGCTTTTCAGTACTTTGCCACGACTTTTCAGCACTTCGCCACAACTTTTCAGTACTTTGCCACACTTTTCAGTACATTGCCACGACTTTGCCACGACTTTTCAGTACTTTGCCACACTTTTCAGCACTTTGCCACAACTTTTCAGTACTTTGCCACACTTTTCAGCACTTTGCCACAACTTTTCAGTACTTTGCCACACTTTTCAGCACTTTGCCACGACTTTGCAGCACTTTGCCACGACTTTTCAGTACTTTGCCACTACTTTCCAGCACTTTGCCACAACTTTTCAGTACTTTGCCACACTTTTCAGCACTTTGCCACAACTTTTCTTTACTTTGCCACACTTTTCAGTACTTTGCCACGACTTTGCAGCACGTTGCCACACTTTTCAGCACTTTGCCACAACTTTTCAGTACTTTGCCACACTTTTCAGCACTTTGCCACAACTTTTCAGTACTTTGCCACACTTTTCAGCACTTTGCCACAACTTTTCATAACTTGGCCACACTTTTCTGCACTTTGCCACAACTTTTCAGTACTTTGCCACACTTTTCAGTACTTTGCCACAACTTTTCAGTACTTTGCCATACTTTTCAGTACTTTGCCACGACTTTGCAGCACTTTGCCACAACTTTTCAGTACTTTGCCACACTTTTCAGCACTTTGCCACAACTTTTCAGTACTTTGCCACACTTTTCAGCACTTTGCCACAACTTTTCAGTACTTTGCCACACTTTTCAGCACTTTGCCACAACTTTTCAGTACTTTGCCACACTTTTCAGCACTTTGCCACGACTTTGCAGCACTTTGCCACAACTTTTCAGTACTTTACCACTCTTTTCAGTACTTAGCCACGACTTTGCCACAATTTTTCAGCACTTCGCCACAACTTTTTAGTACTTTGCCACACTTTTCAGTACATTGCCACGACTTTGCCACGACTTTTCAGTACTTTGCCACACTTTTCAGCACTTTGCAACAACTTTTCAGTACTTTGCCACTACTTTTCAGCACTTTGCCACAACTTTTCAGTACTTTGCCACACTTTTCAGCACTTTGCCACAACTTTTCAGTACTTTGCCACACTTTTCAGTACTTTGCCACTACTTTGCAGCACTTTGCCACAACTTTTCAGTACTTTACCACTCTTTTCAGTACTTAGCCACGACTTTGCCACAACTTTTCAGTACTTTGCCACACTTTTCAGTACTTTGCCACGACTTTTCAGCACTTCGCCACAACTTTTCAGTACTTTGCCACACTTTTCAGTACTTTGCCACGACTTTTCATACTTTGCCACTGCTTTTCAGCACTTTGCCACAACTTTTCAGTACTTTGCCACACTTTTCAGCACTTTGCCACAACTTTTCTTTACTTTGCCACACTTTTCAGTACTTTGCCACGACTTTGCAGCACTTTGCCACACTTTTCAGCACTTTGCCACAACTTTTCAGTACTTTGCCACACTTTTCAGCACTTTGCCACAACTTTTCAGTACTTTGCCACACTTTTCAGCACTTTGCCACAACTTTTCAGTACTTTGCCACATTTTCAGCACTTTGCCACAACTTTTCTTTACTTTGCCACACTTTTCAGTACTTTGCCACGACTTTGCAGCACTTTGCCACACTTTTCAGCACTTTGCCACAACTTTTCAGTACTTTGCCACACTTTTCAGCACTTTGCCACAACTTTTCAGTACTTTGCCACACTTTTCAGCACTTTGCGACAACTTTTCATAACTTGGCCACACTTTTCTGCACTTTGCCACAACTTTTCAGTACTTTGCCACACTTTTCAGTACTTTGCCACAACTTTTCAGTACTTTGCCATACTTTTCAGTACTTTGCCACGACTTTGCAGCACTTTGCCACAACTTTTCAGTACTTTGCCACTCTTTTCAGTACTTAGCCTCGACTTTGCCACAACTTTTCAATACTTTGCCACACTTTCAGTACTTTGCCACGATTTTGCCACAACTTTTCAGTACTTTGCCACACTTTTCAGCACTTTGCCACAACTTTTCAGTACTTTGCCACAATTTTCAGCACTTTGCCACAACTTTTCAGTACTTTGCCACACTTTTCAGCACTTTGCCACGACTTTGCAGCACTTTGCCACAACTTTTCAGTACTTTACCACTCTTTTCAGTACTTAGCCACGACTTTGCCACAATTTTTCAGCACTTCGCCACAACTTTTTAGTACTTTGCCACACTTTTCAGTACATTGCCACGACTTTGCCACGACTTTTCAGTACTTTGCCACACTTTTCAGCACTTTGCAACAACTTTTCAGTACTTTGCCACTACTTTTCAGCACTTTGCCACAACTTTTCAGTACTTTGCCACACTTTTCAGCACTTTGCCACAACTTTTCAGTACTTTGCCACACTTTTCAGCACTTTGCCACAACTTTTCAGTACTTTGCCACACTTTTCAGTACTTTGCCACTACTTTGCAGCACTTTGCCACAACTTTTCAGTACTTTACCACTCTTTTCAGTACTTAGCCACGACTTTGCCACAACTTTTCAGTACTTTGCCACACTTTTCAGTACTTTGCCACGACTTTTCAGCACTTCGCCACAACTTTTCAGTACTTTGCCACACTTTTCAGTACTTTGCCACGACTTTTCATACTTTGCCACTGCTTTTCAGCACTTTGCCACAACTTTTCAGTACTTTGCCACACTTTTCAGCACTTTGCCACAACTTTTCTTTACTTTGCCACACTTTTCAGTACTTTGCCACGACTTTGCAGCACTTTGCCACACTTTTCAGCACTTTGCCACAACTTTTCAGTACTTTGCCACACTTTTCAGCATTTTGCCACAACTTTTCAGTACTTTGCCACACTTTTCATCACTTTGCCACAACTTTTCAGTACTTTGCCACATTTTCAGCACTTTGCCACAACTTTTCTTTACTTTGCCACACTTTTCAGTACTTTGCCACGACTTTGCAGCACTTTGCCACACTTTTCAGCACTTTGCCACAACTTTTCAGTACTTTGCCACACTTTTCAGCACTTTGCCACAACTTTTCAGTACTTTGCCACACTTTTCAGCACTTTGCCACAACTTTTCATAACTTGGCCACACTTTTCTGCACTTTGCCACAACTTTTCAGTACTTTGCCACACTTTTCAGTACTTTGCCACAACTTTTCAGTACTTTGCCATACTTTTTAGTACTTTGCCACGACTTTGCAGCACTTTGCCACAACTTTTCAGTACTTTGCCACTCTTTTCAGTACTTAGCCTCGACTTTGCCACAACTTTTCAGTACTTTGCCACACTTTCAGTACTTTGCCACGATTTTGCCACAACTCTTCAGTACTTTGCCACGCTTTTCAGTACTTTGCCACGACTTTTCAGCACTTCGCCACAACTTTTCAGTACTTTGCCACACTTTTCAGTACATTGCCACGACTTTGCCACGACTTTTCAGTACTTTGCCACACTTTTCAGCACTTTGCCACAACTTTTCAGTACTTTGCCACACTTTTCAGCACTTTGCCACAACTTTTCAGTACTTTGCCACACTTTTCAGCACTTTGCCACGACTTTGCAGCACTTTGCCACAACTTTTCAGTAGTTTACCACTCTTTTCAGTACTTAGCCACGACTTTGCCACAACTTTTCAGCACTTCGCCACAACTTTTTAGTACTTTGCCACACTTTTCAGTACATTGCCTCGACTTTGCCACGACTTTTCAGTACTTTGCCACACTTTTCAGCAATTTGCCACAACTTTTCAGTACTTTGCCACTACTTTTCAGCACTTTGCCACAACTTTTCAGTACTTTGCCACACTTTTCAGCACTTTGCCACAACTTTTCAGTACTTTGCCACACTTTTCAGCACTTTGCCACAACTTTTCAGTACTTTGCCACACTTTTCAGTACTTTGCCACTACTTTTCAGCACTTTGCCACAACTTTTCAGTACTTTGCCACACTTTTCAGTACTTTGCCACTACTTTGCAGCACTTTGCCACAACTTTTCCGTACTTTACCACTCTTTTCAGTACTTAGCCACGACTTTGCCACAACTTTTCAGTACTTTGCCACACTTTTCAGTACTTTGCCACGACTTTTCAGCACTTCGCCACAACTTTTCAGTACTTTGCCACACTTTTCAGTACCTTGCCACGACTTTTCATACTTTGCCACTGCTTTTCAGCACTTTGCCACAACTTTTCAGTACTTTGCCACACTTTTCAGCACTTTGCCACAACTTTTCTTTACTTTGCCACACTTTTCAGTACTTTGCCACGACTTTGCAGCACTTTGCCACACTTTTCAGCACTTTGCCACAACTTTTCAGTACTTTGCCACACTTTTCAGCACTTTGCCACAACTTTTCAGTACTTTGCCACACTTTTCAGCACTTTGCCACAACTTTTCAGTACTTTGCCACATTTTCAGCACTTTGCCACAACTTTTCTTTACTTTGCCACACTTTTCAGTACTTTGCCACGACTTTGCAGCACTTTGCCACACTTTTCAGCACTTTGCCACAACTTTTCAGTACTTTGCCACACTTTTCAGCACTTTGCCACAACTTTTCAGTACTTTGCCACACTTTTCAGCACTTTGCCACAACTTTTCATAACTTGGCCACACTTTTCTGCACTTTGCCACAACTTTTCAGTACTTTGCCACACTTTTCAGTACTTTGCCACAACTTTTCAGTACTTTGCCATACTTTTCAGTACTTTGCCACGACTTTGCAGCACTTTGCCACAACTTTTCAGTACTTTGCCACTCTTTTCAGTACTTAGCCTCGACTTTGCCACAACTTTTCAGTACTTTGCCACACTTTTCAGTACTTTGCCACGATTTTGCCACAACTCTTCAGTACTTTGCCACGCTTTTCAGTACTTTGCCACGACTTTTCAGCACTTCGCCACAACTTTTCAGTACTTTGCCACACTTTTCAGTACATTGCCACGACTTTGCCACGACTTTTCAGTACTTTGCCACACTTTTCAGCACTTTGCCACAACTTTTCAGTACTTTGCCACACTTTTCAGCACTTTGCCACAACTTTTCAGTACTTTGCCACACTTTTCAGCACTTTGCCACGACTTTGCAGCACTTTGCCACAACTTTTCAGTACTTTACCACTCTTTTCAGTACTTAGCCACGACTTTGCCACAACTTTTCAGCACTTCGCCACAACTTTTTAGTACTTTGCCACACTTTTCAGTACATTGCCACGACTTTGCCACGACTTTTCAGTACTTTGCCACACTTTTCAGCACTTTGCCACAACTTTTCAGTACTTTGCCACTACTTTTCAGCACTTTGCCACAACTTTTCAGTACTTTGCCACACTTTTCAGCACTTTGCCACAACTTTTCAGTACTTTGCCACTCTTTTCAGTACTTAGCCTCGACTTTGCCACAACTTTTCAGTACTTTGCCACACTTTTCAGTACTTTGCCACGATTTTGCCACAACTCTTCAGTACTTTGCCACGCTTTTCAGTACTTTGCCACGACTTTTCAGCACTTCGCCACAACTTTTCAGTACTTTGCCACACTTTTCAGTACATTGCCACGACTTTGCCACGACTTTTCAGTACTTTGCCACACTTTTCAGCACTTTGCCACAACTTTTCAGTACTTTGCCACTACTTTTCAGCACTTTGCCACAACTTTTCAGTACTTTGCCACACTTTTCAGCACTTTGCCACAACTTTTCAGTACTTTGCCACTCTTTTCAGTACTTAGCCTCGACTTTGCCACAACTTTTCAGTACTTTGCCACACTTTTCAGTACTTTGCCACGATTTTGCCACAACTCTTCAGTACTTTGCCACGCTTTTCAGTACTTTGCCACGACTTTTCAGCACTTCGCCACAACTTTTCAGTACTTTGCCACACTTTTCAGTACATTGCCACGACTTTGCCACGACTTTTCAGTACTTTGCCACACTTTTCAGCACTTTGCCACAACTTTTCAGTACTTTGCCACACTTTTCAGCACTTTGCCACAACTTTTCAGTACTTTGCCACACTTTTCAGCACTTTGCCACGACTTTGCAGCACTTTGCCACAACTTTTCAGTACTTTACCACTCTTTTCAGTACTTAGCCACGACTTTGCCACAACTGTTCAGCACTTCGCCACAACTTTTTAGTACTTTGCCACACTTTTCAGTACATTGCCACGACTTTGCCACGACTTTTCAGTACTTTGCCACACTTTTCAGCACTTTGCCACAACTTTTCAGTACTTTGCCACTACTTTTCAGCACTTTGCCACAACTTTTCAGTACTTTGCCACACTTTTCAGCACTTTGCCACAACTTTTCAGTACTTTGCCACACTTTTCAGCACTTTGCCACAACTTTTCAGTACTTTGCCACACTTTTCAGCACTTTGCCACAACTTTTCAGTACTTTGCCACACTTTTCAGCACTTTGCCACAACTTTTCAGTACTTTGCCACATTTTCAGCACTTTGCCACAACTTTTCAGTACTTTGCCACGACTTTGCAGCACTTTGCCACAACTTTTCAGTACTTTACCACTCTTTTCATTACTTAGCCACGACTTTGCCACAACTTTTCATTACTTTGCCACACGTTTCAGTACTTTGCCACGACTTTTCAGTACTTTGCCACGACTTTTCAGTACTTTGCCACACTTTTCAGTACTTTGCCACGACTTTGCCACGACTTTTCAGTACTTTGCCACTACTTTTCAGCACTTTGCCACAACTTTTCATTACTTTGCCACACTTTTCAACACTTTGCCACAACTTTTCTTTACTTTGCCACACTTTTCATTACTTTGCCACGACTTTGCAGCACTTTGCCACACTTTTCAGCACTTTGCCACAACTTTTCAGTACTTTGCCACACTTTTCAGCACTTTGCCACAACTTTTCAGTACTTTGCCACTCTTTTCAGTACTTTGCAACGACTTTGCAGCACTTTGCCACTCTTTTCAGTACTTTGCCACGACTTTGCCACAACTTTTCAGTACTTTGCCACACTTTTCAGTACTTTGCCACGACTTTTCAGCACTTCGCCACAACTTTTCAGTACTTTGCCACACTTTTCAGTACTTTGCCACGACTTTGCCACGACTTGTCAGTACTTTGCCACTACTTTTCAGCACTTTGCCACAACTTTTCAGTACTTTGCCACTCTTTTCAGTACTTAGCCACAACTTTGCCACAACTTTTCAGTACTTTGCCACACTTTTCAGTGCTTTGCCACGACTTTTCAGCATTTCGCCACAACTTTTCAGTACTTTGCCTCACTTTTCAGTACTTTGCCACGACTTTACCACGACTTTTCAGCACTTTGCCACAACTTTTCATAACTTGGCCACACTTTTCTGCACTTTGCCACAACTTTTCAGTACTTTGCCACACTTTTCAGTACTTTGCCACAACTTTTCAGTACTTTGCCATACTTTTCAGTACTTTGCCACGACTTTGCAGCACTTTGCCACAACTTTTCAGTACTTTGCCACTCTTTTCAGTACTTAGCCTCGACTTTGCCAAAACTTTTCAGTACTTTGCCACACTTTTCATTACTTTGCAACGACTTTGCAGCACTTTGCCACAACTTTTCAGTACTTTGCCACACTTTTCAGCACTTTGCCACAACTTTTCAGTACTTTGCCACACTTTTCAGCACTTTGCCACAACTTTTCAGTACTTTGCCACACTTTTCAGTACTTTGCCACGACTTTTCAGCACTTCGCCACAACTTTTCAGTACTTTGCCACAACTTTTCAGTACTTTGCCACACTTTTCAGCACTTTGCCACAACTTTTCAGTACTTTGCCACACTTTTCAGCACTTTGCCACAACTTTTCAGTACTTTGCCACACTTTTCAGTACTTTGCCACGACTTTGCCACGACTTTTCAGTACTTTGCCACTACTTTTCAGCACTTTGCCCCAACTTTTCAGTACTTTGCCACACTTTTCAGCACTTTGCCACAACTTTTCAGTACTTTGCCACACTTTTCAGCACTTTGCCACAACTTTTCAGTACTTTGCCACACTTTTCAGTACTTTGCCACGACTTTGCAGCACTTTGAAACAACTTTTCAGTACTTTGCCACTCTTTTCAGTACTTAGCCACGACTTTGCCACAACTTTTCAGTACTTTGCCACACTTTTCAGTACTTTGCAACGACTTTGCAGCACTTTGCCACAACTTTTCAGTACTTTGCCACACTTTTCAGTACATTGCCACGACTTTGCCACGACGTTTCAGTACTTTGCCACTACTTTTCAGCGCTTTGCCACAACTTTTCAGTACTTTGCCACACTTTTCAGCACTTTGCCACAACTTTTCAGTACTTTGCCACACTTTTCAGCACTTTGCCACAACTTTTCAGTACTTTGCCACACTTTTCAGTACTTTGCCACAACTTTTCAGTACTTTGCCACACTTTTCAGCACTTTGCCACAACTTTTCAGTACTTTGCCACACTTTTCAGTACTTTGCCACGACTTTGCCACGACTTTTCAGTACTTTGCCACTACTTTTCAGCACTTTGCCCCAACTTTTCAGTACTTTGCCACACTTTTCAGCACTTTGCCACAACTTTTCAGTACTTTGCCACACTTTTCAGCACTTTGCCACAACTTTTCAGTACTTTGCCACACTTTTCAGTACTTTGCCACGACTTTGCAGCACTTTGAAACAACTTTTCAGTACTTTGCCACTCTTTTCAGTACTTAGCCACGACTTTGCCACAACTTTTCAGTACTTTGCCACACTTTTCAGTACTTTGCAACGACTTTGCAGCACTTTGCCACAACTTTTCAGTACTTTGCCACACTTTTCAGTACATTGCCACGACTTTGCCACGACGTTTCAGTACTTTGCCACTACTTTTCAGCACTTTGCCACAACTTTTCAGTACTTTGCCACACTTTTCAGCACTTTGCCACAACTTTTCAGTACTTTGCCACACTTTTCAGCACTTTGCCACAACTTTTCAGTACTTTGCCACACTTTTCAGCACTTTGCCACAACTTTTCAGTACTTTGCCACATTTTCAGCACTTTGCCACAACTTTTCAGTACTTTGCCACGACTTTGCAGCACTTTGCCACAACTTTTCAGTACTTTACCACTCTTTTCATTACTTAGCCACGACTTTGCCACAACTTTTCATTACTTTGCCACACGTTTCAGTACTTTGCCACGACTTTTCAGTACTTTGCCACGACTTTTCAGTACTTTGCCACACTTTTCAGTACTTTGCCACGACTTTGCCACGACTTTTCAGTACTTTGCCACTACTTTTCAGCACTTTGCCACAACTTTTCATTACTTTGCCACACTTTTCAACACTTTGCCACAACTTTTCTTTACTTTGCCACACTTTTCATTACTTTGCCACGACTTTGCAGCACTTTGCCACACTTTTCAGCACTTTGCCACAACTTTTCAGTACTTTGCCACACTTTTCAGCACTTTGCCACAACTTTTCAGTACTTTGCCACTCTTTTCAGTACTTTGCAACGACTTTGCAGCACTTTGCCACTCTTTTCAGTACTTTGCCACGACTTTGCCACAACTTTTCAGTACTTTGCCACACTTTTCAGTACTTTGCCACGACTTTTCAGCACTTCGCCACAACTTTTCAGTACTTTGCCACACTTTTCAGTACTTTGCCACGACTTTGCCACGACTTGTCAGTACTTTGCCACTACTTTTCAGCACTTTGCCACAACTTTTCAGTACTTTGCCACACTTTTCAGCACTTTGCCACAACTTTTCAGTACTTTGCCACACTTTTCAGCACTTTGCCACAACTTTTCAGTACTTTGCCACACTTTTCAGTACTTTGCCACGATTTGCAGCACTTTGCCACAACTTTTCAGTACTTTGCCACTCTTTTCAGTACTTAGCCACAACTTTGCCACAACTTTTCAGTACTTTGCCACACTTTTCAGTGCTTTGCCACGACTTTTCAGCATTTCGCCACAACTTTTCAGTACTTTGCCTCACTTTTCAGTACTTTGCCACGACTTTACCACGACTTTTCAGCACTTTGCCACAACTTTTCATAACTTGGCCACACTTTTCTGCACTTTGCCACAACTTTTCAGTACTTTGCCACACTTTTCAGTACTTTGCCACAACTTTTCAGTACTTTGCCATACTTTTCAGTACTTTGCCACGACTTTGCAGCACTTTGCCACAACTTTTCAGTACTTTGCCACTCTTTTCAGTACTTAGCCTCGACTTTGCCAAAACTTTTCAGTACTTTGCCACACTTTTCAGTACTTTGCAACGACTTTGCAGCACTTTGCCACAACTTTTCAGTACTTTGCCACACTTTTCAGCACTTTGCCACAACTTTTCAGTACTTTGCCACACTTTTCAGCACTTTGCCACAACTTTTCAGTACTTTGCCACACTTTTCAGTACTTTGCCACGACTTTTCAGAACTTCGCCACAACTTTTCAGTACTTTGCCACAACTTTTCAGTACTTTGCCACACTTTTCAGCACTTTGCCACAACTTTTCAGTACTTTGCCACACTTTTCAGCACTTTGCCACAACTTTTCAGTACTTTGCCACACTTTTCAGTACTTTGCCACGACTTTGCCACGACTTTTCAGTACTTTGCCACTACTTTTCAGCACTTTGCCCCAACTTTTCAGTACTTTGCCACACTTTTCAGCACTTTGCCACAACTTTTCAGTACTTTGCCACACTTTTCAGCACTTTGCCACAACTTTTCAGTACTTTGCCACACTTTTCAGTACTTTGCCACGACTTTGCAGCACTTTGAAACAACTTTTCAGTACTTTGCCACTCTTTTCAGTACTTAGCCACGACTTTGCCACAACTTTTCAGTACTTTGCCACACTTTTCAGTACTTTGCAACGACTTTGCAGCACTTTGCCACAACTTTTCAGTACTTTGCCACACTTTTCAGTACATTGCCACGACTTTGCCACGACGTTTCAGTACTTTGCCACTACTTTTCAGCGCTTTGCCACAACTTTTCAGTACTTTGCCACACTTTTCAGCACTTTGCCACAACTTTTCAGTACTTTGCCACACTTTTCAGCACTTTGCCACAACTTTTCAGTACTTTGCCACACTTTTCAGTACTTTGCCACAACTTTTCAGTACTTTGCCACACTTTTCAGCACTTTGCCACAACTTTTCAGTACTTTGCCACACTTTTCAGTACTTTGCCACGACTTTGCCACGACTTTTCAGTACTTTGCCACTACTTTTCAGCACTTTGCCCCAACTTTTCAGTACTTTGCCACACTTTTCAGCACTTTGCCACAACTTTTCAGTACTTTGCCACACTTTTCAGCACTTTGCCACAACTTTTCAGTACTTTGCCACACATTTCAGTACTTTGCCACGACTTTGCAGCACTTTGAAACAACTTTTCAGTACTTTGCCACTCTTTTCAGTACTTAGCCACGACTTTGCCACAACTTTTCAGTACTTTGCCACACTTTTCAGTACTTTGCAACGACTTTGCAGCACTTTGCCACAACTTTTCAGTACTTTGCCACACTTTTCAGTACATTGCCACGACTTTGCCACGACGTTTCAGTACTTTGCCACTACTTTTCAGCACTTTGCCACAACTTTTCAGTACTTTGCCACACTTTTCAGCACTTTGCCACAACTTTTCAGTACTTTGCCACACTTTTCAGCACTTTGCCACAACTTTTCAGTACTTTGCCACACTTTTCAGTACTTTGCCACGACTTTGCAGCACTTTGCCACAACTTTTCAGTACTTTGCCACTCTTTTCAGTACTTAGCCACAACTTTGCCACAACTTTTCAGTACTTTGCCACACTTTTCAGTGCTTTGCCACGACTTTTCAGCATTTCGCCACAACTTTTCAGTACTTTGCCTCACTTTTCAGTACTTTGCCACGACTTTACCACGACTTTTCAGCACTTTGCCACAACTTTTCATAACTTGGCCACACTTTTCTGCACTTTGCCACAACTTTTCAGTACTTTGCCACACTTTTCAGTACTTTGCCACAACTTTTCAGTACTTTGCCATACTTTTCAGTACTTTGCCACGACTTTGCAGCACTTTGCCACAACTTTTCAGTACTTTGCCACTCTTTTCAGTACTTAGCCTCGACTTTGCCAAAACTTTTCAGTACTTTGCCACACTTTTCAGTACTTTGCAACGACTTTGCAGCACTTTGCCACAACTTTTCAGTACTTTGCCACACTTTTCAGCACTTTGCCACAACTTTTCAGTACTTTGCCACACTTTTCAGCACTTTGCCACAACTTTTCAGTACTTTGCCACACTTTTCAGTACTTTGCCACGACTTTTCAGCACTTCGCCACAACTTTTCAGTACTTTGCCACAACTTTTCAGTACTTTGCCACACTTTTCAGCACTTTGCCACAACTTTTCAGTACTTTGCCACACTTTTCAGCACTTTGCCACAACTTTTCAGTACTTTGCCACACTTTTCAGTACTTTGCCACGACTTTGCCACGACTTTTCAGTACTTTGCCACTACTTTTCAGCACTTTGCCCCAACTTTTCAGTACTTTGCCACACTTTTCAGCACTTTGCCACAACTTTTCAGTACTTTGCCACACTTTTCAGCACTTTGCCACAACTTTTCAGTACTTTGCCACACTTTTCAGTACTTTGCCACGACTTTGCAGCACTTTGAAACAACTTTTCAGTACTTTGCCACTCTTTTCAGTACTTAGCCACGACTTTGCCACAACTTTTCAGTACTTTGCCACACTTTTCAGTACTTTGCAACGACTTTGCAGCACTTTGCCACAACTTTTCAGTACTTTGCCACACTTTTCAGTACATTGCCACGACTTTGCCACGACGTTTCAGTACTTTGCCACTACTTTTCAGCGCTTTGCCACAACTTTTCAGTACTTTGCCACACTTTTCAGCACTTTGCCACAACTTTTCAGTACTTTGCCACACTTTTCAGCACTTTGCCACAACTTTTCAGTACTTTGCCACACTTTTCAGTACTTTGCCACAACTTTTCAGTACTTTGCCACACTTTTCAGCACTTTGCCACAACTTTTCAGTACTTTGCCACACTTTTCAGTACTTTGCCACGACTTTGCCACGACTTTTCAGTACTTTGCCACTACTTTTCAGCACTTTGCCCCAACTTTTCAGTACTTTGCCACACTTTTCAGCACTTTGCCACAACTTTTCAGTACTTTGCCACACTTTTCAGCACTTTGCCACAACTTTTCAGTACTTTGCCACACTTTTCAGTACTTTGCCACGACTTTGCAGCACTTTGAAACAACTTTTCAGTACTTTGCCACTCTTTTCAGTACTTAGCCACGACTTTGCCACAACTTTTCAGTACTTTGCCACACTTTTCAGTACTTTGCAACGACTTTGCAGCACTTTGCCACAACTTTTCAGTACTTTGCCACACTTTTCAGTACATTGCCACGACTTTGCCACGACGTTTCAGTACTTTGCCACTACTTTTCAGCGCTTTGCCACAACTTTTCAGTACTTTGCCACACTTTTCAGCACTTTGCCACAACTTTTCAGTACTTTGCCACACTTTTCAGCACTTTGCCACAACTTTTCAGTACTTTGCCACACTTTTCAGTACTTTGCCACGACTTTTCAGCACTTCGCCACACTTTTCAGTACTTTGCCATACTTTTCAGTACTTTGCCACGACTTTTCAGCACTTCGCCACAACTTTTCAGTACTTTGCCACACTTTTCAGTACTTTGCCACGACTTTTCAGTACTTTGCCATGACTTTGCAGCACTTTGCCACTCTTTTCAGTACTTTGCCACGATTTTGCCACAACTCTTCAGTACTTTGCCACACTTTTCAGTACTTTGCCACACTTTTCAGCACTTTGCCACAACTTTTCAGTACTTTGCCACACTTTTCAGTACTTTGCAACGACTTTGCAGCACTTTGCCACTCTTTTCAGTACTTTGCCACGACTTTGCCACAACTTTTCAGTACTTTGCCACACTTTTCAGTACTTTGCCACGACTTTTCAGCACTTCGCCACAACTTTTCAGTACTTTGCCACACTTTTCAGCACTTTGCCACAACTTTTCAGTACTTTGCCACACTTTTCAGTACTTTGCCACAACTTTTCAGTACTTTGCCACACTTTTCAGTACTTTGCCACGACTTTTCAGCACTTTGCCACAACTTTTCAGTACTTTGCCACAACTTTTCAGTACTTTGTCACACTTTTCAGCACTTTGCCACAACTTTTCAGTACTTTGCCACACTTTTCAGCACTTTGCCACAACTTTTCAGTACTTTGCCACACTTTTCAGTACTTTGCCACGACTTTGCCACGACTTTTCAGTACTTTGCCACTACTTTTCAGCACTTTGCCCCAACTTTTCAGTACTTTGCCACACTTTTCAGCACTTTGCCACAACTTTTCAGTACTTTGCCACACTTTTCAGCACTTTGCCACAACTTTTCAGTACTTTGCCACACTTTTCAGTACTTTGCCACGACTTTGCAGCACTTTGAAACAACTTTTCAGTACTTTGCCACTCTTTTCAGTACTTAGCCACGACTTTGCCACAACTTTTCAGTACTTTGCCACACTTTTCAGTACTTTGCAACGACTTTGCAGCACTTTGCCACAACTTTTCAGTACTTTGCCACACTTTTCAGTACATTGCCACGACTTTGCCACGACGTTTCAGTACTTTGCCACTACTTTTCAGCGCTTTGCCACAACTTTTCAGTACTTTGCCACACTTTTCAGCACTTTGCCACAACTTTTCAGTACTTTGCCACACTTTTCAGCACTTTGCCACAACTTTTCAGTACTTTGCCACACTTTTCAGTACTTTGCCACAACTTTTCAGTACTTTGCCACACTTTTCAGCACTTTGCCACAACTTTTCAGTACTTTGCCACACTTTTCAGTACTTTGCCACGACTTTGCCACGACTTTTCAGTACTTTGCCACTACTTTTCAGCACTTTGCCCCAACTTTTCAGTACTTTGCCACACTTTTCAGCACTTTGCCACAACTTTTCAGTACTTTGCCACACTTTTCAGCACTTTGCCACAACTTTTCAGTACTTTGCCACACTTTTCAGTACTTTGCCACGACTTTGCAGCACTTTGAAACAACTTTTCAGTACTTTGCCACTCTTTTCAGTACTTAGCCACGACTTTGCCACAACTTTTCAGTACTTTGCCACACTTTTCAGTACTTTGCAACGACTTTGCAGCACTTTGCCACAACTTTTCAGTACTTTGCCACACTTTTCAGTACATTGCCACGACTTTGCCACGACGTTTCAGTACTTTGCCACTACTTTTCAGCGCTTTGCCACAACTTTTCAGTACTTTGCCACACTTTTCAGCACTTTGCCACAACTTTTCAGTACTTTGCCACACTTTTCAGTACTTTGCCACAACTTTTCAGTACTTTGCCACACTTTTCAGTACTTTGCCACGACTTTGCAGCACTTTGAAACAACTTTTCAGTACTTTGCCACTCTTTTCAGTACTTAGCCACGACTTTGCCACAACTTTTCAGTACTTTGCCACACTTTTCAGTGCTTTGCCACGACTTTTCAGCATTTCGCCACAACTTTTCAGTACTTTGCCACACTTTTCAGTACTTTGCCACGACTTTACCACGACTTTTCAGCACTTTGCCACAACTTTTCATAACTTGGCCACACTTTTCTGCACTTTGCCACAACTTTTCAGTACTTTGCCACACTTTTCATTACTTTGCCACAACTTTTCAGTACTTTGCCATACTTTTCAGTACTTTGCCACGACTTTGCAGCACTTTGCCACAACTTTTCAGTACTTTGCCACTCTTTTCAGTACTTAGCCTCGACTTTGCCACAACTTTTCAGTACTTTGCCACACTTTTCAGTACTTTGCAACGACTTTGCAGCACTTTGCCACTCTTTTCAGTACTTTCCCACGACTTCGCCACAACTTTTCAGTACTTTGCCACACTTTTCAGTACTTTGCCACGACTTTGCCACGACTTTTCAGTACTTTGCCACTACTTTTCAGCACTTTCCCACAACTTTTCAGTACTTTGCCACACTTTTCAGCACTTTGCCACAACTTTTCAGTACTTTGCCACACTTTTCAGCACTTTGCCACAACTTTTCAGTACTTTGCCACACTTTTCAGTACTTTGCCACGACTTTGCAGCACTTTGAAACAACTTTTCAGTACTTTGCCACTCTTTTCAGTACTTAGCCACGACTTTGCCACAACTTTTCAGTACTTTGCCACACTTTTCAGTGCTTTGCCACGACTTTTCAGCATTTCGCCACAACTTTTCAGTACTTTGCCACACTTTTCAGTACTTTGCCACGACTTTACCACGACTTTTCAGCACTTTGCCACAACTTTTCATAACTTGGCCACACTTTTCTGCACTTTGCCACAACTTTTCAGTACTTTGCCACACTTTTCATTACTTTGCCACAACTTTTCAGTACTTTGCCATACTTTTCAGTACTTTGCCACGACTTTGCAGCACTTTGCCACAACTTTTCAGTACTTTGCCACTCTTTTCAGTACTTAGCCACGACTTTGCCACAACTTTTCAGTACTTTGCCACACTTTTCAGTGCTTTGCCACGACTTTTCAGCATTTCGCCACAACTTTTCAGTACTTTGCCACACTTTTCAGTACTTTGCCACGACTTTACCACGACTTTTCAGCACTTTGCCACAACTTTTCATAACTTGGCCACACTTTTCTGCACTTTGCCACAACTTTTCAGTACTTTGCCACACTTTTCAGTACTTTGCCACAACTTTTCAGTACTTTGCCATACTTTTCAGTACTTTGCCACGACTTTGCAGCACTTTGCCACAACTTTTCAGTACTTTGCCACTCTTTTCAGTACTTAGCCTCGACTTTGCCAAAACTTTTCAGTACTTTGCCACACTTTTCAGTACTTTGCAACGACTTTGCAGCACTTTGCCACAACTTTAAAGTACTTTGCCACACTTTTCAGTACGTTGCCACGACTTTGCCACGACGTTTCAGTACTTTGCCACTACTTTTCAGCGCTTTGCCACAACTTTTCAGTACTTTGCCACACTTTTCAGCACTTTGCCACAACTTTTCAGTACTTTGCCACACTTTTCAGCACTTTGCCACAACTTTTCAGTTCTTTGCCACACTTTTCAGTACTTTGCCACGACTTTTCAGCACTTCGCCACACTTTTCAGTACTTTGCCATACTTTTCAGTACTTTGCCACGACTTTTCAGCACTTCGCCACAACTTTTCAGTACTTTGCCACACTTTTCAGTACTTTGCCACGACTTTTCAGTACTTTGCCATGACTTTGCAGCACTTTGCCACTCTTTTCAGTACTTTGCCACGATTTTGCCACAACTCTTCAGTACTTTGCCACACTTTTTAGTACTTTGCCACACATTTCAGCACTTTGCCACAACTTTTCAGTACTTTGCCACACTTTTCAGTACTTTGCAACGACTTTGCAGCACTTTGCCACTCTTTTCAGTACTTTGCCACGACTTTGCCACAACTTTTCAGTACTTTGCCACACTTTTCAGTACTTTGCCACGACTTTTCAGCACTTCGCCACAACTTTTCAGTACTTTGCCACAACTTTTCAGTACTTTGCCACACTTTTCAGCACTTTGCCACAACTTTTCAGTACTTTGCCACACTTTTCAGCACTTTGCCACAACTTTTCAGTACTTTGCCACACTTTACAGTACTTTGCCACGACTTTGCCACGACTTTTCAGTACTTTGCCACTACTTTTCAGCACTTTGCCACAACCTTTCAGTACTTTGCCACACTTTTCAGCACTTTGCCACAACTTTTCAGTACTTTGCCACACTTTTCAGCACTTTGCCACAACTTTTCAGTACTTTGCCACACTTTTCAGTACTTTGCCACGACTTTGCAGCACTTTGAAACAACTTTTCAGTACTTTGCCACTCTTTTCAGTACTTAGCCACGACTTTGCCACAACTTTTCAGTACTTTGCCACACTTTTCAGTACTTTGCAACGACTTTGCAGCACTTTGCCACAACTTTTCAGTACTTTGCCACACTTTTCAGTACATTGCCACGACTTTGCCACGACGTTTCAGTACTTTGCCACTACTTTTCAGCGCTTTGCCACAACTTTTCAGTACTTTGCCACACTTTTCAGCACTTTGCCGCAACTTTTCAGTACTTTGCCACACTTTTCAGTACTTTGCAACGACTTTGCAGCACTTTGCCACAACTTTTCAGTACTTTGCCACACTTTTCAGTACATTGCCACGACTTTGCCACGACGTTTCAGTACTTTGCCACTACTTTTCAGCGCTTTGCCACAACTTTTCAGTACTTTGCCACACTTTTCAGCACTTTGCCACAACTTTTCAGTACTTTGCCACACTTTTCAGCACTTTGCCACAACTTTTCAGTACTTTGCCACACTTTTCAGTTCTTTGCCACGACTTTTCAGCACTTCGCCACACTTTTCAGTACTTTGCCATACTTTTCAGTACTTTGCCACGACTTTTCAGCACTTCGCCACAACTTTTCAGTACTTTGCCACACTTTTCAGTACTTTGCCACGACTTTTCAGCACTTCGCCACAACTTTTCAGTACTTTGCCACACTTTTCAGTACTTTGCCACGACTTTGCCACGACTTTTCAGTACTTTGCCACTACTTTTCAGCACTTTGCCACAACTTTTCAGTACTTTGCCACACTTTTCAGCACTTTGCCACAACTTTTCAGTACTTTGCCACACTTTTCAGCACTTTGCCACAACTTTTCAGTACTTTGCCACACTTTTCAGTACTTTGCCACGACTTTGCAGCACTTTGAAACAACTTTTCAGTACTTTGCCACTCTTTTCAGTACTTAGCCACGACTTTGCCACAACTTTTCAGTACTTTGCCACACTTTTCAGTGCTTTGCCACGACTTTTCAGCATTTCGCCACAACTTTTCAGTACTTTGCCACACTTTTCAGTACTTTGCCACGACTTTACCACGACTTTTCAGCACTTTGCCACAACTTTTCATAACTTGGCCACACTTTTCTGCACTTTGCCACAACTTTTCAGTACTTTGCCACACTTTTCAGCACTTTGCCACAACTTTTCAGTTCTTTGCCACACTTTTCAGTACTTTGCCACGACTTTTCTGCACTTCGCCACACTTTTCAGTACTTTGCCATACTTTTCAGTACTTTGCCACGACTTTTCAACACTTCGCCACAACTTTTCAGTACTTTGCCACACTTTTCAGTACTTTGCCACGACTTTTCAGTACTTTGCCATGACTTTGCAGCACTTTGCCACTCTTTTCAGTACTTTGCCACGATTTTGCCACAACTCTTCAGTACTTTGCCACACTTTTTAGTACTTTGCCACACTTTTCAGCACTTTGCCACAACTTTTCAGTACTTTGCCACACTTTTCAGTACTTTGCAACGACTTTGCAGCACTTTGCCACTCTTTTCAGTACTTTGCCACGACTTTGCCACAACTTTTCAGTACTTTGCCACACTTTTCAGTACTTTGCCACGACTTTTCAGCACTTCGCCACAACTTTTCAGTACTTTGCCACAACTTTTCAGTACTTTGCCACACTTTTCAGCACTTTGCCACAACTTTTCAGTACTTTGCCACACTTTTCAGCACTTTGCCACAACTTTTCAGTACTTTGCCACACTTTTCAGTACTTTGCCACGACTTTGCCACGACTTTTCAGTACTTTGCCACTACTTTTCAGCACTTTGCCACAACTTTTCAGTACTTTGCCACACTTTTCAGCACTTTGCCACAACTTTTCAGTACTTTGCCACACTTTTCAGCACTTTGCCACAACTTTTCAGTACTTTGCCACACTTTTCAGTACTTTGCCACGACTTTGCAGCACTTTGAAACAACTTTTCAGTACTTTGCCACTCTTTTCAGTACTTAGCCACGACTTTGCCACAACTTTTCAGTACTTTGCCACACTTTTCAGTACTTTGCAACGACTTTGCAGCACTTTGCCACAACTTTTCAGTACTTTGCCACACTTTTCAGTACATTGCCACGACTTTGCCACGACGTTTCAGTACTTTGCCACTACTTTTCAGCGCTTTGCCACAACTTTTCAGTACTTTGCCACACTTTTCAGCACTTTGCCACAACTTTTCAGTACTTTGCCACACTTTTCAGCACTTTGCCACAACTTTTCAGTACTTTGCCACACTTTTCAGTACTTTGCCACGACTTTTCAGCACTTCGCCACACTTTTCAGTACTTTGCCATACTTTTCAGTACTTTGCCACGACTTTTCAGCACTTCGCCACAACTTTTCAGTACTTTGCCACACTTTTCAGCACTTTGCCACAACTTTTCAGTACTTTGCCACACTTTTCAGCACTTTGCCACAACTTTTCAGTACTTTGCCACACTTTTCAGTACTTTGCCACGACTTTGCAGCACTTTGAAACAACTTTTCAGTACTTTGCCACTCTTTTCAGTACTTAGCCACGACTTTGCCAAAACTTTTCAGTACTTTGCCACAACTTTTCATAACTTGGCCACACTTTTCTGCACTTTGCCACAACTTTTCAGTACTTTGCCACACTTTTCATTACTTTGCCACAACTTTTCAGTACTTTGCCATACTTTTCAGTACTTTGCCACGACTTTGCAGCACTTTGCCACAACTTTTCAGTACTTTGCCACTCTTTTCAGTACTTAGCCTCGACTTTGCCACAACTTTTCAGTACTTTGCCACACTTTTCAGTACTTTGCAACGACTTTGCAGCACTTTGCCACTCTTTTCAGTACTTTCCCACGACTTCGCCACAACTTTTCAGTACTTTGCCACACTTTTCAGTACTTTGCCACGACTTTGCCACGACTTTTCAGTACTTTGCCACTACTTTTCAGCACTTTGCCACAACTTTTCAGTACTTTGCCACACTTTTCAGCACTTTGCCACAACTTTTCAGTACTTTGCCACACTTTTCAGCACTTTGAAACAACTTTTCAGTACTTTGCCACTCTTTTCAGTACTTAGCCACGACTTTGCCACAACTTTTCAGTACTTTGCCACACTTTTCAGTGCTTTGCCACGACTTTTCAGCATTTCGCCACAACTTTTCAGTACTTTGCCACACTTTTCAGTACTTTGCCACGACTTTACCACGACTTTTCAGCACTTTGCCACAACTTTTCATAACTTGGCCACACTTTTCTGCACTTTGCCACAACTTTTCAGTACTTTGCCACACTTTTCATTACTTTGCCACAACTTTTCAGTACTTTGCCATACTTTTCAGTACTTTGCCACGACTTTGCAGCACTTTGCCACAACTTTTCAGTACTTTGCCACTCTTTTCAGTACTTAGCCACGACTTTGCCACAACTTTTCAGTACTTTGCCACACTTTTCAGTGCTTTGCCACGACTTTTCAGCATTTCGCCACAACTTTTCAGTACTTTGCCACACTTTTCAGTACTTTGCCACGACTTTACCACGACTTTTCAGCACTTTGCCACAACTTTTCATAACTTGGCCACACTTTTCTGCACTTTGCCACAACTTTTCAGTACTTTGCCACACTTTTCAGTACTTTGCCACAACTTTTCAGTACTTTGCCATACTTTTCAGTACTTTGCCACGACTTTGCAGCACTTTGCCACAACTTTTCAGTACTTTGCCACTCTTTTCAGTACTTAGCCTCGACTTTGCCAAAACTTTTCAGTACTTTGCCACACTTTTCAGTACTTTGCAACGACTTTGCAGCACTTTGCCACAACTTTTCAGTACTTTGCCACACTTTTCAGTACGTTGCCACGACTTTGCCACGACGTTTCAGTACTTTGCCACTACTTTTCAGCGCTTTGCCACAACTTTTCAGTACTTTGCCACACTTTTCAGCACTTTGCCACAACTTTTCAGTACTTTGCCACACTTTTCAGCACTTTGCCACAACTTTTCAGTTCTTTGCCACACTTTTCAGTACTTTGCCACGACTTTTCTGCACTTCGCCACACTTTTCAGTACTTTGCCATACTTTTCAGTACTTTGCCACGACTTTTCAGCACTTCGCCACAACTTTTCAGTACTTTGCCACACTTTTCAGTACTTTGCCACGACTTTTCAGTACTTTGCCATGACTTTGCAGCACTTTGCCACTCTTTTCAGTACTTTGCCACGATTTTGCCACAACTCTTCAGTACTTTGCCACACTTTTTAGTACTTTGCCACACTTTTCAGCACTTTGCCACAACTTTTCAGTACTTTGCCACACTTTTCAGTACTTTGCAACGACTTTGCAGCACTTTGCCACTCTTTTCAGTACTTTGCCACGACTTTGCCACAACTTTTCAGTACTTTGCCACACTTTTCAGTACTTTGCCACGACTTTTCAGCACTTCGCCACAACTTTTCAGTACTTTGCCACAACTTTTCAGTACTTTGCCACACT
The DNA here is from genome assembly GCF_978046115.1 of Saccoglossus kowalevskii. Lineage (NCBI taxonomy): Eukaryota > Metazoa > Hemichordata > Enteropneusta > Harrimaniidae > Saccoglossus > Saccoglossus kowalevskii. The sequence goes on along the minus strand of NW_028188619.1, from coordinate 3,108,137 downwards.
TTTCAGCACTTTGCCACAACTTTTCAGTACTTTGCCACACTTTTCAGCACTTTGCCACAACTTTTTGGTACTTTGCCACACTTTTCAGTACTTTGCCACGACTTTGCCACGACTTTTCAGTACTTTGCCACTACTTTTCAGCACTTTGCCACAACTTTTCAGTACTTTGCCACACTTTTCAGCACTTTGCCACAACTTTTCAGTACTTTGCCACACTTTTCAGCACTTTGCCACAACTTTTCAGTACTTTGCCACACTTTTCAGTACTTTGCCACGACTTTGCAGCACTTTGAAACAACTTTTCAGTACTTTGCCACTCTTTTCAGTACTTAGCCACGACTTTGCCACAACTTTTCAGTACTTTGCCACACTTTTCAGTACTTTGCAACGACTTTGCAGCACTTTGCCACAACTTTTCAGTACTTTGCCACACTTTTCAGTACATTGCCACGACTTTGCCACGACGTTTCAGTACTTTGCCACTACTTTTCAGCGCTTTGCCACAACTTTTCAGTACTTTGCCACACTTTTCAGCACTTTGCCACAACTTTTCAGTACTTTGCCACACTTTTCAGCACTTTGCCACAACTTTTCAGTACTTTGCCACACTTTTCAGTACTTTGCCACGACTTTTCAGCACTTCGCCACACTTTTCAGTACTTTGCCATACTTTTCAGTACTTTGCCACGACTTTTCAGCACTTCGCCACAACTTTTCAGTACTTTGCCACACTTTTCAGTACTTTGCCACGACTTTTCAGCACTTCGCCACAACTTTTCAGTACTTTGCCACACTTTTCAGTACTTTGCCACGACTTTGCCACGACTTTTCAGTACTTTGCCACTACTTTTCAGCACTTTGCCACAACTTTTCAGTACTTTGCCACACTTTTCAGCACTTTGCCACAACTTTTCAGTACTTTGCCACACTTTTCAGCACTTTGCCACAACTTTTCAGTACTTTGCCACACTTTTCAGTACTTTGCCACGACTTTGCAGCACTTTGAAACAACTTTTCAGTACTTTGCCACTCTTTTCAGTACTTAGCCACGACTTTGCCACAACTTTTCAGTACTTTGCCACACTTTTCAGTGCTTTGCCACGACTTTTCAGCATTTCGCCACAACTTTTCAGTACTTTGCCACACTTTTCAGTACTTTGCCACGACTTTACCACGACTTTTCAGCACTTTGCCACAACTTTTCATAACTTGGCCACACTTTTCTGCACTTTGCCACAACTTTTCAGTACTTTGCCACACTTTTCAGCACTTTGCCACAACTTTTCAGTTCTTTGCCACACTTTTCAGTACTTTGCCACGACTTTTCAGCACTTCGCCACACTTTTCAGTACTTTGCCATACTTTTCAGTACTTTGCCACGACTTTTCAGCACTTCGCCACAACTTTTCAGTACTTTGCCACACTTTTCAGTACTTTGCCACGACTTTTCAGTACTTTGCCATGACTTTGCAGCACTTTGCCACTCTTTTCAGTACTTTGCCACGATTTTGCCACAACTCTTCAGTACTTTGCCACACTTTTTAGTACTTTGCCACACTTTTCAGCACTTTGCCACAACTTTTCAGTACTTTGCCACACTTTTCAGTACTTTGCAACGACTTTGCAGCACTTTGCCACTCTTTTCAGTACTTTGCCACGACTTTGCCACAAATTTTCAGTACTTTGCCACACTTTTCAGTACTTTGCCACGACTTTTCAGCACTTCGCCACAACTTTTCAGTACTTTGCCACAACTTTTCAGTACTTTGCCACACTTTTCAGCACTTTGCCACAACTTTTCAGTACTTTGCCACACTTTTCAGCACTTTGCCACAACTTTTCAGTACTTTGCCACACTTTTCAGTACTTTGCCACGACTTTGCCACGACTTTTCAGTACTTTGCCACTACTTTTCAGCACTTTGCCACAACTTTTCAGTACTTTGCCACACTTTTCAGCACTTTGCCACAACTTTTCAGTTCTTTGCCACACTCTTCAGCACTTTGCCACAACTTTTCAGTACTTTGCCACACTTTTCAGTACTTTGCCACGACTTTGCAGCACTTTGAAACAACTTTTCAGTACTTTGCCACTCTTTTCTGTACTTAGCCACGACTTTGCCACAACTTTTCAGTACTTTGCCACACTTTTCAGTACTTTGCAACGACTTTGCAGCACTTTGCCACAACTTTTCAGTACTTTGCCACACTTTTCAGTACATTGCCACGACTTTGCCACGACGTTTCAGTACTTTGCCACTACTTTTCAGCGCTTTGCCACAACTTTTCAGTACTTTGCCACACTTTTCAGCACTTTGCCACAACTTTTCAGTACTTTGCCACACTTTTCAGCACTTTGCCACAACTTTTCAGTACTTTGCCACACTTTTCAGTACTTTGCCACGACTTTTCAGCACTTCGCCACACTTTTCAGTACTTTGCCATACTTTTCAGTACTTTGCCACGACTTTTCAGCACTTCGCCACAACTTTTCAGTACTTTGCCACACTTTTCAGTACTTTGCCACGACTTTTCAGCACTTCGCCACAACTTTTCAGTACTTTGCCACACTTTTCAGTACTTTGCCACGACTTTGCCACGACTTTTCAGTACTTTGCCACTACTTTTCAGCACTTTGCCACAACTTTTCAGTACTTTGCCACACTTTTCAGCACTTTGCCACAACTTTTCAGTACTTTGCCACACTTTTCAGCACTTTGCCACAACTTTTCAGTACTTTGCCACACTTTTCAGTACTTTGCCACGACTTTTCAGCACTTCGCCACACTTTTCAGTACTTTGCCATACTTTTCAGTACTTTGCCACGACTTTTCAGCACTTCGCCACAACTTTTCAGTACTTTGCCACACTTTTCAGTACTTTGCCACGACTTTTCAGTACTTTGCCATGACTTTGCAGCACTTTGCCACTCTTTTCAGTACTTTGCCACGATTTTGCCACAACTCTTCAGTACTTTGCCACACTTTTTAGTACTTTGCCACACTTTTCAGCACTTTGCCACAACTTTTCAGTACTTTGCCACACTTTTCAGTACTTTGCAACGACTTTGCAGCACTTTGCCACTCTTTTCAGTACTTTGCCACGACTTTGCCACAACTTTTCAGTACTTTGCCACACTTTTCAGTACTTTGCCACGACTTTTCAGCACTTCGCCACAACTTTTCAGTACTTTGCCACAACTTTTCAGTACTTTGCCACACTTTTCAGCACTTTGCCACAACTTTTCAGTACTTTGCCACACTTTTCAGCACTTTGCCACAACTTTTCAGTACTTTGCCACACTTTTCAGTACTTTGCCACGACTTTGCCACGACTTTTCAGTACTTTGCCACTACTTTTCAGCACTTTGCCACAACTTTTCAGTACTTTGCCACACTTTTCAGCACTTTGCCACAACTTTTCAGTACTTTGCCACATTTTTCAGCACTTTGCCACAACTTTTCAGTACTTTGCCACACTTTTCAGTACTTTGCCACGACTTTGCAGCACTTTGAAACAACTTTTCAGTACTTTGCCACTCTTTTCTGTACTTAGCCACGACTTTGCCACAACTTTTCAGTACTTTGCCACACTTTTCAGTACTTTGCAACGACTTTGCAGCACTTTGCCACAACTTTTCAGTACTTTGCCACACTTTTCAGTACATTGCCACGACTTTGCCACGACGTTTCAGTACTTTGCCACTACTTTTCAGCGCTTTGCCACAACTTTTCAGTACTTTGCCACACTTTTCAGCACTTTGCCACAACTTTTCAGTACTTTGCCACACTTTTCAGCACTTTGCCACAACTTTTCAGTACTTTGCCACACTTTTCAGTACTTTGCCACGACTTTTCAGCACTTCGCCACACTTTTCAGTACTTTGCCATACTTTTCAGTACTTTGCCACGACTTTTCAGCACTTCGCCACAACTTTTCAGTACTTTGCCACACTTTTCAGTACTTTGCCACGACTTTTCAGCACTTCGCCACAACTTTTCAGTACTTTGCCACACTTTTCAGTACTTTGCCACGACTTTGCCACGACTTTTCAGTACTTTGCCACTACTTTTCAGCACTTTGCCACAACTTTTCAGTACTTTGCCACACTTTTCAGCACTTTGCCACAACTTTTCAGTACTTTGCCACACTTTTCAGCACTTTGCCACAACTTTTCAGTACTTTGCCACACTTTTCAGTACTTTGCCACGACTTTGCAGCACTTTGAAACAACTTTTCAGTACTTTGCCACTCTTTTCAGTACTTAGCCACGACTTTGCCACAACTTTTCAGTACTTTGCCACACTTTTCAGTGCTTTGCCACGACTTTTCAGCATTTCGCCACAACTTTTCAGTACTTTGCCACACTTTTCAGTACTTTGCCACGACTTTACCACGACTTTTCAGCACTTTGCCACAACTTTTCATAACTTGGCCACACTTTTCTGCACTTTGCCACAACTTTTCAGTACTTTGCCACACTTTTCATTACTTTGCCACAACTTTTCAGTACTTTGCCATACTTTTCAGTACTTTGCCACGACTTTGCAGCACTTTGCCACAACTTTTCAGTACTTTGCCACTCTTTTCAGTACTTAGCCTCGACTTTGCCACAACTTTTCAGTACTTTGCCACACTTTTCAGTACTTTGCAACGACTTTGCAGCACTTTGCCACTCTTTTCAGTACTTTCCCACGACTTCGCCACAACTTTTCAGTACTTTGCCACACTTTTCAGTACTTTGCCACGACTTTGCCACGACTTTTCAGTACTTTGCTACTACTTTTCAGCACTTTGCCACAACTTTTCAGTACTTTGCCACACTTTTCAGCACTTTGCCACAACTTTTCAGTACTTTGCCACACTTTTCAGCACTTTGCCACAACTTTTCAGTACTTTGCCACACTTTTCAGTACTTTGCCACGACTTTGCAGCACTTTGAAACAACTTTTCAGTACTTTGCCACACTTTTCATTACTTTGCCACAACTTTTCAGTACTTTGCCATACTTTTCAGTACTTTGCCACGACTTTGCAGCACTTTGCCACAACTTTTCAGTACTTTGCCACTCTTTTCAGTACTTAGCCTCGACTTTGCCACAACTTTTCAGTACTTTGCCACACTTTTCAGTACTTTGCAACGACTTTGCAGCACTTTGCCACTCTTTTCAGTACTTTCCCACGACTTTGCCACAACTTTTCAGTACTTTGCCACACTTTTCAGTACTTTGCCACGACTTTTCAGCACTTCGCCACAACTTTTCAGTACTTTGCCACACTTTTCAGTACATTGCCACGACTTTGCCACGACGTTTCAGTACTTTGCCACTACTTTTCAGCACTTTGTCACAACTTTTCAGTACTTTGTCACACTTTTCAGTACTTTGCCACGACTTTTCAGTACTTTGCCATGACTTTGCAGCACTTTGCCACTCTTTTCAGTACTTAGCCTCGACTTTGCCACAACTTTTCAGTACTTTGCCACACTTTTCAGTACTTTGCAACGACTTTGCAGCACTTTGCCACTCTTTTCAGTACTTTCCCACGACTTTGCCACAACTCTTCAGTACTTTGCCACACTTTTCAGTACTTTGCCACGACTTTTTAGCACTTCGCCACTTTTCAGTACTTTGCCACACTTTTCAGTACATTGCAACGACTTTGCCACGACTTTTCAGCACTTTGCCACAACTTTTCATAACTTGGCCACACTTTTCTGCACTTTGCCACAACTTTTCAGTACTTTGCCACACTTTTCAGTACTTTGCCACGACTTTTCAGCACTTCGCCACAACTTTTCAGTACTTTGCCACACTTTTTAGTACATTGCCACGACTTTGCCACGACGTTTCAGTACTTTGCCACTACTTTTCAGCACTTTGCCACAACTTTTCAGTACTTTGCCACACTTTTCAGTACTTTGCCACGACTTTTCAGTACTTTGCCATGACTTTGCAGCACTTTGCCACTCTTTTCAGTACTTTGCCACGATTTTGCCACAACTCTTCAGTACTTTGCCACACTTTTCAGTACTTTGCCACGACTTTTTAGCACTTCGCCACTTTTCAGTACTTTGCCACACTTTTCAGTACATTGCAACGACTTTGCCACGACTTTTCATAACTTGGCCACACTTTTCTGCACTTTGCCACAACTTTTCAGTACTTTGCCACACTTTTCATTACTTTGCCACAACTTTTCAGTACTTTGCCATACATTTCAGTACTTTGCCACGACTTTGCAGCACTTTGCCACAACTTTTCAGTACTTTGCCACTCTTTTCAGTACTTAGCCTCGACTTTGCCACAACTTTTCAGTACTTTGCCACACTTTTCAGTACTTTGCAACGACTTTGCAGCACTTTGCCACTCTTTTCAGTACTTTCCCACGACTTCGCCACAACTTTTCAGTACTTTGCCACACTTTTCAGTACTTTGCTACGACTTTGCCACGACTTTTCAGTACTTTGCCACTACTTTTCAGCACTTTGCCACAACTTTTCAGTACTTTGCCACACTTTTCAGCACTTTGCCACAACTTTTCAGTACTTTGCCACACTTTTCAGCACTTTGCCACAACTTTTCAGTACTTTGCCACACTTTTCAGTACTTTGCCACGACTTTGCAGCACTTTGAAACAACTTTTCAGTACTTTGCCACTCTTTTCAGTACTTAGCCACGACTTTGCCACAACTTTTCAGTACTTTGCCACACTTTTCAGTACTTTGCAACGACTTTGCAGCACTTTGCCACAACTTTTCAGTACTTTGCCACACTTTTCAGTACATTGCCACGACTTTGCCACGACGTTTCAGTACTTTGCCACTACTTTTCAGCGCTTTGCCACAACTTTTCAGTACTTTGCCACACTTTTCAGCACTTTGCCACAACTTTTCAGTACTTTGCCACACTTTTCAGCACTTTGCCACAACTTTTCAGTACTTTGCCACACTTTTCAGTACTTTGCCACGACTTTTCAGCACTTCGCCACACTTTTCAGTACTTTGCCATACTTTTCAGTACTTTGCCACGACTTTTCAGCACTTCGCCACAACTTTTCAGTACTTTGCCACACTTTTCAGTACTTTGCCACGACTTTTCAGCACTTCGCCACAACTTTTCAGTACTTTGCCACACTTTTCAGTACTTTGCCACGACTTTGCCACGACTTTTCAGTACTTTGCCACTACTTTTCAGCACTTTGCCACAACTTTTCAGTACTTTGCCACACTTTTCAGCACTTTGCCACAACTTTTCAGTACTTTGCCACACTTTTCAGCACTTTGCCACAACTTTTCAGTACTTTGCCACGACTTTGCAGCACTTTGAAACAACTTTTCAGTACTTTGCCACTCTTTTCAGTACTTAGCCACGACTTTGCCACAACTTTTCAGTACTTTGCCACACTTTTCAGTGCTTTGCCACGACTTTTCAGCATTTCGCCACAACTTTTCAGTACTTTGCCACACTTTTCAGTACTTTGCCACGACTTTACCACGACTTTTCAGCACTTTGCCACAACTTTTCATAACTTGGCCACACTTTTCTGCACTTTGCCACAACTTTTCAGTACTTTGCCACACTTTTCATTACTTTGCCACAACTTTTCAGTACTTTGCCATACTTTTCAGTACTTTGCCACGACTTTGCAGCACTTTGCCACAACTTTTCAGTACTTTGCCACTCTTTTCAGTACTTAGCCTCGACTTTGCCACAACTTTTCAGTACTTTGCCACACTTTTCAGTACTTTGCAACGACTTTGCAGCACTTTGCCACTCTTTTCAGTACTTTCCCACGACTTCGCCACAACTTTTCAGTACTTTGCCACACTTTTCAGTACTTTGCCACGACTTTGCCACGACTTTTCAGTACTTTGCCACTACTTTTCAGCACTTTGCCACAACTTTTCAGTACTTTGCCACACTTTTCAGCACTTTGCCACAACTTTTCAGTACTTTGCCACACTTTTCAGCACTTTGCCACAACTTTTCAGTACTTTGCCACACTTTTCAGTACTTTGCCACGACTTTGCAGCACTTTGAAACAACTTTTCAGTACTTTGCCACACTTTTCATTACTTTGCCACAACTTTTCAGTACTGTGCCATACTTTTCAGTACTTTGCCACGACTTTGCAGCACTTTGCCACAACTTTTCAGTACTTTGCCACTCTTTTCAGTACTTAGCCTCCACTTTGCCACAACTTTTCAGTACTTTGCCACACTTTTCAGTACTTTGCAACGACTTTGCAGCACTTTGCCACTCTTTTCAGTACTTTCCCACGACTTTGCCACAACTTTTCAGTACTTTGCCACACTTTTCAGTACTTTGCCACGACTTTTCAGCACTTCGCCACAACTTTTCAGTACTTTGCCACACTTTTCAGTACATTGCCACGACTTTGCCACGACGTTTCAGTACTTTGCCACTACTTTTCAGCACTTTGTCACAACTTTTCAGTACTTTGCCACACTTTTCAGTACTTTGCCACGACTTTTCAGTACTTTGCCATGACTTTGCAGCACTTTGCCACTCTTTTCAGTACTTTGCCACGATTTTGCCACAACTCTTCAGTACTTTGCCACACTTTTCAGTACTTTGCCACGACTTTTTAGCACTTCGCCATTTTTCAGTACTTTGCCACACTTTTCAGTACATTGCAACGACTTTGCCACGACTTTTCAGCACTTTGCCACAACTTTTCATAACTTGGCCACACTTTTCTGCACTTTGCCACAACTTTTCAGTACTTTGCCACACTTTTCAGTACTTTGCCACGACTTTTCAGCACTTCGCCACAACTTTTCAGTACTTTGCCACACTTTTTAGTACATTGCCACGACTTTGCCACGACGTTTCAGTACTTTGCCACTACTTTTCAGCACTTTGCCACAACTTTTCAGTACTTTGCCACACTTTTCTGTACTTTGCCACGACTTTTCAGTACTTTGCCATGACTTTGCAGCACTTTGCCACTCTTTTCAGTACTTTGCCACGATTTTGCCACAACTCTTCAGTACTTTGCCACACTTTTCAGTACTTTGCCACGACTTTTTAGCACTTCGCCACTTTTCAGTACTTTGCCACACTTTTCAGTACATTGCAACGACTTTGCCACGACTTTTCATAACTTGGCCACACTTTTCTGCACTTTGCCACAACTTTTCAGTACTTTGCCACACTTTTCATTACTTTGCCACAACTTTTCAGTACTTTGCCATACATTTCAGTACTTTGCCACGACTTTGCAGCACTTTGAAACAACTTTTCAGTACTTTGCCACTCTTTTCAGTACTTAGCCACGACTTTGCCACAACTTTTCAGTACTTTGCCACACTTTTCAGTACTTTGCAACGACTTTGCAGCACTTTGCCACAACTTTTCAGTACTTTGCCACACTTTTCAGTACATTGCCACGACTTTGCCACGACGTTTCAGTACTTTGCCACTACTTTTCAGCGCTTTGCCACAACTTTTCAGTACTTTGCCACACTTTTCAGCACTTTGCCACAACTTTTCAGTACTTTGCCACACTTTTCAGCACTTTGCCACAACTTTTCAGTACTTTGCCACACTTTTCAGTACTTTGCCACGACTTTTCAGCACTTCGCCACACTTTTCAGTACTTTGCCATACTTTTCAGTACTTTGCCACGACTTTTCAGCACTTCGCCACAACTTTTCAGTACTTTGCCACACTTTTCAGTACTTTGCCACGACTTTTCAGCACTTCGCCACAACTTTTCAGTACTTTGCCACACTTTTCAGTACTTTGCCACGACTTTGCCACGACTTTTCAGTACTTTGCCACTACTTTTCAGCACTTTGCCACAACTTTTCAGTACTTTGCCACACTTTTCAGCACTTTGCCACAACTTTT